>NC_060181.1:90766478-91093926 GCF_021184085.1 Oncorhynchus gorbuscha | reverse complement strand
TGATTCACTTTTGTCTGAGTCAATAACTAAATGGCATAATAGTTCACTGAATGAACTGCATTAAGTAGTCAGATGAAACAGAATAATTATAGAAGAGAGAAGCCTGCTCTGTAAAGGAAACTATTTTGCCCCGACTGAAGTAGATGAAAGCTAGCTTTGATCTCTGATGTACTGTATAGTGTCTTTAACTCTGGTCTCTGTAGCCTCGATGGGGGGGGGGGGGGGGGGTGAGCAAAATCAATGTGAATTGGACAAGGTATAGTTATAGTGTGTAGCACATTGAGATGTCAGTGGACATTGAGTGTCTGATGAGACGATTATACACTGTCACTGTCACCCATTTTAAACAAGAAAGCACTTTGACATTTACCTTGACACGAAGCCGCATCACTTGGAGATCTTACACTTGGAGATGGTTACTATGCAGAAAATGCCCAATTCTGATCTTTTGCACAGTTACTGGCCCAAAAAAAAAACTGATCTGATTGGTCAAAAAAACACAATTATTTTGAAAAAATCTGATTGGTCAAAAAATAATAATAATAATTGGACTGCTTGTGTAAACACAGCTCAATAAAGGTTCTATTCCATCTGTGTGGCGGAAGTTCAGCATTCCAACGTGATTGACATTTAAAGGCAATGTGCATTCACAGTAAACGCTATCCAACTACCGTTAGTCAACTATCTAGCAAACAGTTTCGGATACGAGGTTGCTGTCTCTTTTTTAAAAAAACAATCAACAACCAAAAATAGTCATCAATAACTGGGAACCATATGCCGATAATACGGGACATGTTTTTTTTTTGCTAAACCACAAAGCTGATAGTAGTAGATATCCGTCTAGTGATGTGGGGGCTGTGCTTTGGCAAAGTGGGTGGCGTTATATCCTGCCTGATTGGCCCTGTCCAGGGGGTATCGTCAGACGGTGCCACAGTGTCTCCCGATCCCTCCTGTCTCAGCCTCCAGTATTTATGCTGCAATAGTTTATGTGTTGGAGGGCTAGGGTCAGTCTGTTATATCTGGAGTATTTCTCATGTCAAATCAGGTGTCCTGTGTGAATTTAAGTATGCTCTCTCTAATTCTCTATCTCTCGCTCTCTCTCTCTCGGAGGACCTGAGCCCTAGGACCATGCCTCAGGACTACCTGGCCTGATGGCTCCTTGCTGTCCCCAGTCCACCAGGTCATGCTGCTGCTCCAGTTTCTACTGTTCTTCCTGCAGCTATGGAACCCTGACCTGTTCACCGGATGTGCTCCCTGTCCTGCTATTTTGGACTCTCTCTACCACACCTGCTGTCTCTAACTCTGGATGATCGGCTATGAAAAATGTACTCCTGAGGTGCTGACCTGTTACACCCTCTATAACCACTGTGATTATTATTATCTGACCCTGCTGGTCATCTATGAACGTTTGAATTTCTTGTTAACATGTATAACATGTTCTGTTATAATCTCCAACCGGCACAGCCAGAAGAGGACTGGCCACCCCTCAGAGCCTGGTTCCTCTAAGCACAAAACATTGATGGCTTAATCACAAGATGACACCGTTGAAGGTAATATATTTCTTAAACACGGTTGAATATGCCGATGATACGGGGTGCTACGCAAGATGAAAACACATTTAGGATAACAGGCATTGTGAAATAATACAACAAACCATACAACAGTTCAATTTATACACTATAGAGAGATGAAAACACCTCTGTAATTAAGAACAATTTGTTTTATACAAAGTATATTTTATGTGTTTGGGAGGAAATAGATTGCTCTTCGTGAAGCTCTGATACTATATGCATTATTGAAAATGTCTATTGTTGGCCGCAGTTGTAAATAAACCAGGGCTTCTTCAAACATCTTCTGTACCTCAGAGAAGATGTTATTTAGTATCACTGAACTCTTATAAGAGACTCTCTAGGCTGGGAGGAGGAGAACAGGAGGAGGAGGAGAAGGCGAAGAAGAGGAGGAGGAGGGGTAGAGGAGGAGGAGGGGTAGAGGATGACTAGAGGAGGATGAAGAGAGGAGGAGGAGGGGAGAGGAGGAGGAGAAGGGGTAGAGGAGGAGGAGGAGGAGAAGGAGAAGAGGAGGAGGAGGAGGGGTAGAGGAGGAGGAGGAGGAGGAGGAGGGGTAGAGGATGACAAGAGGAGGATGAAGAGAGGAGGAGGAGGGGGAGAGGATGTTTTTAAACATGAGACCCCGGCAATCACTCCACTCACCCTTCTGGAGGAAAAATGAGAAGAAAATGGAGGAGAAAGAGAAAGAGGGTCTGAATCCAGAGAGAGGTGTGTGTTCTCACTTCTTCACGACAGCAAGTGGCAGGTCTCCCCTTTACAAATAAAACACACACACACACACCTCACACACACACACACACACACACACACACACACACACACACACACACGCACACGCACACGCACACACACACACACACACACACACACACACACACACACCGTTTACCCAATCAATGTCAGGCTTAGTTGAGCAGCTGAATTTCCCACTGTGTGTTGGACTGCTGCAGCCTTTAATTTAATATTCCATCCATCCCTCCATCTCTCTGCGATTCCCTTCCATGGGAAGTCGTGGTTGGCCCACCCCACAGCTGGTAGTCTCGGTAATTCAACACACAGCTCTTCAATGAGTCACTCTGGTTCACAGTAATTAAACACGAGAGATTAACATCAGGAATCCATCAAGTGTTAATAAACTGGGAAAAAGCTGTTTTGGATGAAGGTCTTTTTATGATGTGCGCACACACACACACACACACACACACACACACACACACACACACACACACACACACACACACACACACACACACACACACACACACACACACACACACACACACACACACACACACACACACACAGAGAGACAGCTGTTTCCCGTGCATGCACACGCACACACACTCACACAAACTCCGCTACACCTGCTCTTCAGTCTTGTTTGGGTCCAGGTGTGTAACCGGGGCCACCTGTGTGGGTTTGCAGCAGCCTGCACAGACGTACTTGAGGAAACAGAGGTAGGCGCTCCCGGACACAATGACAGTGATGATGATGATGATGGTGGCGCCGAAGGCTGGGGACACGGTGTCCTCCAGGACAGACTTCAGACCCCCCACGTTGACCCCAGCCCCACTGCCCTCCACTGGGGTCATACTCGGTCGGCTGGTGGTGTGACCTGGAAGAACAAAGAGGGCTGGAGGTCAGTGATGTCTTCTCTGGGCAAAAACACCAACTGTACTGTCCCCCCCCCCCTCTCCAATCAACAAGACTGTAGTTGGTGCCAGGTTGTGTCATGTAGGCTGGAATAAGTGTACTGGAACTAGAATAGAAGCATGTCATGTTCCTTTGTATGTTTACTGTCTAAGTGCCAACACAGCTTCATAAGCACAAATGCATCATAGCTAAAAATGTTGCAGTATGTCTGGGTTGGATGTGATGACTGTTCCGAGTTTTGGGAAATGAACACACTCTCTGTCAGTTATGAACAGGGTGATGTTTTTATTTTTGAAATGCTGTGGCTACACGCAGCATTTTGCCCAGAGTTTTATCTTTCCCTTTAGAGCTGGAGATTCACAGTGTTCAGGTGGCAGGAGATGTCAGTTAAACAGCTTTAATATCCATTGTGGATCATCCAGTTCTGGCTCCTCTCTCCCCTGGCTTGCAACCAGTTCACGGATTTGAGGGAGGAGAGAGAGAACGTTTTCCAAAACTCAAAGCCACGAGACAAACATCTCACCTCATTGAAAAATATCAAGCCGCCATATTCTGTCTGGTATTCCTCCAGCAACTCGCAGAATTGTCTGTGATTCAGTGCCCTCGCAATAATAATGTTCACCACTCGCTGCATCACGTTCTGTAAGTCAACGGCTTTGAGTTTAGCCACAAGTGCTTCCTGAAGTATGACACAATGAAACATAACAAATTCAGGAATATCCTCTCTCATCAGGTCTATTTAATGTGTTATTTATTTAACCAGGCAAGTCAGTTCAGAACAAATTCTTATTTCCAATGACGGCCTGGGAACAGTGTGTTGCAACTGCCTTGTTCAGGGGCAGAACGACAGATGTTTACCTTGTCAGCTCGGGGATTCGATCTTACAACCTTTCCGGTTACTAGTCCAATGCTCTAACCACTAGGCTACCTGCCACCCATGAGTCCTTTCTCCTTCCCTCGTATGTTTGGGGTTGCCGTCAGTGCACACAGATTCCAGATTTGACCAGTCAATATTATTATCAGAAAAAAAATGTAACCAGGGTTCTCATAATATCTTCTCCTCTTGTCTGTCCCTGAAGAGGAAGTAAACATGAAAGTTCCTCCCTGAACGACTCGTTTCCAGGGAAGTGGACCCAAACACATAATTGGGCAATGTCAAGCGCAATACTAAACCACGGCACCACGGATATTAATTTTTTTTTTTTACCTTTATTTAACCAGGCAAGTCAGTTAAGAACATATTCTTATTTTCAATGACGGCCTGGGAACAGTGGGTTAACTGCCTGTTCAGGGGCAGAACGACAGATTTGTACCTTGTCAGCTCGGGTTTTGAACACGCAACCTTCCGGTTACGCTCTAACCACTAGGCTACGCTGCCGCCCCGTAATCAGTAATCAGTTGCTAATGATGTCCTCGCCGATGTCTTCTATGTGTCATGTTATGGTCGAGTCTGAGAGTTGTGGTTCCTTAATTGGCTTTAAAGTAGCTTCCTTGTATGTGAAATCAGCATATAATATTTTGGCCATAAAAATATTATTTGACAATCTCTGCATCTGTGAAGGACTTGTTGTTTCTCGCAAGTATCCAAGCAATCTCATACAGTATATCACAAAAATGAGTACACCCCTCACATTTTTGTAAATATTTGAGTATATCTTTTCATGTGACAACACTGAAGAAATTACACTTTGCTACAATGTAAAGTAGTGAGTGTACAGCTTGTATAACAGTATAAAAATTTGCTGTCCCCTCAAAATAACTCAACACCCAGCCATTAATGTCTAAACCGCTGGCAACAAAAGTGAGTACACCCCGAAGTGAAAATGTCCAAATTGGGCCCAAAGTGTCAATATTTTGTGTGGCCACCATAATTTTCCTGCACTGCCTTAACCCTCTTGGGCATGGAGTTCACCAGAGCTTCACAGGTTGCCACTGGACACGCCTTTGAGGACAGTGTGAAACTATGACTGAATCTCTCATGGGTTCCTCATGCACCAACTCAGTGATGACTGTCGGCACCTATAATGAACAGAGGTGGGTCCAAGTCACTATTATTTGAGTCACAAAGCAAGTCTCAATGTCCTGAGTCACAAAGCAAGTCTCAATGTCCTGAGTCACAAAGCAAGTCTCAATGTCCTGAGTCACAAAACAAGTCTCAATGTCCTGAGTCACAAAGCAAGTCTCAATGTCCTGAGTCACAAAGCAAGTCTCAATGTCCTGAGTCACAAAGCAAGTCTCAATGTCCTGAGTCACAAAGCAAGTCTCAATGTCCTGAGTCACAAAACAAGTCTCAATGTCCTGAGTCACAAAGCAAGTCTCAATGTCCTGAGTCACAAAGCAAGTCTCAATGTCCTGAGTCACAAAGCAAGTCTCAATGTCCTGAGTCACAAAGCAAGTCTCAATGTCCTGAGTCACAAAGCAAGTCTCAATGTCCTGAGTCACAAAGCAAGTCTCAAGGTCCTGAGTCACAAATCAAGTCTCAATGTCCTGAGTCACAAAGCAAGTCTCAATGTCCTGAGTCACAAGCAAGTCTCAATGTCCTGAGTCACAAGCAAGTCTCAAGGTCCTGAGTCACAAGCAAGTCTCAATGTCCTGAGTCACAAGCAAGTCTCAATGTCCTGAGTCACAAGCAAGTCTCAAGGTCCTGAGTCATAAAACAAGTCTCAAGGTCCTGAGTCACAAAGCAAGTCTCAAGGTCCTGAGTCACAAAGCAAGTCTCAATGTCCTGAGTCACAAAACAAGTCTCAATGTCCTGAGTCACAAGCAAGTCTCAATGTCCTGAGTCACAAAGCAAGTCTCAATGTCCTGAGTCACAAAGCAAGTCTCAATGTACTGAGTCACAAAGCAAGTCTCAATGTCCTGAGTCACAAAGCAAGTCTCAATGTCCTGAGTCACAAAGCAAGTCTCAATGTCCTGAGTCACAAAGCAAGTCTCAAGGTCCTGAGTCACAAAGCAAGTCTCAATGTCCTGAGTCACAAAGCAAGTCTCAATGTCCTGAGTCACAAAGCAAGTCTCAATGTCCTGAGTCACAAAGCAAGTCTCAATGTCCTGAGTCACAAAGCAAGTCTCAAGGTCCTGAGTCACAAAGCAAGTCTCAATGTCCTGAGTCACAAAGCAAGTCTCAATGTCCTGAGTCACAAAGCAAGTCTCAATGTCCTGAGTCACAAAGCAAGTCTCAAGGTCCTGAGTCACAAATCAAGTCTCAATGTCCTGAGTCACAAAACAAGTCTCAATGTCCTGAGTCACAAGCAAGTCTCAATGTCCTGAGTCACAAAGCAAGTCTCAATGTCCTGAGTCACAAAGCAAGTCTCAATGTACTGAGTCACAAAGCAAGTCTCAATGTCCTGAGTCACAAAGCAAGTCTCAATGTCCTGAGTCACAAAGCAAGTCTCAATGTCCTGAGTCACAAAGCAAGTCTCAATGTCCTGAGTCACAAAGCAATTCTCAATGTCCTGAGTCACAAAGCAAGTCTCAATGTTCTGAGTCACAAAGCAAGTCTCAAGGTCCTGAGTCACAAAGCAAGTCTCAATGTCCTGAGTCACAAAGCAAGTCTCAATGTACTGAGTCACAAAGCAAGTCTCAATGTCCTGAGTCACAATGCAAGTCTCAATGTCCTGAGTCACAAAGCAAGTCTCAATGTCCTGAGTCACAAAGCAAGTCTCAAGGTCCTGAGTCACAAGCAAGTCTCAATGTCCTGAGTCACAAGCAAGTCTCAATGTCCTGAGTCACAAAGCAAGTCTCAATGTACTGAGTCACAAAGCAAGTCTCAATGTCCTGAGTCACAAAGCAAGTCTCAATGTCCTGAGTCACAAAGCAAGTCTCAATGTCCTGAGTCACAAAGCAAGTCTCAATGTCCTGAGTCACAAAACAAGTCTCAATGTACTGAGTCACAAAGCAAGTCTCAATGTCCTGAGTCACAAAACAAGTCTCAATGTACTGAGTCACAAAGCAAGTCTCAAGGTCCTGAGTCACAAAGCAAGTCTCAATGTACTGAGTCACAAGCAAGTCTCAATGTCCTGAGTCACAAGCAAGTCTCAATGTCCTGAGTCACAAGCAAGTCTCAATGTCCTGAGTCACAAGCAAGTCTCAATGTCCTGAGTCACAAAGCAAGTCTCAATGTCCTGAGTCACAAGCAAGTCTCAATGTCCTGAGTCACAAGCAAGTCTCAAGGTCCTGAGTCACAAGCAAGTCTCAATGTCCTGAGTCACAAGCAAGTATCTATGTCCTGAGTCACAAGCAAGTCTCAAGGTCCTGAGTCACAAAACAAGTCTCAAGGTCCTGAGTCACAAAGCAAATCTCAAGGTCCTGAGTCACAAAGCAAGTCTCAATGTCCTGAGTCACAAAGCAAATCTCAATGTCCTGAGTCACAAAGCAAGTCTCAAGGTCCTGAGTCACAAAGCAAGTCTCAAGTCACAAGGTCCTGAGTCTCAAGTTCGAGTCCCAAGTAGAGCGGGTCAAGACTCAAGTCAAATCCAAGTCGTGCATTCTTTTTTTTTTTTTTTTTTTTCTTCTTTTTTTCGTGGTATCCAATTGTTGTAGTAGCTACTATCTTGTCTCATCGCTACAACTCCCGTACGGGCTCGGGAGAGACGAAGGTTGAAAGTCATATGTCCTCCGATACACAACCCAACCAAGCCGCACTGCTTCTTAACACAGTGCGCATCCAACCCGGAAGCCAGCCGCACCAATGCCCCGGAAGAAACACCGTGCACCTGGCCACCTTGGCTAGCGCACACTGCGCCCAGCCCGCCACAGGAGTCGCTGGTGCGCGACCAAGCCCTCCCTAACCCGGGCAACGCTAGGCCAATTGTGCGTCGCCCCACGGACCTCCCGGTCGCGGCCGGTTACGACAGAGCATGGGCGCGAACCCAGGGACTCTGATGGCACAGCTGGCGCTGCAGTACAGCGGCCTTAACCACTGCGCCACCCGGGAGGCCCAGGTCGTGCATTCTAACAGTTAAATCTCAAGTCAAGTAAAAAAATAAAAATAATATAATCTATACATGCAAGTACTTGTTCAATCACTATTCCTTTTTGTTTGTTTATTGAGGCTACCAACACAGCCGTTTTCATTATTTTGTCTACAACACATTTTGATTAGCCTATGTGACTGTAAAATATGGCCCTTGGTAGCAGTGCTAAGACCACAACATCAGCAGAAGGCAAGGCAGGTTGACGTGCTCAGAGTGTACATTTATTTACAGGACTTGGGGATGCAACGGTGAAAGCGTCATATTATACAAGTAGATTTACCAAATATACACGGGCAGTATCCCACTGGAAATAGCCTCTGTTTCAGGCTTGACCTGTCCTATCTGACCTGTCCTATCTGACCTGTCCTATATGTCCTATCTGACCTGTCCTATCTGACCTGTCTTATCTGACCTGTCCTATCTGACCTGTCCTATCTGACCTGTCCTATATGTCCTATCTGACCTGTCATATCTGACCTGTCCTATCTGACCTGTCTTATCTGACCTGTCCTATCTGACCTGTCCTATCTGACCTGTCCTATCTGACCTGTCCTATCTGACCTGTCTTATCTGACCTGTCCTATCTGACCTGTCTTATCTGACCTGTCCTATCTGACCTGTCTTATCTGACCTGTCCTATATGTCCTATCTGACCTGTCCTATCTGACCTGTCCTATCTGAACGGACACAGGTAGAGGGCGAGACTGTATACAGCCTCCCCTTGAGAAACCAAACGGAACCTGTCCAATGGGAGCTCAAATAAGTGAGCCCGTATAATATAAGCACTTGGCTACCAGTACCATATAATTACCATATTGGCAATTACAACCAATAAAACTGGCTCTATATTGTAAAAGCCACACCCACTGTTACATTGGTATAGTAGATTCCTCTTAAATCAGACTTAATGATTATTCATGCAATTTCAACACCGTGCATACATGGTGCATACATAGTGCATACATGGTGCATACACTGTGCATACACGGTGCATACATGGTGCATACATGGTGCATACATGGTGCATACACGGTGCATACATGGTGCATACATGGTGCATACATGGTGCATACATGGTGCATACACGGTGCATACATGGTGCATACATGGTGCATACATAGTGCATACATGGAACAATCCCTTTTCTCTTATTCAACGTTCTGACTCCAAAGCGTGGAGCACAGGAAACGTAGCCAATTTGTATGCGCACTGAAGCACGCGCTCCCATTACACACAACAACAGAACTTCTACCTCGTGAGCCCTGCGAACATTCATATGCACTGTACACATCGCACCCACTCAGACCAGAGTAACAATGGTTGGCTAAATTCAATTGTATTGTAAGCCTATCAAACATAAAACAGAAATGTCTGGCTAACGTTATCTAGGCTAGGGGATAGGGTTAAGTTTAGGGGTTAAAGTTACGGTTAGGATTTAGGTTAAAGGCATTAAGGTCAGGGGTTAAGGTTACGGTTAGGATTTAGGTTAAAGGCATTAAGGTCAGGGGTTAAGGTTAGGAGTTAGGTTAAAGGCATTAAGGTCAGGGGTTAAGGTTAGGAGTTAGGTTAAAGTGTTAAGTTTAGGGGTTAAAGTTACGGTTAGGATTTAGGTTAAAGGCATTAAGGTCAGGGGTTAAGGTTAGGAGTTAGGTTAAAGGGTTAAGGTTAGGATTAGGGGAAGGGTTAGCTAAAATAGCAAAGTTGCTAAAAAAAAGGAGTGAGTAGCTGCAACGTAGCTAATTAGCTAAAATGCTAGTGTTGTTTTGCAGCTGGGTTTTTATGCTGAGACTGTGGAATAGAAGAAATGACTGCTAATGACATACTGCTAATGTATCGCCACACCTTGCTGTCCCCAGTCCACCTGACTGTGCTGCTGCTCCAGTTTCAACTGTTCTGCCTTATTATTATTTGACCATGCTGGTCATTTATGAACATTTGAACATCTTGGTCATTTTCTGTTATAATCTCTACCCGGCACAGCCAGAAGAGGACTGGCCACCCCGCATAGCCGGTTCCTCTCTAGGTTTCTTCCTAGGTTTTGGCCTTTCTAGGGAGCTTTTCGCCACACCGTGCTTTTACACCTGCATTGTTTGCTGTCACACCGGGTTTTAGGCTGGGTTTCTGTGCCACACCGTGAGATATCAGCCACACCTGATGTACGACAGGGCTATATCGCCAAACCGTGCTGTATCGCCACACCGTGCTGTATCGCCACACCGTGCTGTATCGCCACACCGTGCTGTATCGCCACACCGTGCTGTATCGCCACACCGTGCTGTATCGCCACACCGTGATGTATCGTATCGCCACACCGTGCTGTATCGCCACACCGTGCTGTATCGCCACACCGTGCTGTATCGCCACACCGTGCTGTATCGCCACACCGTGCTGTATAGCCACACCGTGCTGTATCGCCACACCGTGCTGTATCGCCACACCGTGCTGTATCGCCACACCGTGTTGTATCGCCACACCGTGCTGTATCGCCACACCGTGCTGTATCGCCACACCGTGCTGTATCGCCACACCGTGCTGTATTGCCACACCGTGCTGTATCGCCACACCGTGCTGTATCGCCACACCGTGATGTATCGCGTATCGCCACACCGTGCTGTATCGCCACACCGTGCTGTATCGCCACACCGTGCTGTATCGCCACACCGTGCTGTATTGCCACGCCGTGCTGTATTGCACGCTGTCTGTGAAGAAGGGAGGAAGGGGAAAAGGAAAGGAAGCAGGAAGAAGAGAAGAAATTAGGCTTTTGATGTTCTGGGGTGGATTATAGACAGAAACTATGTTAAAAAGGAAAAATAACAAACAAAGCCAGCAGCGTTTCCATTTCGGTTGAGAAGATAATGAGGATTGGGGTCAAACAGGCACTGATAATTAACAAGTGTCTTATAACAGCTCCAACTGTCTGCTGTAAAAACAAACCAAAAAATGGTTTTCAATGAAGCTTTGGATGGAAGCATTATCCTTCAATCTGCCTGGAAATAATATTCTATTGCTATATTATATATATTATATATTCTATATAATTATCTATTATCTATTCCACATGTAATAATGTGTTGTCTTGTAGATATATAGTAGTTAATAATGTATTGTAGATATATAGTGGTAGAGTAGTGGTGTAGTAATGTACCGTAGATAGTGGTAGAGTAGTGGGTAATAATGTATTGTATTATAGTAGTGGTGTAATAATGCTGTAGTGGTAGAGCCATAGATACCGTAATGCTGTATCTAGCCACACCGTGATGTATAGTGGTGTAATAACACCGATATATAGTGGTAGAGTATTGGTGTAATAATGTATTGTAGATATGTAGTGCCACAGTAGTGGTGTAATAATGTATTGTAGATATATAGTGGTAGAGTAGTGGTGTAATAATATATTGTAGATATATAGGTGATGACCAGGTGGCTGTATCGCCACACTGCATGTCTGGCAGACATATCAGTGTGGATGACGGATCACCACCGTGCTGAACCTCGCCACACGGAGCTGCTCTTCCTCCCACACCGTCCTGATCTCGCCACACCGTTGACAACTCCATTGTGCCCTCCTGCCAGACCGTAAGCTGGCGTGATCCTGGCCACCCTGTTCTCAACTAACATCAAGGCGGTGGCCCGTCCTGTAGGTTCATGCCTACAACATGCTGTACGCCTGCCTCACACGTGCAGGTCCTAACCAGGTGTCATCTCCCGTCTGGATTACTGCACCGTGCTGTTGGCTGGGCTCCCTGCCTGTGCCATTAAACCCCTACAACTCATCCAGAACGCCACACCGTCTGTGTTCAACCGCCACACCGTTCTCTCACGCCACCCCGCTCCTCCGCTCTCTCCACTTGCTTCCACACCGTGCTGTATCGACCACACCGTACGGAGCTGTAGGGGAACGGCCTCAGTACCTCCAGGCTCTGATCAGGCCCTACACCCAAACAAGGGCACTGCGTTCATCCACCTCTGGCCTGCACGCTCCCTCTGTGAGGAAGAGGAAGCCCAGTCAAAAGGAAGCAGGCCCCCCAGATGGTGGAAGAAATTCCCTTTTGATGTTCTGGGGTGGATTATAGACAGAAACTATGTTAAAAAGGAAAAATAACAAACAAAGCCAGCAGCGTTTCCATTTCAGTTGAGAAGATAATGAGGATTGGGGTCAAACAGGCACTGATCATTAACAAGTGTCTTATAACAGCTCCAACTGTCTGCTGTAAAAACAAACCAAAAAATTGTTTTCAATTAAGCTTTGGATGGAAGCATTATCCTTCAATCTGCCTGAAAATACTATTCTATTGCTATAATATATATTCTATATAATTATCTATTATCTATTCCACATATAATAATGTGTTGTCTTGTAGATGTATAGTGGTGTAATAATGTGTTGTATTGTAGATATATAGTGGTAGAGTAGTGGTGTAATAATGTATTGTGTTGTAGATATATAGTGGTAGAGTAGTGGTGTAATAATGCATTATATTGTAGATATATAGTGGTAGAGTAGTGGTGTAATAATGTATTGTAGATATATAGTGGTAGAGTAGTGGTGTAATAATGTGTTGTATTGTAGATATAAAGTGGTAGAGTAGTGGTGTAGTAATGTATTGTAGATATGTAGTGGTAGAGTAGTGGTGTAATAATGTGTTGTATTGTAGATATATAGTGGTAGAGTAGTGGTGTAATAATGTATTGTAGATATATAGTGGTAGAGTAGTGGTGTAATAATGTGTTGTATTGTAGATATATAGTGGTAGAGTAGTGGTGTAATAATGTGTTGTATTGTAGATATATAGTGGTAGAGTAGTGGTTTAATAATGTATTGTAGATATATAGTGGTAGAGTAGTGGTGTAATAATGTATTGTAGATATATAGTGGTAGAGTAGTGGTGTAATAATGTGTTGTATTGTAGATATGTAGTGGTGTAATAATGTGTTGTATTGTAGATATGTAGTGGTAGAGTAGTGGTGTAATAATGTGATGTATGATGAAATGTTTTATTTGTGATGTAACTGACTTAATCTTGTTCGGACCCCATAGGGCTCTGATCAGAATTAGTGCACTACATAGGGCTCTGATCAGAATTAGTGCACTACATAGGGCTCTGATCAGAATTAGTGCACTACATAGGGCTCTGATCAGAATTAGTGCACTACATAGGGCTCTGATCAGAATTAGTGCACTATATAGGGCTCTGATCAGAATTAGTGCACTACATAGGGCTCTGATCAGAATTAGTGCACTACATAGGGCTCTGATCAGAATTAGTGCACTACATAGGGCTCTGATCAGAATTAGTGCACTACATAGGGCTCTGATCAGAATTAGTGCACTACATAGGGCTCTGATCAGAATTAGTGCACTACATAGGGCTCTGATCAGAATTAGTGCACTATATAGGGCTCTGATCAGAATTAGTGCACTACATAGGGCTCTGATCAGAATTAGTGCACTATATAGGGCTCTGGTCAGAATTAGTGCACTACATAGGGATAGTATAGGGATAGCATCCTGTGGCGTACTGCACTAGCATTGAACAGTCCCGGCGATATGCAACTTTTCAAGGAAGTCAGGAAACAATACACACAGTCAGTTAGGAAAGCAAAGGCTAGCTTTTTCAAACAGAAATTTGCCAGGTGTACGGTGTTTCCTCCGACACATTGGTGCATCTGGCTTCCGGGTTGGATGGGCGCTGTGTTATTAAGAAGCAGTGCGGCTAGGTTGAGTTGTGTATCGGAGGACACATGACTTTCAACCTTCGTCTCTCCCGAGCCCGTACGGGAGTTGTAGTGATGAGACAAGATAGTAGCTACTAAACACAATTGGATAACATGAAATTGGGGAGAAAAAGGTGTCAAAATTCAACAACAACAAAAAAAGAGAAGAAGAATAAGCTCCTCCCACCTCCTCCCAGCTGCCCACTGCACTGAGGCTACAATGTCACCACAGATAAATCCACGATAATCGAGAATTTCAATAAGCATTTCTCTTCGGCTGGCCATGCTTTCCTCCTGGCTACCCCAACCCCGGCCAGCAGCTCCGCAACCCCCGCAGCTACTTGCCCAAGCCTCCCCAGCTTCTCCTTCAACCTGGACCCGTACAAATCAACTGGGCTAGACAATCTGGACCCTCTCTTTCTAAAATTATCCGCCGCCATTGTTGCAACCCCTATTACTAGTCTGTTCAATCTCGCTTTCGTATTGTCCGAGATTCCTAAAGATTGGAAAGCTGCCGATGTCATCCCCCTCTTCAATGGGGGTGAAATTCTAGACCCAAACTGTTACAGACCTATATCCATCCTGCCCTGCCTTTCCAAAGTCTTCGAAAGCAAAGTTAACAAACAGATTACTGACCATTTCGAATCCCACTCTTCCTTCTCCACTGTGCAATCCGGTTTCCGAGCTGGTCATGGGGAACCTCAGCCACGCTCAAGTTCCTAAACGATATCATAACTGCCATCGATAAAAGACAGTACTGTGCAGCCGTCTTCATCTATCTGGCCAAGGCTTTCGACTCTGTCAATCTCCGTAATCTTATCGGCAGACTCAACAGCCTTGGTTTCTCAAATGATTGCCTCGCCTTGTTCACCAACTACTTCTCAGATAGGGTTCAGTGTGTCAAATCTGAGGGCCCGTTCATCCACCTCTGGCCTGCTCGCCTCCCTACCACTGAGGAAGTACAGTTCCAGCTCAGCCCAGTCAAAACTGTTCGCTGCTCTGGCCCCCAATGGTGGAACAAACTACGCCAGGACAGCGGAGTCAATCACCGCCTTCCGGAGACACCTGAAACCCCACCTCTTTAAGGAATACCTAGGATAGGATAAGTAATCCTTCTCACCCCCCTTTAAGATTTAGATGCACTATTTAAAGTGACTGTTCCACTGGATGCCATAAGGTGAATGCACCAATTTCAATGATATGTCTGCTAAATGACTTAAATGTAAATGTAAATGTCTATGGGGATACCATGGGGTTCAATTCTTGGGCCGACCTTTTCTCTGTATATATCAATGATGTCGCTCTTGCTGCGGGTGATTCCCTGATCCACCTCTACACAGACGACACCATTCTGCATACATCTGGCCCTTCTTTGGACACTGTGTTAACAAACCTCCAAACGAGCTTCAATGCCATACAACACTCCTTCTGTGTCCTCCAACTGCTCTTAAGCGCTAGTAAAACTAAATGCATGCTCTTCTACCAATTGCTGCCCGCACCTGCCCGCCCGACCAGCATCACTACTCTGGACGGTTTTGACTTAGAATATGTGGACAACTACAAATACCTCGTTGTCTGGCTAGACTGTAAACTCTCCTTCCAGACTCATATCAAGCATCTTCAATCCTAAATTAAATTGAGAATCGGCTTCCTACTTCGCAACAAAGCCTTCTTCACTCACGTTGCCAAACATACCCTCGTAAAACTGACCATCCTACCGATACTCGACTTCGGCGATGTCATTTACAAAATAGCCTCCAACACTCTACTCAGCAAACGGGATGCAGTCTATCACAGTGCCATCCATTTTGTCAACAAAGCGCCATATACCACCCACCACTGCGACCTGTACGCTCTCGTTGGCTGGACCTCGCTACATATTCATCGCCAGACCCACTGGCTCCAGGTCATCTATAAGTCTTTGCTAGGTAAAGCCCCGCCTTATTTCAGCTCACTGGTCACCTGTTAAGGATTTTTAAAATCAATAATGACTAATTATGTATACATTTCAATCAGGACAGACTAATCAGAATACTATTATGTTACTGTATATGTACTAATCAGAATACTATTATGTTACTGTATATGTACTAATCAGAATACTATTATGTTACTGTATATGTACTAATCAGAATACTATTATGTTACTGTATATGTACTAATCAGAATACTATTATGTTACTATTAATCAGAATACTATTATGTTACTGTATATGTACTAATCAGAATACTATTATGTTACTGTATATGTACTAATCAGAATACTATTATGTGACTGTATATGTATGTCTTTTTAATCTTAGTACTGAATATAATGTGTGTAAATATAATCAAGAATTAGAACAATGACTGTCTGTTCCTTGGTAGAAATGAATTAACTATATCGCCAGACTGGCTAGAATGCTTATCTACACTGGCTGACCTTGGCTCTAGGCGAGGAGGGAAGGCTTGAGAACTATAGAGCCTTTCTACCAGTGTCAAGAAGAGACGGAACATTTAGAAAACGCTGACGTCATTTTCAGTTTATAACCTGTGGTAAAATGTGTAAGGAGCAGTACTCTCGTGAATAAAAGCTGCTGTTTGACTTTAAGTCTGGGCTCTGTCCATTTTTATAAAATAAGGGTCATAGAAATCCTTATGAATTGACAGAGTGATTAATTTTAATTGGGTATTAAACAGAGGAATTTAATTCCTGCAACATCACCATAACAACACCCACCCATAGCACTCGCTCCAGCAGGTATATCTCACTGGTCATACCCAAAGCCCCCAACACCCAAAGCCCCCAACACCTCTTTTGGCCACCTCTCCTTTCAATTCTCTGCAGCCAATGACTGGAACGATTTGCAAAAATCACTGAAGCTGGAGACTTATATTTCCCTCACTAACTTTAAGCATCAGCTTCTGAGCAGCTTACCGATCGCTACAGCTGTACATAGCCCATCTGTAAATAGCCCATCCAACTACCTCATCCCCATATTGTATTTATATACTTTTTTTTGCTCTTTTGCACCCCAGTATCTCTACTTGCACATCATCATCTGGACTTCTATCACTCCAATGTTAATTTGCTAAACTGTAATTACTTCGCTACTATTGGCCTATGTATTGCCTTACCTCCCTAATTTTACTTCATATGCACACACTGTATATATATTGTTCTATTGTTATTGACTGTACGTTTGTTTATCCCATGTGTAACTCTGCGTTGTTGTTTTTTGTCGCACTGCTATGCTTTATCTTGGCCAGGTCGCAGTTGTAAATGACAACTTGTTCTCAACTGGCTTACCTGGTTAAATAAAAAATCAAATAAATAAATAAACTTAAATAAACAGCTGGCTGATCGTTTCCATTATCCATTGCTGCCTGCTAGCTGGTGACACTGAGACAGTGGGAATTCCCTGTTGCAGCCAGGTGAACATGGAGCACGTGTTCCCCTGTCTACAGTGTCGAGGTGCTCCAGGACTCACTTCGTCTCCATTAAAATGGCAGTAACAACACTAATTGTCACCCAAGTGAATGTAAAGGCTACAGTGCTGTCCCCTGTTGTGCTGGGATGGAGTAGAGCAGTGGTTCCCAACCAGGGGTACTAGGACCTGTCCACAGGGGGTACCTGTACTATCCATAGGGGGTACTAGGACCTGTCCATAGGGGGTACCTGGTCTATCCATAGGGGGTACTAGGACCTGTCCATAGGGGGTACCTGGTCTATCCATAGGGGGTACTAGGACCTGTCCATAGGGGGTACCTGGTCTATCCATAGGGGGTACTAGGACCTGTCCATAGGGGGTACTAGGACCTGTCCTGTACTGGTCTATCCATAGGGGGTACTAGGACCTGTCCATAGGGGGTACCTGGTCTATCCATAGGGGGTATTAGGACCTGTCCATAGGGGGTACCTGGTCTATCCATAGGGGGTACTAGGACCTGTCCATAGGGGGTACCTGGTCTATCCATAGGCCTACTGGTAAAATGCACATGAGGAGGTACTTCAGGGGTACTCCGGGAAGAGCAAAATTCAGTTGGTGGTAGAGTAACCGAAAAAGATTGGGAACCACTGACTACTCTGATTGCAGCATTGGATTGGTATTGGTATGAATAGACGTGATGGCTTTCTGAGGGAGACAGTTCTCTCTCTCTCTCCTACAAAGCAGAAGATATAGGGGTCTTCTCTGCATTGTCTTTGGCCTGTCAATCAAGCCACAAATGGCACAGATGGTAGGGTGCCAGTGCCAACGACAGAGAAACATCTGTGCCCCCTCATAATATGTGAGGACACAGACTGTTGTGCAGTACAGAGCAGATATCATCCAATTCATATAGATCATAAATGTACTATGAACGCAGTGAGAATTGTTATTTTCAGGCAGAGAGAAATGTGACAGTGATAGAGATGTTGTCGACAACGAAAGCGAACTCTGTCCTGAGGGCAGATCGATTTAATTATGGATGACATAACGGTCATCTAACCAGTGGACCTTTCTTAAAATGTTACAGAAAACTTCTCATGATCTGCTGTGAAAACTGTCAAAATCGAAGTAAATGTTGTCAACAATCCCAAAGTATATAGTTTGCTGAGTTCAAACCAAAGCACTAGAAATGCCCAGTGTAAGCATATCCAGTGTAATGTGCTGACTGAGGAAGTGTGTGATTCGATCACTTGCTGATCCTAGAGAGGTAAGAGAGCCCCTCTGACAGCCCTACAATCATTACAGGAGGAGCTTCAAGGCCAGGCTGAAACTTCCCAATCACATTATGCTCCCATTGCCCTGTCTGGATGCCTCTGGTGTTTCTGATAATAGCACTCAGCTGGGTGACTCTTTAAATAATGGCACATCCGTGCTATGTTTGGAGTCTACTGTAGTTCAATTTAAGGAGGCACGTAAGTGCACACTACGGACTGGACCTGGCTGTACAAGATGGACATTACTTACTAACTATGTGTGTGAGACTATAGACCTGGTGAAGGAGGCTGGTGAAGGAGACTGGTAAAGGAGGCTGGTAAAGGAGGCTGGTAAAGGAGGCTGGTAAAGGAGGCTGGTAAAGGAGACTGGTAAAGGAGGCTGGTAAAGGAGGCTGGTAAAGGAGGCTGGTAAAGGAGGCTGGTAAAGGAGGCTGGTAAAGAAGGCTGGTAAGGGAGGCTGGTAAAGGAGGCTGGTAAAGGAGGCTGGTAAAGAAGGCTGGTAATTGAGCCTGGTAAAGGAGCCTGGTAAAGGAGGCTGGTAAAGGAGACTGGTAAAGGAGGCTGGTAAAGGAGGCTGGTAAAGGAGGCTGGTAAAGGAGGCTGGTAAAGGAGGCTGGTAAAGGAGGCTGGTAAAGGAGACTGGTAAAGGAGGCTGGTAAAGGAGGCTGGTAAAGGAGGCTGGTAAAGGAGGCTGGTAAAGGAGGCTGGTAAAGGAGGCTGGTAAAGGAGGCTGGTAAAGGAGGCTGGTAAAGGAGGCTGGTAAAGGAGGCTGGTAAAGGAGGCTGGTAAAGGAGGCTGGTAAAGGAGGCTGGTAAAGGAGGCTGGTAAAGGAGGCTGGTAAAGGAGGCTGGTAAAGGAGTCTGGTAAAGGAGGCTGGTAAAGGAGGCTGGTAAAGGAGGCTGATAAAGGAGGCTGGTAAAGGAGACTGGTAAAGGAGGCTGGTAAAGGAGTCTGGTAAAGGAGGCTGGTAAAGGAGGCTGGTAAAGGAGGCTGGTAAAGGAGACTGGTAAAGGAGGCTGGTAAAGGAGGCTGGTAAAGGAGGCTGGTAAAGGAGGCTGGTAATTGAGCTTGGTGAAGGAGGCTGGTAAAGGAGGCTGGTAAAGGAGAATGGTAATTGAGACTGGTAAAGGAGCATGGTAAAGGAGACTGGTAAAGGACGCTGGTAAAGGAGACTGGTAAAGGAGACTGGTAAAGGAGGCTGGTAAAGGAGGCTGGTAAAGGAGGCTGGTAAAGGAGGCTGGTAAAGGAGACTGGTAAAGGAGGCTGGTAAAGGAGGCTGGTAAAGGAGGCTGGTAAAGGAGGCTGGTAAAGGAGGCTGGTAAAGGAGGCTGGTAAAGGAGGCTGGTAAAGGAGGCTGGTAAAGGAGGCTGGTAAAGGAGGCTGGTAAAGGAGGCTGGTAAAGGAGGCTGGTAAAGGAGGCTGGTAAAGGAGGCTGGTAAAGGAGGCTGGTAAAGGAGTCTGGTAAAGGAGGCTGGTAATTGCCTCAGGATTCCAATAGACCCTGATGCCACACAGAAGGAATGTTATTACCATCACAACATAACTATTCTCAGCACTGACTTTGCTCACCCAACTGTATCTAAGACATCAAAGTAAACAGGAAACGCATACACACGTAAAAGCAGTCAGGATTACCCATGAGTAGCGTGATGTAACGTGATGTAACATACTATAATGAGACAATTCTAAACATTCATCATCATACGTCAACTACATGGTGTCGCCTACTAGACACGAAGACATGTTTTGGGTGATGTCTATACTGTACAATGATTGTAACATTAGACTTGTGGCATTCAGTCTGAGAGAGAGTCAACGTTTCAACCTCAATCATCCATTCACCTTTGAACTCTTTAAGTATCAGCCAGTGTTTATGGATAAAAGTATTAGACACATTAGACACACATTTTGAACCAATGAGACCCAACGGATAAAAAAAAATCTGAGCTTCTTTTCTCGCTCTTTCTGTGGTCTATGTGTTCCTGTTCCTCTGTCTCTCCTCCTCCAGGATCAGTCATTTCTCCATCTTTCTGTGGTCTCTCCTCCTCCAGGATCAGTCTTTTCTCCATCTTTCTGTGGTCTCTCCTCCTCCAGGATCAGTCTTTTCTCCATCTTTCTGTGGTCTCTCCTCCTCCAGGATCAGTCTTTTCTCCATCTTTCTGTGGTCTCTCCTCCTCCAGGATCAGTCTTTTCTCCATCTTTCTGTGGTCTCCTCCTCCAGGATCAGTCTTTTCTCCATCTTTCTGTGGTCTCTCCTCCTCCAGGAGTCTTTCTCCATCTTTCTGTGGTCTCTCCTCCTCCATCTTTCTGTAATTCAGTCTTTTCTCCATCTTTCTGTGGTCTCTCTCCTCCAGGATCAGTCTTTTCTCCATCTTTCTGTGGTCTCCTCCTCCAGGATCAGTCATTTCTCCATCTTTCTGTCTCTCCTCCTCCAGGATCAGTCTTTTCTCCATCTTTCTGTGGTCTCTCCTCCTCCAGGATCAGTCTTTTCTCCATCTTTCTGTGGTCTCCTCCTCCAGGGTCTTTTCTCCATCTTTCTGGTCTCCTCCTCCAGGATCAGTCTTTTCTCCATCTTTCTGTGGTCTCTCCTCCTCCAGGATCAGTCATTTCTCCATCTTTCTGTGGTCTCTCCTCCTCCAGGATCAGTCTTTTCTCCATCTTTCTGTGGTCTCTCCTCCTCCAGGATCAGTCTTTTCTCCATCTTTCTGTGGTCTCTCCTCCTCCAGGATCAGTCTTTTCTCCATCTTTCTGTGGTCTCTCCTCCTCCAGGATCAGTCTTTTCTCCATCTTTCTGTGGTCTCTCCTCCTCCAGGATCAGTCATTTCTCCATCTTTCTGTGGTCTCCTCCTCCAGGATCAGTGGTTTCTCCAGGATCAGTCATTTCTCCATCTTTCTGTGGTCTCTCCTCCTCCTCAGTCTTTTCTCCATCTTTCTGTGGGATCAGTCTTTTCTCCATCTTTCTGTGGTCTCTCCTCCTCCAGGATCAGTCTTTTCTCCATCTTTCTGTGGTCTTTTCTCCATCTTTCTCCTCCTCCAGGATCAGTCTTTTCTCCATCTTTCTGTGGTCTCTCCTCCTCCAGGATCAGTCTTTTCTCCATCTTTCTGTGGTCTCTCCTCCTCCAGGATCAGTCTTTTCTCCATCTTTCTGTGGTCTCTCCTCCTCCAGGATCAGTCTTTTCTCCATCTTTCTGTGGTCTCTCCTCCTCCAGGATCAGTCTTTTCTCCATCTTTCTGTGGTCTCTCCTCCTCCAGGATCAGTCTTTTCTCCATCTTTCTGTGGTCTCTCCTCCTCCAGGATCAGTCTTTTCTCCATCTTTCTGTGGTCTCTCCTCCTCCAGGATCAGTCTTTTCTCCATCTTTCTGTGGTCTCTCCTCCTCCAGGATCAGTCTTTTCTCCATCTTTCTGTGGTCTCCTCCTCCAGGATCAGTCTTTTCTCCATCTTTCTGTGGTCTCTCCTCCTCCAGGATCAGTCTTTTCTCCATCTTTCTGTGGTCTCTCCTCCTCCAGGATCAGTCTTTTCTCCATCTTTCTGTGGTCTCTCCTCCTCCAGGATCAGTCTTTCTCCATCCTCCAGGATCAGTCTTTTCTCCATCTTTCTGTGGTCTCTCCTCCTCCAGGATCAGTCTTTTCTCCATCTTTCTGTGGTCTCTCCTCCTCCAGGATCAGTCTGTTTTCTCCATCTTTCTGTGGTCTCTCCTCCTCCAGGATCAGTCTTTTCTCCATCTTTCTGTGGTCTCTCCTCCTCCAGGATCAGTCTTTGACTCTCCATCTTTCTGTGGTCTCTCCTCCTCCAGGATCAGTCTTTTCTCCATCTTTCTGTGATCTCTCCTCCTCCAGGATCAGTCTTTTCTCCATCTTTCTGTGGTCTCTCCTCCTCCAGGATCAGTCTTTTCTCCATCTTTCTGTGGTCTCTCCTCCTCCAGGATCAGTCTTTTCTCCATCTTTCTGTGGTCTCTCCTCCTCCAGGATCAGTCTTTTCTCCATCTTTCTGTGGTCTCTCCTCCTCCAGGATCAGTCTTTTCTCCATCTTTCTGTGGTCTCCTCCTCCAGGATCAGTCTTTTCTCCATCTTTCTGTGGTCTCTCCTCCTCCAGGATCAGTCTTTTCTCCATCTTTCTGTGGTCTCCTAGATCCCTCCAGGTTCTCTTTCTCCATCTCCTGTGGTCTCTCCTCCTCCAGGATCAGTCTTTTCTCCATCTGTGGTCTTCTGTCTCTTTAGATCCCTCCAGGTCTGTTCTCTCCTCCTCCAGGATCAGTCTTTTCTCCATCTTTCTGTGGTCTCTGCTCCTCCAGGATCAGTCTTTCCCTCCATCTTTCTGTGGTCTCCTCCTCCAGGATCAGTCTTTTCTCCATCTTTCTGTGGTCTCTCCTCCTCCAGGATCAGTCTTTTCTCCATCTTTCTGTGGTCTCTCCTCCTCCAGGATCAGTCTTTTCTCCATCTTTCTGTGGTCTCTCCTCCTCCAGGATCAGTCTTTTCTCCATCTTTCTGTGGTCTCTCCTCCTCCAGGATCAGTCTTTTCTCCATCTTTCTGTGGTCTCTCCTCCTCCAGGATCAGTCTTTTCTCCATCTTTCTGTGGTCTCTCCTCCTCCAGGATCAGTCTTTTCTCCATCTTTCTGTGGTCTCTCCTCCTCCAGGATCAGTCTTTTCTCCATCTTTCTGTGGTCTCTCCTCCTCCAGGATCAGTCTTTTCTCCATCTTTCTGTGGTCTCTCTGGTCTTATTTGGTTCTCCTCTTCAGGTCTCTCCTCCCTCTCAGTCTTTTCTCCATCTTTCTGTGGTCTCTCCTCCTCCAGGATCAGTCTTTTCTCCATCTTTCTGTGGTCTCTCCTCCTCCAGGATCAGTCATTTCTCCATCTTTCTGTGGTCTCTCCTCCTCCAGGATCAGTCTTTTCTCCATCTTTCTGTGGTCTCCTCCTCCAGGATCAGTCTTTTCTCCATATTTCTGTGGTCTCTCCTCCTCCAGGATCAGTCATTTCTCCATCTCTATTTTTATTACTCTTTCATGTTTCCTTATTTTCCTGCTGAATAGAGTCTGTAGCTGAGAGCCCAGTGGGTATCCCTATATTACAATCTGAGGGGGACCAGGCGATCATGGGGTCTCTTGGGAACATAAAGTAACTCTGCCATGTTTGGTTCAATGCCAGGGGGAGAGAGGGCTGCCTGCAAAAATAACATACAGAATACAGCTCCTTGAAAGAGACAGAATGGATGATGGAACACAGTTCATCTGAAGTCGATCAATAAACAATACGCTACATGAAGGACACAAGTATTCTGTGTATTCTGAAATCTGTTCTGCTACTGACTCTCTACTAGATCCCTACCAGGTCTGTTCTGCTCTGACTCTCTCCTAGATCCCTACCAGGTCTGTTCTGCTCTGACTCTCTCCTAGATCCCTACCAGGTCTGTTCTGCTCTGACTCTCTCCTAGATCCCTACCAGGTCTGCTCCTGACTCTCTCCTAGATCCCTACCAGGTCTGTTCTGCTCTGACTCTCTCCTAGATCCCTACCAGGTCTGTTCTGCTCTGACTCTCTCCTAGATCCCTATCTGTTCTGCTCTGACTCTCTCCTAGATCCCTACCAGGTCTGTTCTGCTCTGACTCTCTCCTAGATCCCTACCAGGTCTGCTCCTGACTCTCTCCTAGATCCCTACCAGGTCTGTTCTGCTCTGACTCTCTCCTAGATCCCTACCAGGTCTGTTCTGCTCTGACTCTCTCCTAGATCCCTATCTGTTCTGCTCTGACTCTCTCCTAGATCCCTACCTGTTCTGCTCCTGACTCTCTCCTAGATCCCTATCTGTTCTGCTTCTGACTCTCTCCTAGATCCCTACCAGGTCTGTTCTGCTCTGACTCTCTCCTAGATCCCTACCAGGTCTGCTCCTGACTCTCTCCTAGATCCCTACCAGGTCTGTTCTGCTCTGACTCTCTCCTAGATCCCTATCTGTTCTGCTCTGACTCTCTCCTAGATCCCTACCTGTTCTGCTCCTGACTCTCTCCTAGATCCCTATCTGTTCTGCTTCTGACTCTCTCCTAGATCCCTACCAGGTCTGTTCTGCTCTGACTCTCTCCTAGATCCCTACCAGGTCTGTTCTGCTCTGACTCTCTCCTAGATCCCTACCAGGTCTGCTCCTGACTCTCTCCTAGATCCCTACCAGGTCTGTTCTGCTCTGACTCTCTCCTAGATCCCTACCTGTTCTGCTCCTGACTCTCTCCTAGATCCCTACCTGTTCTGCTCCTGACTCTCTCCTAGATCCCTACCAGGTCTGTTCTGCTCTGACTCTCTCCTAGATCCTAGAGGTCTGCTCCTGACTCTCTGGCTGTTCTAGATCCCTACTCTGCGTCTATTCCCAGGTCTGTTCTGCTCTGACTCTCTCCTAGATCCCTACCTGTTCTGCTCCTGACTCTCTCCTAGATCCCTACCAGGTCTGTTCTGCTCTGACTCTCTCCTAGATCCCTACCAGGTCTGCTCCTGACTCTCTCCTAGATCCCTACCAGGTCTGTTCTGCTCTGACTCTCTCCTAGATCCCTACCAGGTCTGTTCTGCTCTGACTCTCTCCTAGATCCCTACCTGTTCTGCTCCTGACTCTCTCCTAGATCCCTACCTGTTCTGCTCCTGACTCTCTCCTAGATCCCTACCAGGTCTGTTCTGCTCTGACTCTCTCCTAGATCCCTACCAGGTCTGTTCTGGTGCAATAATAACATGTTATTACACCCTCCACTCACTGGGACAACACCTCTCAAACACCATTTTTGCAGATTTCTTTTTTCCCTCTCTCTGTCACACCACACACATAAGATCACACACACTCGGGGACGGGGTCACTACCACTCCCACTCACTCACCTCACTCACGATGATTTCCACTCACTCCTCACCACTCACTGTCATGTTTGTCATTTATTATCACATGCTATTCGTTTCCCTCTGCTGGTCTTACTTTCCTCCTTCACCCCTCCCTCTCTCTCTCTCTCTCTCTCTTCTCTCTCTCGTTCCGTTCCTGCTCCCAGCTGTTCCTATTCCCCTAATCATCATTTAATCTTCCCACACCTGTTCCCGATCCTTTCCCCTGATTAGAGTCCCTATTTATTCCTTTGTGATCCGTTCCTGTCCCGTCGGTTCCTTGTTTTGTATTCACCATGCTGTGATTGTGTTTCGCCCTGTCCTGTCGTGTTTTTTTGCCTTCATCAGATGCTGCTGAGCAGGTGGCTCTCTCTCTCCGAAGCGACCTCAGTCTGTCTCTCTAGTTATTCTCAAACAATTTTTGACACACTGTTTGGATTTAAAACACTCTGTCACACACTGTGACACGGGTCAACGGGCTCACTTTTATGAACACTTTTCCCCTCACCAACGCTGTAATGGTATTTTAGGACACAAAGGTAGACTGATTGGATTTTAAAGTGAGGCCACAACACCTCCTCAGCTTTGCAATAGACTAGACCAGATAGGTTCATTTGATTTTTTAAAATCCTGAATAATAACATAGGCTAGTAATTGAAATCCTTGAGAGTGGTTTCGGTATTTTCTCTCCAGATTGTTCAATCAGTTACAGTCACATATTTCATATACATATACTGTATTCTACTATATTATAGTTAATGCCACTCCGACATTGCTCATTCCTCATATTTATACATTTCTTAATTCCATTGTTTTACTTTTAGATGTGCGTATTTTTAGTGAATTGTTAGATACTACTGCACTGTTGGACCGAGGAACACAAGCATTTCACTACACCCACAATAACATCTGCTAATTATGTTGTATGTGATCAATACATTTTGATTTGATTTGATGTACGGTGCCCTGAGGCATAGCAGCTGTGAATAACAAAAAAACAATGCTCTACTTCTTCAACATTCAATATGCAGTAAGGATACAGCAGTCAGCTATCCACTAATCGGCCCCCGAGAGGTTTAGAGAGTGTCCGTTGGTTTAAACAGCCAACCCATTTAACTCTTTATCAGCGACCATCGCGGCGTTACCATCTTACCATCGCGGCGTTTCATCTCTTACCTCGAACAGCGGAGAAAGAGAAAAAGGCAAACAGCAACGTTCCAATGGACACACATAAACGTTCTGTGGGCATCTTCGTAAAGGACATCCTGTGTAGCAGATTTAATGATACAATTCAGTAGTTGCATGAAGAACCTTAATAATAAATAAGGATGGAGGATATAGCTAAGTCTCTGTGATGGAAATGACTATAACATACAAGCAAAAAAGAACAGCCTGGTCTCATACACTAGACGTAACATAGTAAATGTAAATTCAGGACACGCAAATTAGTACGATATGTTACGTTTGGCATGGTTACATAAGACAGAAGGTTATTTAAAGGAGTAGTTCACTATTTTACAACTTGATGTTAGATGGTTCCTTACCCTGAATGTAGTTTATGGGCCAGGAGAAACTGTAATCCATGGTTCCGTTTTCTTTAAAGGGGCAAGATGTAACTTGTGGGCGACCCGACAAAATTCACATATAAATGCTTTCCGGTGTCTTTTTGCGTCTTTTACTTTCGGTTTTGTACGTGTAACCGATGTGACATGGCTAGCTAGTTAGCGGTGGTGCGCGCTAAAGGTGTTTCAACCGGTGATGTCACTCGCTCTGAGACCTTATGTAGTTGTTCCCCTTGCTCTGCAAGTGCTGCGGCTTTTGTGGAGCGATGGGTAACGATGCTTCGTGGGTGTCAGTTGTCTGTGTGTGCACAGGGTCCCTGGTTTGAGCCCTGGTAGGGGCAAGGGGACGGACTAAAGTTAAACTGTTACATATGCTAGCGTCAAACAATTGAAAATAAAATATTTTTGGTTATGGAAAAGTCATGTCAAAGCAGTTTAGATGGTACAATGATTCTCTACACTATGCTTGCTTATCTAGTCACATAAACCGAAATCAGGCAAACTATTCTAATTTTACCAACCAGGAAATGGCAGAGCGATTTCTTGCATAGTGCACCTATTTTTTATATATTGTTTAGCCCTTTTTCTCCCCAATTTTGTGGTGTCCAATTGGTAGTTAAAGTC
Organism: Oncorhynchus gorbuscha; assembly: GCF_021184085.1. Lineage (NCBI taxonomy): Eukaryota > Metazoa > Chordata > Actinopteri > Salmoniformes > Salmonidae > Oncorhynchus > Oncorhynchus gorbuscha. The sequence goes on along the minus strand of NC_060181.1, from coordinate 91,066,307 downwards.
TTGTCCCATCGCTGCAACTCCCGTACGGACTCTGGAGAGGCGAAGGTTGAGAGCCATGTTTCCTCCAAAACATGCAGTGCCTTAGACCGCTGAGCCACTCAGGAGTGAACTACACTACATCAAAATGAAAAGCCATACCGTTCAGTATTTTCTATTTAGCATTCAGAACTTTCTTCTGGGTGCATAACAATAAAACAAATGAACACGCAGCAAAATGGAGTAAAAATGACAAAGAGATGGAAGAATGAATTAACCATCAGTGAGATGTTGGTCATATACAGAAGAAAGGAGAGAGAGAGAGAGAGAGAGAGGGACAGAAAGCGAGAGACAGACAGACAGACAGACAGACAGACAGACAGACAGACAGACAGACAGACAGACAGACAGACAGACAGACAGACAGACAGACAGACAGACAGACAGACAGACAGACAGACAGACAGACAGACAGACAGACAGACAGACAGACAGACAGACAGACAGACAGACAGACAGACAGACAGACAGACAGACAGACAGACAGACAGACAGACAGACAGACAGACAGACAGACAGACAGACAGACAGACAGACAGACAGACAGACAGACAGACAGACAGACAGACAGACAGACAGACAGACAGACAGACAGACAGACAGACAGACAGACAGACAGAGAGAGAGAGAGAGAGAGAGAGAGAGAGAGAGAGAGAGAGAGAGAGACAGACAAGACAATTGGATAAGGTGTTATGTGTACTTCTCCCCTATGTCTCAGTACAGGTTATCTGTATGTTATTACAGGGACACTAATGGATTTTCAGGGTCATTATCGATTTTCTGGCCGCTGTAGTAATTAGTCACACTGACAGGTCCTGGGGATTGGGTACTAAGAGGTAGGAGTTGGGAGAGAGGCAGTTTGACAAGGACATTTCTAAGTGACCCCAAACTTTTGAACGGTAGTGTACTTATTCCACATTTTGTTGTGTTACAGCCTGAATTCAAAATACATTTAAAAAAACAAAATCTCACCCATCTACACACAATATTGACAATATTGACAAAGTGAAAACATTTTTAGATTTTCTTTGCAAATGTATTGAAAATGAAATTTTACAAATATCAAATTTACATAAGAGTCAATACTTTGTAGGAGCACTTTTGGAGGCGTATGTGTGTATCAGCTTTTCTCCCTTACAGCTAAGTGTATCGTTAGATACCTTTTTTTGCCTTCCAGCGTCACTTTACACACAGAGCTATCGTGGAACAATTTGAATGTTTTAGGTAATATTTGAATGGATAAAGCTGATCTGAGAGCAGCGTTCCCTTTCGATCCTATCAGTATCGTCATACGCCTCAACGTCACACTTAGCGGACATCCTCTCTGGGAAACGTTTGTTACATCATCGGCCCGTCGTAGGAAAGATGCATCGTTAAAACCTCAATTCCATCGCTATCGAGAAACCGGGCCCACAGCGAGAGACTGTTGTTCTTCTGGCAGGTTCTCGGGAGACCTTCGGACAGTTCCTTGGACTTGATGGTACAGTTTCTGCTCTGACATGCTCTTCTTCTCCGATGAGGTTTAACGGTGGTTAGCATACAATAAATGTTGCACCTACTAGACTGGAGTATAAATCCCTTATACTTCCCTTGGGAAAAAAGGGAAATAAATCAACAAATATCCTGCCATTACCTCTACCCCCACCACTATATAAACCTATCTACCATTACCTCTACCCCCACCACTATATAAACCTATCTAGTCCTATCTACCATTACCTCTACCCCCACCACTATATAAACTTATCTAGTCCTATCTACCATTAACTCTACCCCGCTATGTAAACCTATCTAGTCCTATCTACCATTACCTCTAACCCCACCACTATATAAACTTATCTAGTCCCATCTACCATTACCTCTACCCCACCACTATATAAACTTATCTAGTCCCATCTACCATTACCTCTACCCCCACCACTATATAAACCTATCTACCATTACCTCTACCCCCACCACTATATAAACTTATCTAGTCCTATCTACCATTACCTCTACCCCCACCACTATATAAACCTATCTAGTCCTATCTACCATTAACTCTACAAACCTATCTACCATTACCTCTACCCCCACCACTATATAAACCTATCTAGTCCTATCTACCATTACCTCTACCCCCACCACTATATAAACTTATCTAGTCCTATCTACCATTAACTCTACAAACCTATCTACCATTACCTCTACCCCCACCACTATATAAACCTATCTAGTCCTATCTACCATTACCTCTACCCCCACCACTATATAAACTTATCTAGTCCTATCTACCATTACCTCTACCCCGCTATGTAAACCTATCTAATCCTATCTACCATTAACTCTACCCCCACCACTATATAAACTTATCTAGTCCTATCTACCATTACCTCTACCCCCACCACTATATAAACTTATCTAGTCCTATCTACCATTACCTCTACCCCCACCACTATATAAACTTATCTAGTCCTATCTACCATTACCTCTACCCCGCTATGTAAACCTATCTAATCCTATCTACCATTAACTCTACCCCCACCACTATATAAACCTATCTAGTCCTATCTACCATTACCTCTACCCCCACCACTATATAAACCTATCTAGTCCTACCTACCATTACCTCTACCCCGCTATATAAACCTATCTAGTCATACCTACCGTTACCTCTAGAGATGAACGTACTTTGCTGTGAAAAGTGCAGCAAAGGACCTTGTGAAGATGCTGGAGGAAACAGGTACAAAAGTATCTATATCCACAGTAAAACGAGTCCTATATCGACATAACCTGAAAAGCCGCTTGGCAAGGAAGAAGCCACTGCTCTAAAACCGCCATAAAAAAGCCAGACTACAGTTTGCAACTGCACATGGGGACAAAGATCGTACTTTTTAGAGAAATATAGAAAAAAATAGAACTGTTTGGCCAGAATGACCATCATTATGTTTGGAGGAAGGGGGAGGCTGGCAAGCCGAAGAACACCATCCCAACCGTGAAGCACATCGAAAAAATCAAGAGAAAACTGCAAGACTCAATAGAAGACAAAACAAGGAACAAACCAAAAAAGACAGGCTTTTGAAAAATTAACTATTTTTCATAAAATTGTAGTTATCTTAGCTAGCTGAATTGCTAGCAGAATTGTTTACTTGTTGCTAAGCAGTTGCTAGGGACTCTCCTGGAAGAAGCTAGCTAGCTTACAAAGAATAACAACAAAAAATATCTAGTTAACAGAAGGAAGACAAAAGAAGGACAGAAGAAAAAGGAAAAGAAAGAGGACAACAAAGTGAAACAGTCAGCACTTCTATTGCAACTTCGTATTTCGTCGTCCTAACGTAGTCTACACTGCTATCTGCCCAGCAGCTAGCCAGCTAGCAAACGTCCACCGTTTACCGAATAACAGCACTGTAGAAACTATTACACTCAACTGAACGACTTGATTAGTGTAGTGTTAGCTAGCTACATAGTTGTCTTTGCTGTCTTCGTATCCAAGATAATTGTGTAGTTTAGAGCGTGTAGTCTTAGAGTGATTATCTTAATTTACCGAGGTTAGCTAGCCAGCTATTTGTCGTCCTTAACGTAGGAGACTCTGCTAGCTAGCCAACAGCTAGCCAACGTCTACTGAATAGAACTTCCGCACTCAACAACCCGGTCGCATTCCGCTTCGCTCCACAGGTAGTATCACATTTTTCATTTCATTTCTTTACAGCACAACGGTTTGATTTGTTTGATCGTAGCTAGCTACATAGCTAGCTACATAGCCGTCTGTGTATCAAAGATAATTGTGTAGTCTAGAGCGATTTTCTAGGTTAGCTAGCCAGCTATTGTCGTTCTTTTAACGCAACGTAACGTAATCAACACTGCTAGCTAGCCAGCTAGCCCCCGAATAGCAGCACTGTAGAAACTATTACACTCAACGGAACGACTTGATTAGTGTAGTGTCAACAACGCAGCCACTGCCAGCTAGCCTACTTCAGCAGTACTGTATCATTTTAATCATTTTAGTCAATAAGATTCTTGCTACGTAAGCTTAACTTTCTGAACATTCGAGACGTGTAGTCCACTTGTCATTCCAATCTCCTTGCATTAGCGTAGCCTCTTCTGTAGCCTGTCAACTATGTGTCTGTCTATCCCTGTTCTCTCCTCTCTGCACAGACCATACAAACGCTCCACACCGCGTGGCCGCTGCCACCCTAATCTGGTGGTCCCAGCGCACGACCCACGTGGAGTTCCAGGTCTCCGGTAGCCTCTGGAACTGCCGATCTGCGGCCAACAAGGCAGAGTTCATCTCAGCCTATGCCTCCCTCCAGTCCCTCGACTTCTTGGCACTGACAGAAACATGGATCACCAAAGATAACACTGCTACTCCTACTGCTCTCTCTTCGTCCGCCCACGTGTTCTCGCACACCCGAGAGCTTCTGGTCAGCGGGGTGGTGGCATCGGGATCCTTATCTCTCCCAAGTGGTCATTCTCTCTTTCTCCCCTTACCCATCTGTCTATCGCCTCCTTTGAATTTCATGCTGTCACAGTTACCAGCCCTTTCAAGCTTAACATCCTTATCATTTATCGTCCTCCAGGTCCCCTCGGAGAGTTCATCAATGAGCTTGATGCATTGATAAGCTCCTTTCCTGAGGACGGCTCACCTCTCACAGTTCTGGGCGACTTTAACCTCCCCACGTCTACCTTTGACTCATTCCTCTCTGCTTCCTTCTTTCCACTCCTCTCCTCTTTTGACCTCACCCTCTCACCTTCCCCCCCTACTCACAAGGCAGGCAATACGCTCGACCTCATCTTTACTAGATGCTGTTCTTCCACTAACCTCATTGCAACTCCCCTCCAAGTCTCCGACCACTACCTTGTATCCTTTTCCCTCTCGCTCTCATCCAACACTTCCCACACTGCCCCTACTCGGATGGTATCGCGCCGTCCCAACCTTCGCTCTCTCCCCCGCTACTCTCTCCTCTTCCATCCTATCATCTCTTCCCTCTGCTCAAACCTTCTCCAACCTATCTCCTGATTCTGCCTCCTCAACCCTCCTCTCCTCCCTTTCGGCATCCTTTGACTCTCTATGTCCCCTATCTTCCAGGCCGGCTCGGTCCTCCCCTCCCGCTCCGTGGCTTGACGACTCATTGCGAGCTCACAGAACAGGGCTCCGGGCAGCCGAGCGGAAATGGAGGAAAACTCGCCTCCCTGCGGACCTGGCATCCTTTTGCTCCCTCCTCTCTACATTTTCCTCCTCTGTCTCTGCTGCTAAAGCCACTTTCTACCACTCTAAATTCCAAGCATCTGCCTCTAACCCTAGGAAGCTCTTTGCCACCTTCTCCTCCCTCCTGAATCCTCCTCCTCCTCCCCCCCCCTCCTCCCTCTCTGCAGATGACTTCATCAACCATTTTGAGAAGAAGGTCGACGACATCCGATCCTCGTTTGCTAAGTCAAACGACACCGCTGGTTCTGCTCACACTGCCCTACCCTGTGCTCTGACCTCTTTCTCCCCTCTCTCTCCAGATGAAATCTCGCGTCTTGTGACGGCCGGCCGCCCAACAACCTGCCCGCTCGACCCTATCCCCTCCTCTCTTCTCCAGACCATTTCCGGAGACCTTCTCCCTTACCTCACCTCGCTCATCAACTTATCCCTGACCGCTGGCTACGTCCCTTCCGTCTTCAAGAGAGCGAGAGTTGCACCCCTTCTGAAAAAACCTACACTCGATCCCTCCGATGTTAACAACTACAGACCAGTATCCCTTCTTTCTTTTCTCTCCAAAACTCTTGAACGTGCCGTCCTTGGTCAGCTCTCCCGCTATCTCTCTCAGAATGACCTTCTTGATCCAAATCAGTCAGGTTTCAAGACTAGTCATTCAACTGAGACTGCTCTTCTCTGTATCACGGAGGCGCTCCGCACCGCTAACTCTCTCTCCTCTGCTCTCATCCTTCTAGACCTATCGGCTGCCTTCGATACTGTGAACCATCAGATCCTCCTCTCCACCCTCTCCGAGTTGGGCATCTCCGGCGCGGCCCACGCTTGGATTGCGTCCTACCTGACAGGTCGCTCCTACCAGGTGGCGTGGCGAGAATCTGTCTCCTCACCACGCGCTCTCACCACTGGTGTCCCCAGGGCTCTGTTCTAGGCCCTCTCCTATTCTCGCTATACACCAAGTCACTTGGCTCTGTCATAACCTCACATGGTCTCTCCTATCATTGCTATGCAGACGACACACAATTAATCTTCTCCTTTCCCCCTTCTGATGACCAGGTGGCAAATCGCATCTCTGCATGTCTGGCAGACATATCAGTGTGGATGACGGATCACCACCTCAAGCTGAACTTCGGCAAGACGGAGCTGCTCTTCCTCCCAGGGAAGGACTGCCCGTTCCATGATCTCGCCATCACGGTTGACAACTCCATTGTGTCCTCCTCCCAGAGCGCTAAGAACCTTGGCGTGATCCTGGACAACACCCTGTCGTTCTCAACTAACATCAAGGCGGTGGCCCGTTCCTGTAGGTTCATGCTCTACAACATCCGCAGAGTACGTCCCTGCCTCACACAGGAAGCGGCGCAGGTCCTAATCCAGGCACTTGTCATCTCCCGTCTGGATTACTGCAACTCGCTGTTGGCTGGGCTCCCTGCCTGTGCCATTAAACCCCTACAACTCATCCAGAACGCCGCAGCCCGTCTAGTGTTCAACCTTCCCAAGTTCTCTCACGTCACCCCGCTCCTCCGCTCTCTCCACTGGCTTCCAGTTGAAGCTCGCATCCGCTACAAGACCATGGTGCTTGCCTACGGAGCTGTGAGGGGAACGGCACCTCAGTACCTCCAGGCTCTGATCAGGCCCTACACCCAAATAAGGGCACTGCGTTCATCCACCTCTGGCCTGCTCGCCTCCCTACCACTGAGGAAGTACAGTTCCCGCTCAGCCCAGTCAAAACTGTTCGCTGCTCTGGCTCCCCAATGGTGGAACAAACTCCCTCACGACGCCAGGACAGCGGAGTCAATCACCACCTTCCGGAGACACCTGAAACCCCACCTCTTTAAGGAATACTTAGGATAGGATAAAGTAATCCTTCTCACCCCCCCCCCCCTTAAAATATTTAGATGCACTATTGTAAAGTGGCTGTTCCACTGGATGTCATAAGGTGAATGCACCAATTTGTAAGTCGCTCTGGATAAGAGCGTCTGCTAAATGACTTAAATGTAAATGTAAGCACAGGGGTGGCAGCATCATGTTGTGGGGGTGCTTTGCTGCAGGAGGGTCTGGTGCACTTCACAAAATAGATGGCATCATGAGGTAGGAAAATTATGTGGATATATTGAAGCAACATGTCAAGACATCAGGAAGTTAAAGCTTGGTCGCAAATGGGTCTTCCAAATGGACAATGACCACAAGCATACTTCCAAAGTTGTGACAAAATGGCCTTAAAGACAACAAAGTCAAGATATTGGAGTGGCCATCACAAAGCCCTGACCTCAATCCCATAGAAAATTTGTGGGGAGATCTGAAAAAACATGTGCGAGCAAGGAGGCCTACAAACCTGACTCAGTTACACCAGCTCTGTCAGGAGGAATGGGCCAAAATTCACCCAACTTATTGTGGGAAGGCTACCAGAAATATTTGACCCGAGTTAAACAATTTAAAGGCAATGCTACCAAATACTAATTGAGTGCATGTAAACTTGACCCACTGGGAATGTGATGAAAGAAATAAAACGCTGAAATAACTATTATTCTTACATTTCACATTCTTAAAATGTGTTGATCCTAACTGACCAAAATCAGGGAATTTTTACTAGGATTAAATGTCAGGAATTGTAAAAAACTGAGTTTAAATATATTTGGCTAAGTGTATGTAAACTTCGGACTTCAACGGCACGTCTCCTAATGATGATAGTGTACTTAACACACATCTCGTTCTTGCCCCATCAAGGAACGCCATGTTTTAACGTCTCCTTGATGATTCTGCATCTCTGATAGGCAGTGTCAACGGTGGAACCTTATATAGACCGGTGTTTCTTTCTAAATCTTTTCCAAACAACTGAACTGGCCACAGGTTAACCCCAATGAAGTTGTAGTGGATTTTCCCAAGGGTGAGCAAAGGAATTTTCCCTTTTCCCAAGGATGAGCAAAGGAATTTCCCTTTTCCCAAGGATGAGCAAAGGAATTTTCCCTTTTCCCAAGGATGAGCATAGGAATTTTCCCTTTTCCCAAGGATGAGCATAGGAATTTTCCCTTTTCCCAAGGATGAGCATAGGAATTTTCCCTTTTCCCAAGGATGAGCATAGGAATTTTCCCTTTTCCCAAGGATGAGCATAGGAATTTTCCCTTTTCCCAAGGATGAGCATAGGAATTTTCCCTTTTCCCAAGGATGAGCATAGGAATTTTCCCTTTTCCCAAGGATGAGCATAGGAATTTTCCCTTTTCCCAAGGATGAGCATAGGAATTTTCCCTTTTCCCAAGGATGAGCATAGGAATTTTCCCTTTTCCCAAGGATGAGCAAAGGAATATTCCCTTTTCTCAAGGATGAGCAAAGGAATTTTCCCTTTTCTCAAGGATGAGCAAAGGAATTTTCCCTTTTCCCAAGGATGAGCAAAGGAATTTCCCTTTTCCCAAGGATGAGCAAAGGAATTTTCCCAAGGATGAGCAAAGGAATTTTCCCTTTTCCCAAGGATGAGCATAGGAATTTTCCCTTTTCCCAAGGATGAGCATAGGAATTTTCCATTTTCCCAAGGATGAGCATAGGAATTTCCCTTTTCCCAAGGATGAGCGTAGGAATTTTCCCTTTTCCCAAGGATGAGCATAGGAATTTTCCCTTTTCCCAAGGATGAGCATAGGAATTTTCCCTTTTCCCAAGGATGAGCATAGGAATTTTCCCTTTTCCCAAGGATGAGCATAGGAATTTTCCCTTTTCCCAAGGATGAGCAAAGGAATATTCCCTTTTCTCAAGGATGAGCAAAGGAATTTTCCCTTTTCTCAAGGATGAGCAAAGGAATTTTCCCTTTTCCCAAGGATGAGCAAAGGAATTTTCCCTTTTCCCAAGGATGAGCAAAGGAATTTTCCCTTTTCCCAAGGATGAGCAAAGGAATTTTCCCTTTTCTCAAGGATGAGCAAAGGAATTTTCCCTTTTCCCAAGGATGAGCAAAGGAATTTTCCCAAGGATGAGCAAAGGAATTTTCCCTTTTCCCAAGGATGAGCATAGGAATTTGGATGTATCCAAGCTCAATGTGGAGTTTCATAGCAAAGGGGTGTGAATACACATGTAAATCATTTCAAACATGTTTCACTTTGTCCTAATGCGGTATTGTGTATTCAGGCTTTTAACAACCAAATGTAGAATAAGTCAAAGTGTATGACTGTGCTGATGAAGTGTGTGCGTGTTTAAATTTGTTTCCAAACAAATGTTGATTGGGATATGTATGACTCGTGGTCTTTCCTTCTAAAAATATAATAATCTGATAATCCTCCACGCCAACAACCAAATCCTATACTCTTCGGGAAAGCAATAACGTAGTGCTGTTTAACACACAAAAAAATGCAGTCTGGCTCAAAACTAAAAGACTGGCTGAAGAAGAAACATCCACAGTTCGACAGGTTCACTAAAATGAGGAAGTGAGTCTTTATTTGAAAACTTGCTCACCCCACAGAACAGCAAAACACGGAAAATTTGAAATGACAAAAAAAAAAAAAAAACATTTGTATATCAAGATCACTCTCTTCCCAACGGGGGAATCTGTGGATATTCAGTTTATAATTATATATTCCTGGCAGACAAACAGTGGGGGTGGGACGGTCATCTGTCTCACCAGTCTCCTCACAGAAGACTAGAAGAAGTCAGCCGCGGTGGGGCGTTTGGGGGTGGTTTTTAGGGTGCTCTTGGTCTTAGTGCCTTTGGTAAGAGAGGCCTCTGGGGACTTCAGGACCCCAAACAGGGGCTTCTGCTGGGGGTCAAACGGCACTCGGGACGACCCCTCTGGACTCACCAGCAGGCTGCGGTCAGTCTTCCTGAACTCTGGGGATCATGAATGGGCAAAAAAAAACAAATAGGAAAGCCTCATCAAAACTATGGAACGACAAAGAAATGAGGACCTGGAAACTAGATTATCACTGATAACAGAAGATATATAGGTCATTATGAGGTAATTATAGAGTCCAAATAAGGTGCTATCCTGCCCTCGAATACCTGCAGTTTTGTTTTTATTGAGTCCGAAGGTAACCTTCTTGGATTCAGACTTTGGAGTCTGACACTTCTTCTGTGGAAAAAAAAAAGAAGATAAAATATCATGAAGAATTAACATTTGTGAACGGAAGTCAAGGACAGATGGTGAGGGAGTAACTTGCTGAAATAATAGACTGTAGGTTTTGAAGCAGTACCTTCTTGCTGGATAGCGGTGTGCTGGGGCTTCCCTTGGTGGTCTTGAAGAAAAGGGGAGTAGGGATGGTGGCGTGGTTCTGGAACGTGATGAAGTCAGACTCCGCCCCTGCCTTCTTGGGCGTCATTTTTTTGTTTTTCTTGGCGCTCACCGGCGTGGACAGCTCTTTGCTGTCCTGAAGAGACGAGGAAACAAAAAGTTAAAACAAGCTCATTAACTGGAAACCGGTCCGATCCCGCTAGCGAACACAGCTAACTAGCACTCATCTAACTAAACGCATTTAGTGTAGCTACTTACATATTTGATGGATGGGGACAGCTATCAAACGTGTCAGGCTGACTCAACCTGGGCCTAGGAAGTGAAGTTAATGTTAACTTAAAACTCACGTTGCTCAGTTTGGCTTTCTTGCCTCCAGCCATCCCGTTGACCTCAGCCTCGAACTCTATCACTACCGGGACCTTCCTCTTCTTCTTCCCTTTCTTCAGGGGCGTGTCCAGGTCAGCATCTGTAGGCTGCTCCTCTGACACGCTCTCCTCCACTGTCGTGGTCTCTAGCTCATGCGCTACCAGTCCAGAGCTCCTCTTCTTCTTCTTCTTGAGTGGGGTAGGTGTGGCGGCCTCCAGCGTCTGTACCTCAGCCTTGGCAAGTTTCTTCTTGAGTGAGGTAGGTGTGGCGGCCTCCAGCGTCTGTACCTCAACGTCGATCAGTGTGAGGTTTACGTCTGCTTTCAGCGGGGTTTCACTTTCGGCCTCCACACTCTGTTCTTCAGCCTTGGCATGTTTCTTCTTCTTCTTCTTGAGCGGGGTTGATGTAGCGACACATGCTGGCTCCACCTTGGTGTCTACAACAAGGACGTCTGCTTCAGTTCCTGGACGTATTTCACCCTCGGCGCTCTCCTCTCCAGCCTTTGCCACCTTAAGTTTCTTCTTTTTCATGGGAGTGGCGGCAATGCGGAGGTCAACTGGAGGCTCCTGGGCTGGGGTAGAGTCTGGTTCAAGGTCCACCTGTGTTGTTGTGTCTGTCTCAGCGGTCCGTTTAACCTTGTTCCTCCTCCTCCTCCTCTTCTTCGGTGGGGTGGCCGTGGTCTTGTCTACTGTTTCTAACGCCTTCTCAACTTCCTCTACGGTTGTCTGCTCCTCAGGCTCCTGCTTGGTATTTTTCCTCCTGCTTGGGGTGGTAGTAGCAGTCTCAGGGGCAGACTTGGCTGGTTCTGCTACCTCTTCCTTCTGCTTCGGTGCAGGCGTTTTGGACTTCTTGATATTTTTCTTCTTGGAAGATGTGGCGTCTGGTACCGGAGTCTCTGATTGTTTCTTCTGGTCTACCTCCATGACTGTGACAGATGACAGGTTACCTACCACTACATCCTGTGGAGTTCCTGATTGGACCCCTGTCTCCATGGCTGTCACCTTTGCCTTCTCCTTCAGGAGAGACGCTCCTGTATCGGTGCCCTTGGCTGGGATAGAGGGCTCCGTCTCTGCTTCTTTAGAGTCTGTCGTCTGCGGTGCAGAAGCAGGAGTTGTGTCCTTCTCAACCTTAACCTCCGACTTCGCCACAACCCCGTTCTGCTCTTCAGTCTTCACCTCTCCAGTCTTCTTCTTCTTCCTCCTCTTCTTCTTCTTGTTATTGGAGTCTCCGGGAGTCTCTGCTGGTTTACTGTCATCTGTTGCGGCAGTCTGGTCAGACGTTCTTGCTTTGGAGTCTTTTTTCTTGCCTTAAGTACAAGATATCGATGATGTAAGAACAACAAATAAATGATGCAGTAAAAGAATAAGCTGAAGATCGTTTAAATAAGAGGAGTTTTAGGTACCTTTCCATTTCTTGGCTGGTGAGCTCTCTTCCTCTTCCTCCCCGAAGCCTCGTCCCCGTTTCATCCTCTTTCTGCTGCCAAACATTTCATCATCATCCTCATCTGTCGACACCTCCTCTGGGTACTCATCCTGTGGAAAGACTCCTGAGAGAGAGAAAGAGAGGAGACAAAGGAGAGAGAGAGAGAGAGGAGACAAAGGGAGAGAGAGAGAGAGGAGACAAAGGGAGAGAGAGAGAGAGGAGACAAAGGGAGAGAGAGAGAGAGGAGACAAAGGGAGAGAGAAGAGAGGAGACAAAGGGAGAGAGAAAGAGAGGAGACAAAGGGAGAGAGAAAGAGGAGACAAAGGGAGAGAGAGAGAGGAGACAAAGGGAGAGAGAGAGAGGAGACAAAGGGAGAGAGAGAGAGAGGAGACAAAGGGAGAGAGAGAGAGAGGAGACAAAGGGAGAGAGAGAGAGAGGAGACAAAGGGAGAGAGAGAGAGGAGACAAAGGGAGAGAAAGAGAGGAGACAAAGAGAAAGAGAGAGACAAAAAGAAAGAGGAGAAAAAGGGAGAGAGAAAGAGGAGACAAAGGGAGAGAGAGAGAGGAGACAAAGGGAGAGAGAAAGAGAGGAGACAAAGGGAGAGAGAAAGAGGAGACAAAGGGAGAGAGAGAGAGGAGACAAAGGGAGAGAGAGAGAGAGGAGACAAAGGGAGAGAGAGAGAGAGGAGACAAAGGGAGAGAGAGAGAGAGGAGACAAAGGGAGAGAGAGAGACGTCAGCTTTCCTTGCACATCTATCATGGGGACACGCTGATGAAAGTTATGACCATCGGGATTCCTACCTTCACTGAGATCCCGCAGACTGCAGGAGAACAGAGGGAGAGAAGAGGTGTCAGTCAATACACAAACTGAACCAACTCCTCTTCATCAGTGTCCATATCAAGGATTTCTAATTTACGAGTGTGTGTGTGTGTGTTTACTTACGTCTTGACGACTTTGTACAGTCTCTGTCTGTTGTGGCTAGGGGTGTTGCTGCGTCTGGCTAGCCCAAACAGCCTGTCTGCCAGGCTAAGGTAGTCAAACTGGAGAACAGGTCCGATCCCCCCGTCATCTGGCATCTCAGACTCAGAGTCACTCTCCATATGAAGCATTTCGTCATCGTCTTCATCGCCCAGACCATCTTCATCATCATCATCTTCTTCCTCAGTTGATACAGTACCTAAAACCGCAAACGAAGATGAGAACAAGACTGATGGATTATATCTGGACATTTGCAAATACAGGCTTCGTGTCCTTCTGTAGCTCAGTTGGTAGAGCATGGCGCTTGTAACGCCGGGGTATTGGGTTCGATCCCCGGGACCACCCATACGTAGAATGTATGCACACATGACTGTAAGTCGCTTTGGATAAAAGCGTCTGCTAAATGGCATTTATTATTATTATTTATTATCATTAATAAGCTACTTCCATATAATGCAACATCCTTGTGTTATTCAAGCTAAAGCTGATCCATAAATTATGGCTCTTAGGATTTCAATGCCTACCGTTGGTCTGCCCTCCAGTGGTTTTCTTGAGGGCTTCCTTTGCAGTTTTTTTGCCCTTGGGGGGATCCTTCTCTACCTCCTCCTCTTCAGAAGCCTGTCCCGAGTCGGACTCCTCAGCCCCTCCACCTGTAGCCTTCACTTCCTTCAACAGGTCTTCGATGGCGAAGGGAGCCTGGTCCACGATGGCGCTGAAAATGCTGCTGCAGATAGCCCTGAGCAAGATCCGACTGAGACAGAGGGAACGTGCAGGAAGGATTGAAACTCAATATAAAAATGTAGAGGCGATTATCTTGACCCCTCCCCAAAAAACGTCCCTGTAAAACTTACTCTTTCGTCTTAGACGCTGTTTTGCAGAAAGGGTCAATGAATGTCATGTTCTGAGCCGCTGTGAGCTGTAATCACAAGCAAACCACAACCAGTCATTCAACTGTGGTGGAAATGGAACAAATCAGCATACGACCAGCTCACTCACCCAATAGGACCACCTAACACCCAATCAAAATGACAGATCTTTATCTTATCTTTATTATCTTAAGTCTCATTACTTCCCTATCCTTAAAGGTGTGGATTTATTGGTTGATTTATTACCTCCCAATTATAACTCTAATCGTAAACAACCAAGTGAACCTAGCGCATCTCTTGGGTCATTAAAATAACCAGTTGATACCTCAGCTGAGCCGACTGCAGCCAGCTCGGTCATATAGATGTCCAGTATGTGGAACTGTAATCCGCAGGGAGCTCCGCTGGAGCTGTGGAGGACCTGGGCAGTCAGGAGCTCCAGAAACCTGGTCACCACACTGTAGAAAGACAGAACAACTCGTGATAACGTCACAGGAAGCATGCATGCACAAAGACTTAAAGGGACAGTACACCCCAAAAAATGTACTTTTGTCAAGTGTGTTCAAGTTTTTTTTTTTAAGGGTCAAGGGTCAAAGCGTCACCCACCTGGTCTCCCATTCTTTCCTCTTCATCATCTCAAAAGTGTTCCTGAACACGAAACGAACCAGCTGTCCGTCGGAGAGAATTACAAAAAAAGGATTTGTAATTTCTTTCACGTACAAAATATTTTCAGTTTATCCTCCAAAACGATACACGATGATTTATTGCGTAAGGAAATGCTGATAACATTTTGATTGGATGAATATGCTGACCTGGAAGAACTTATCCATGCGAAGCCTGTCAATGCCGGTCCATTCTCTTTTGACGGTCTGCAGGAAGGTCTCCAGAAACATAAACTCTACAAAAAAATGATTTTTTTTTCATAAATGTTTTAAAATCGATGTAAAAACAGGAACAGATATTGAAATTGGAGTACACGTTCTGTATAGGGTTTGTCAAAACTCTCAGAACATTTGTTCCCAGACCCCTGGGTAACTTTTTAAAGACAATATTGGATACATAGTAGTACGTAATAAAAAATGAGGCCTTACGGCTCTGGATGTTCTGGAAGCTGTGTATCAGGCCAGAGATCTGATTCGACAGCTCCTCCTGTTGGCAAAAATCATAATCAAGGAATTTATAGTCCGAGTATTTTGTGTAGTCCGAGTATTTTGTGTATCAACACTTCTAGTTTAAACTTATTTTCCTTTTCTTTTTTTACATGAACGCAAATGAGTTGGGTCACAGTGGCTACGACTTACCTGAAGAAGTGGCTTGTCCTGCATCCACAAGCAATAAAAGAGGCCTTTCCATAGTTTGAGTAACTCGTCACCTTCAAACCCACCTGGAGAGAAGGCAAGTACCGGTCAAACAACTAGATTACAAAAATCACAACTATGAAAAGAGATGGCAACATTGTCGCTCGCATCGTCACTGGGCGCATACGATTTGTATTCCCGACCAAATGTGATCATTTTCTTTGATGTGTTACATTCTAAGCTCTTTTATATAATTTTTCGTGCTCTAACGAGTCCTCTATTGTATTGTTAAAACTATATAAATCAAAATTGGTTTAACGTGCACAAACGAATCGAAGGAAGCTAAGCTCGGATCACGAAGAGATGAGGCAGACAAGCTGCGTGTGTGGAAGCCAAAGCGCGTGGTCCATTTTCCTGGTAACCTCGTTAGCCTTACCTTGGATTTTCTGTGACCTAACACGAATATATTTTCTTAGCTTCTTGATGGCTTTTGTTCGCATGGGCCTCTCATTAGAAGCCAATCTTTGAGCGAACTGGATCTCTGGTTCTTGTTGTACCGGCGCCATGTTTCCAACAAATTAACGTGGAAACACGTTTTGCCTAGCAGTGACACATTCCTCTCTGCGCTTTCCGCATGCGTTTCCGCTCGTCGCATGATGATGACATAACGTCTAAACTAAGTGGTCGTTATTCTGGATTTCCCCACAAGGTGGCAATATTCATTAAACTTTTACCCATATTTTCTACCAAGGCTAAACCACACAGTCAATTGGAGATTTTTTATAATCACATCAAACCCTTTCAAATAATTCCTCAGTGACTCTTATTAATCTCTTATTAATCAGACCAGTAATTATGAGAGAGATGTCTTTATTATTGAAATGTGTGTTTGCTGTGCGAATCTGGCAAGGTCTCAGGTGTCTGGAGTGGGAGGTTTAGATCCCCCTTTCTCGTCTGCGGAGGCCAGTCCTTCTCCGTCTGTTGATAGAAAAACTATTTTAATTGATACATATAAAAAAGAAAGAAAAAAATAATTATTATTCCTCAGACAAGGTACTCTCTTCACAGTCACACACGACTACAGGATACGTAAAGGGCCCTGCTCACCCGAGGATGGATCTTTGGCTGGGGTCCAGAGGGACAGGCCCGTGACAGCCTTGGGCTTCCACTTTAGGACCATGGTGGATACTATCTCATCCTCCTCGGCATCCCCTCTGTCCTGTGGTCCATGGAGAAGCAGTAACAGAGGTCAAGAAAAGGTTGGCCATTTCTGCCTAAAGCACCTTTATGAATCTACTTTCATTTCCTCTTCTACGGACACAGTTGGGATGTTTTAAGTGCAATGCCGTGCTGTAAGTGTTTCGCTGTCATTGTGTTAGATCTGTGTAGTGCTTCCTATTAGATGGTTAAATTGTTCAAAAACAGCTCCTTCTGAAGCACGGCAAGCCTCAAAACATCTAAAACTCCAGTGCACAAGTCAGCCAAAAACACACAGAGAGAATAGAAGACGAACAGTGGATCCATGACTACTGTTACAATAGCATGAAGGATGATAATCATGCAAATATCTAGCTGTATGCACTTTAACAGACTAAGCCCAATAGCATTTTGAGAATTGTTGAGGGGGAAAAAAAGCTTTATCTTTGCATCAATCAACCACTAAAGGGCGTCATGCAACAAATGGACACAGGAAGTGGAACTACTGTTCTACAACAAAGGCACAGCACAGCAGCACGCTAGTTGTTGCTGTGGCACCTCCTCTCCTGAAGCCCCTATGGAGAAATAGCCCTCCCCATGGCCAGGGTAGGGAGACCTGGACTTCTGGGCTTTCCTATGTTTACCATTCTCCTCATCTGATGCAGGCTGGAGTTTTAGTCAAGAGAGAGAAGCAGCTCTCTGTTAAGTGTCTTTTGTCATGATCTCTTCCAGATACTACAAACAACAAACATTTGCTAGCTAGAGAGACATTCTGCTCTTGTACAGGTTATTTTATCATATCATTGCAATTTCTGCATATGCAAATATGTGGTAGTGGTCATACCTGATCCACCTGTAGGTATTCTCCATGCTGCTCACAGCCAATTTCAAACACATACTTCCCTGGGCCTGATGGCTGAAACACAAATGGCTGATAGTGACCGTTTATATATGCTAGTACACAACGATCCTGTTGTATGCTGATAAACTTGTAACTAAACAAGTCATATTTGATTTGATCATGCTGTGTTATGTGGTTATTGTTTTCATTTAAGTCAGTGTTTTTCCTTTAATCATGTCAAATTCCTTCTGGGCTGACTTACGTTGTTGTTGAGGAAGTTGCCCTGGTATCTGTGGTTCAGGTGGATGAATTCTCCTGCTGACTCCATCTTTCCCATCACCCACGTGCCCATGTACCTGGAACCTGTGTCGTTGTAGTGGTATATACCTTGTCCATTTCTGGTATTATAAAGACAAAGAGTGGTAAGATCAGGTAGGGGACTGTAATGGGAATATTTAATATGAATATGTTTCATTCCATATGTATAACCATTATCGGAAATGCTGGTAAATTAGCTTTTTTTTGTTTAAATGTAACAGTATAACTTTAGACCGTCCCCTCGCCGGGCGTGAACCAGGGACCCTCTGCACACATCAGCAACAGTCACCCAAGAAGCATCATTACTCATCGCTCCACCGCGGCCCTTGCAGAGCAAGGGGAACTTCAAGGTCTCAGAGCAAGTGACGTCACCGATTGAAACGCTATTTAGCGCACACCACCGCTAACTAGCTAGCCGTTTCACATCCGTTACATAAAGAACTTATGAAAGAGATGTGTGTTTTTTCCCCACCTAATCATAGAATGGGGTTGTTCAATGATAGATGTCAAACAAATACATGTCTATCACTTGATGGTATCATTTCAGAGACAAACAATCACATGTTGTTGCAAAATGAGATATATTTGCCTGAGTAGCTAGGTTTCCATCCAATTGGCGAGGTATTTTAATGCGAAAATTTAAAAAATCTGCATAAAAACAATGTGAACATTTTAACACCAGAGATATGTTTCCATTAAATTGATTTGTTGTGGATAAAAGAATGTGCGTGAAAAATATATTTTGCAATTAAAATACAAATGAAGTGTGCATCCATCCCATGTTCAATCCTACTGATGGTTTTGTCACAAAGCATATTGCGTTAAATAGCGAACGTGCCCACTCTAGTATTGACACGTGCAAACTACAGCTCGGCTAGTCTACATGATGAGATTATTATGGATGAGATCGAGAATATTTTTATTTGTCAAACAGCAGTCAAGCATCGATCATCATGTCATCGGAATAAGACCATCGATATTTATTGTAAAGGAGCATCAAGCTCGTCACCGTGCTCGTTCACCACCCTGTGAAGTTCTGTAACCTAATACACTTTATGCTTTCCCGATGAGTCATACTGGGAGGACCACACAACATGTCATCGCGTGACTCCCAAGTTTACTTCGATACAATGGTTATTATATCAATATTTTGGCATAAAAGCGTTTCCACAATTAATTTTACAGACACAAAAACATCCCACTTTTTCTAGCGTAGTTTGTTTTTTCGACATTTGGAAAGTTTACCGACACATTTTCGGTTTTCCATCAGGCCTGTCGTGATATTTTTTTTATCCAACATGTCAACAGTCAAACGTGACACATACTGTTTTTAATAAAGAACTGTACAAATGATACATTTGTGACATCAACATTTTTAAAATAATAATATCTATTTACATTTTTTTTTAAATCAGTACAGTAATATGAGATCTGAACTCTGTTCAAAAGTAATCCAAAGGCCTAACTCCCAACCAAACACTACAGCATGAGGCTAGATTTATGATGGTTTCGATTTTGTATGTTAAAGATACAGGATTCAAACGTTCCATTGCATCTGAATAATGGATATATAAACCCATTTTAACACGCATCTAAAATCTACGAATACAAAATACTACACACACAAAGGTACACATAAGCATTCATTACCGATGAAAAAAACACAAATGCGTTTTGGTAAATAAACGCTTCAATATTAATGTAAGAATGATTAACATAATGTTTTACACATTTATATATTTCCCCTTTATGTAATACACATGATTTTCAGTGTTGTTTGTAACACTGGTTGACTGTCACTACACGTTGTGTTATGGATTAAACTCATATCTGTTGATAGAGATTGACACCTGACTGGAGGGACCAAGGACACACGGATTAATATTGTATTCTTAAATGTAAATGTAAATGTATTCTGTGAAACAATGTGATTCTGTATAGCAGCTGACTGTAACAGATCTCGTCCTCCTCTTCTGAGGAGGAGTAGCGAGACGGATCGGAGGACCAATGCGCAGCGTGGTAAGTGTCCATAATGTTTATTTTAAGACATAAACTGAACACTACAAAACAATAACCGTTAACCGACCGAAACCGAACCAGTACCGTGTGGCAACAAACACTCACACAGAAAACAAACACCCACAAATCAAAACTGAAACCCAGGCTACCTAAGAATGATTCTCAATCAGAGACACCTGCCTCTGATTGAGAACCATACTAGGCCGAACACAAAAACCAACATAGAAAAACAAACAGACTGCCCACCCCAACTCACGCCCTGACCATACTAAAACAAAGAAAACATTTTTTGTTAACCTTTATTTAACTAGGCAAGTCAGTTAAGAACAAATTCTTATTTTCAATGACAGCCTAGGAACAGTGGGTTAACTGCCTGTTCAGGGGCAGAACGACAGATTTGTACCTTGGGGGTTTGAACTTGCAACCTTCCGGTTACTAGTCCAACGCTCTAACCACTAGGCTACGCTAGAACATGACACTGACAAAGCCACTGCACTTTTTCTTTGACTTCTTACAAGACTCTCGAGCTGGTGTTTACAGTACGGATGTTTACAGTACACTTGGTGCTGTTTTCTATGCATCGTCATGACCCGAAGGCAGACTCGGGGAGGACGAAGGGAGGACAACAGCTGTCTGTTAGAATACCTCATGAGGAGCTGCAGACCATACTATTTACCAAGATAGCTTTAAAAAATATATTGATTAAAACTGTCTATTTATCACCACAAACCGATGCTGGCACTAAGACCGCACTCAATGAGCTGTAAAGCACCGTAAGCAAACAAGAAAATACACATTCAGAGAGGCCGTTTCTCCTGGTCGGTGATTTTAATGCAGGGAGAAACTGAAATCCGTCTTACCTGATGTTTACCAGCATGTCACTTCTGCAACAAGAGGCGACAAAACTCTACATCACCTTTACTCCACACACTGAAACGCATACAAGGCCCTCCCTCCTCACCTTCCCTTTGGCAAATTGGACCATAACTCTCTGCTTCCTGCTTACAAGCAAAAACTCAAAACATGAAGTAACAGTGACGTGCTCAATGCAGAAGTGGTCGAATTAAAAGTATGCTAATCTACAAGACTGTTTCACTAGCACAGACTGGAATATGTTCCAGGATTCATCCAATAACATTGAGGAGTTAACTGCATCAGTCGCCAGCTTCATAAAAGAGTGCATCGACGACGATGTCCCTACAGTACCCCAACCAGAAGCCATGGATTAGAGGCAACAACAGCACTGCGAGAAGTAAAAGGCCACAGCTGCCGCTTTCAAGGAGCGGGACACTAATCCGGACGCTTATAAGAAATACCACTACGACCTCCAATGAGCCGTCAAACAGGCAAAACTGACGCACGATGGATGTGGCAGGGCATGCAAATGATCATGGATTACAAAGGGAAACCCAACCTCGAATTGCCCAGGGACGCGAGCCTACCAGACGAGCTGAATGCCTTCTATGCTCGCTTCGAGGGAAGCAAACCTGAACCATGCATGAGAGCATCAGTTGTTCCGGGCGACTATGTGATCTCGCTCTCCGTAGCCAAAGTCAGTAACACCTTTAAACAGGTTCAAATTAGCAAGGCCACGGAGCCAAATGGAATAACAGGACACGCACTCTGAGCATGAGTTGACCAGCTGGCAAGTGTCTTCACTGACATTTTCAACCTATCCCTGACCCGGTCTGTAATACCAACTTGTTTCAAGGCAGACTACCATAGAGCCCATGCCCAAGAACGCCAAGGTGACAACCCATCCATCATGCTGACCATCAACACGGGGGCCCCTCAGGGGTGTTAAGACTGCTAATTAGTTAATCAAATGGCTACGCGTACTACCTGCATTGACCCTTTTGCACAGACTCTATGCGCACACACTGGACTCTACACACACACACACACACACACACACACACACACACACACACACACACACACACACACACACACACACACACACACACACACACACACACACACACACACACACACACACACACACACACACACACACACACACACACGCACACAAGCACACATGCATACTGACACCACTCACGCTCACACTGTTGCTACTCCCTATTATCTATTCTGTTGCTTAGGCATGTTACCCCTACCTGTATGTATATAGCTACCTAAATTACCCCTGCACATCAACTCTGTACTGGTACTCCCTCTATATAGCCATGTTATTTTTTACTCGTTATTCACTAAGTATTTATTCCTTTTGTAACTATTTCAATTTATTTTACTCTGCATTGTTGGAAAATGACCTGTAAGTAAGCATGTCACTGTTGTTTATGAAGCATTTGGCAAATACAGTATATTTGATTAGTATATTTATTTTACCTTTATTTAACTAGGCAAGTCAGTTAAGAAAAAAATTCTTATTTTCAATGACGGCCTAGGAACAGTGGGTTAACTGCCTGTTCAGGGGCAGAACGACAGATTTGTACCTCGTCAGCTCGGGGGTTTGAACTTGACAAAGTCAAACCTTTTCCATGTTCCTGTAATATACTGTAACAGTCCTGTCACCAAGAGGCCCTGTTGCAACTTATAATTAAACCGGGTTGATTTAGATTGACTTTATCAACGAGATATACAGTTTACCCTCACTTCCTGGACAGAACAGAGTCTGAGATATACAGTTTACCCTCACTTCCTGGACAGAACAGAGTCTGAGATATACAGTTTACCCTCACTTCCTGGACAGAACAGAGCCTGAGATATACAGTTTACCCTCACATCCTGGACAGAACAGAGCCTGAGATATACAGTTTACCCTCACTTCCTGGACAGAACAGAGCCTGAGATATACAGTTTACCCTCACTTCCTGGACAGAACAGAGCCTGAGATATACAGTTTACCCTCACTTCCTGGACAGAACAGAGCCTTAGATATCCAGTTTTAGAAACTTCATCCTGTCAGCATTATATGGCAACACAGGACTATTTATAGAGCACAGGGCTGCGGG
Source organism: Oncorhynchus gorbuscha (assembly GCF_021184085.1). Taxonomy (NCBI): domain Eukaryota; kingdom Metazoa; phylum Chordata; class Actinopteri; order Salmoniformes; family Salmonidae; genus Oncorhynchus; species Oncorhynchus gorbuscha. The sequence continues at coordinate 91,043,615 of NC_060181.1, read as the reverse complement.
CCAGAAGGTTGTGGGTTCATAGACCACCCTGGACAGGAGTAGGGGTGGAAAGATCTCCTTTATAGTAAAAGCATAGCATGAATCTATCATCATATTTGCAGGTTCGAGAAAAATGTTTCTTTTAATAAAAATATCATGCAATTCTACGTAATTTTACATATTCGCGGAATCTTATTTTTAATACCTTACAAATTAACAAAATTACGTCTACAGGCTAAGCAGCTCATCTTATAATATTTCTCTAATGCCAAATCAGTTTATCTTGTTTGCAACAAAGCTGTCACTGTTTGCAATTAATTAAATCTGAGACGTCATTAGGAATCTGAGCATGGTACTTTCAAAAGTTAGGTCTACCCCAAACAGAGTAGGTCTAGCTGTCCACCACAGACAGAGTAGGTCTACCTGTCCACCCCAAACAGAGTAGGTCTACCGACGCAGAAAAATGTGAGCTTTAACTGCTGGCTACTCTTGTTCTGTGGTTTAACCCAACGAGAGAAGGTCACAAGGTTTCCCTCAAAGCTGTCTGGGTTTAAACATCTTCTATTGTACAGAAAGTGAATAGCTTAACAAATTGACAGTGACAGAATTAGATGACTTCCCAAGCAAAGTCAGCCTGTGAATGTCAAAGAAACAAAACAATGATATCCCCATATGCATCGGAGTCACGTCTTTCCTGGGGATTTTACAGCTTGCTTCTAGCAGCCAGCTGTGACTGGGAGACCCATAGGGCAGCGCACAATTGGTCCAGCATCGTCTGGGTTAGGGGAGGGTTTGGCCAGCAGGGATGTCCCTGTCCGCTCTGACACATTGGTGCGACTGGCTTCCAGGTTAAGTGGGCATTGTGTCAAGAAGCGGTCAAGAAGCGGTGCGGCACACAGCTCTCGGTCGGAGGACACACAGCTCTCGGTCGGAGGACACACAGCTCTCGGTCGGAGGACACACAGCTCTCGGTCGGAGGACACACAGCTCTTCGGTCGGAGGACACACAGATGTTCCATCCTGGAGGACACACACCTGAGTCTTGTTGCAGCAATGGAACAAGACTGTAACTATTCATTGGAGACCACAATTGGGGAGAAAAAGGGGTAAAAATACACTGCTCAAAACAATAGGAAGGGAACACTAAAATAACACATCCTAGATCTGAATGGGGAAATATTCTCATTAAATTTACTTTTTTCTTTAAATAGTTTTGCTGACAACAAAAATCACACAAAAATTATCAATGGAAATCAAATGTATCAACCTAAGTGGAGGTCAGTTTGAGTCACTCAGAAAGTGGAAAACCACATACAGGCTGATCCAACTTTGATGTAATGTCCTTAAAACAAGTCCAAATGATTTTTCAGTAGTGTGTGTGGCCTCCATTTTGCCTGTATGACCTTACAACGCCTGGGCATTTTCCTGATGAGGTGGCGGATGATCTCCTCCCAGACCTGGAACATTAGCTACTCCGCCAACTGCCTGGACAGCCAGCTAGCGTTTGGATAGAGTCACTGACATGATGTCCCAGATGTGCTCAATTGGATTCAGGTCCTTTAAACGGGCGGGCAGTCCTTTTTCAATGCCTTCCTCTTGCAGGAACTGCTTAATTTCCAGCCACATGAGATCCAGCATTTCTTTTAGGAGGAACCCAGGGCCAAAAACCGCACCAGACTATATGGTCTCAGAAGGGGTCTAGGATCTCATTCCCTAATTGGAGTCAGGCACTTTGAACATGGAGGGCTGTGCGGCCCCCAAAGAAATGCTTACCCCACACCATGACTGACCCAGAAAACCGGTTATGTTTGGAGGATTTTCTCAAGGCAGCAGAATTAATCTGACCATTGTTGTCACCTCTGTTTCAATATGCTTTGTGTTGTGAACAAACTTTCATCTGTGAATGAGCACAGGGCACATTAATAACGTAAATAACAACTGGTGTTCTCTGGCAAATGAAAACATCAATATTGGACCCTCTACCACCCTTGAGTATTATTTGACTGTTTAAGCAGATGTCTGCAAATTTGTGGCCTGCTGGTCATTTTGCAAATTATTTTGCTCCTCCTTGCACAAAGGTGGAGGTTGCAGTCCTGTTTTGCTGGGTTGTTGCCCTCCTACAGCCTCCTCCAACAAACTGATGTACTGGCCTGTCTCCTGGTAGCGCCTTCATGCTCTGGACACAAGCTGACAGTCACAGAAAACTGATTTGCCACAGCTCGCATTGATGTTCCATCCTGGATGAGCTAAACCTGAGCCACTTGTTGGGTTGTAAGACTCCGTCTCATGCTACCACTAGAGTGAAATCACCGCCAGCATTCAAAAGTGACCAAAACATCAGCAAGGAAGTTAGGAACTGAGAAGTGGTCTGTGGTTACCACCTGCAGAACCACCTTTATTGGGGTGATTGAAAATAGGCCTATTTTCCATGTTTTCTATTCCATTTGCACAACAGCATGTGAAATTTAGGTCAATCAGTGGGGATCCCTAAGTGGACAGTTTGATTTACAGAAATGATTGATTTGGAATTACATTGTGTTGTTTAAGTGTTCCCTTTATTTTTTTGAGCGGTGTATATTTTTCCTGGAGGTTTCAGTGCATTTTCCATGGCGATTTAGTTGTAGAGTGGAACATTAGCTACTCTCGAATCTGCTTGTATCCAATAGCCAGCTAGAGTTTAGCATAGAGTCACTCACGATAGCTAGCTAACGTTGACGTTCGGCGCGATAACGAGCCTTTAAACGCGGCACTTTTTCAAACTGCCGCCTGGGATGTAATTCTTAATTTACGTCGATGAGATCCAGGTTCTTTTGAGTACCGCTGCCACCAAAACACATTACCGAGACCATCATCGGATCTTAGAATGTGCCAATGTTTGTGAACAATTCCCTTAATTTGATCAGAGCACTTTGAATAGCGGGTAGTTAGAACGCAAGAATGCTTATTTTTGCGAGACTGACCTTAGAAAAAGGTTATGTTTTGAATTTTCTCAATGGCAGAATTAATCTGACCATTGTTGTACCCTCTGTTTCAATATGCTTTGTGTTGTAGTCACAAACTTTACGAGGAATGTTGTCAACCAGCACATTAATAACGTAAATAACAACTGGTTTCCGTTTCCTGTGTAACATCAATATTGCTACACCCTTGAATATTATTTGAGTCTAAGCCATATGTCTGTCAAAATCGGGTTGGTTTTTACAAATTATTTTGATTCGACAGAATTGGCTGTAGGGCAGACTGTTTTTCAAGGGAAGTGGGTGACAACTATCGGCCCTCAACAAACTGTTACGTTCAGTAGGTTTCCTGTAAAGATCAGTGGATAGAACATTATCTTCACACAAGATCAGAAGGTCAAGAAAACTGATTTGACGTGGATCAGACTGCATAGTAAATCTCAGATGTTCAGAAACGCATGGAACACCCGGCGCTGTTTAACATCACCCCTCCATAGAACAAAAATATCATCAATATACCGTTTCCACATAATGATGTGAGGCAAGAAAACATTTATGAGATGATTGAAAATAGGCCGTTTCTCCATGTAACCCACATACACATTAGCAAAGTTAGGAGCCATGGGGGATCCCATAGCAGTACCCTTCGTCTGAAGAAAGAAATAATTTAGAAACATGAAGTAGTTGTGTGTGAGTACTATTTCAGCCAATGTTATAATGCAGCACTGGAAGGTAGTTCATTAGGGTCACGTTGCAGAATAAAATGTTCCATAGCTTCAATACCGCCCTCGTGTGGAATATTAGTGTATAACGACTCAACATCAAACGTAACTAACAAAGTATTCCCCCGGGAGAGGATCAAGAGATTCAATAATAGAGATCATACTGCTGGTGTCCTTTACAAAGGAGGGGAACTGTTCTGAGATCATACTGCTGGTGTCCTTCACAAAGGAGGGGAGCTGTTCTGAGATCATACTGCTGGTGTCCTTTACAAAGGAGGGGAGCTGTTCTGAGATCATACTGCTGGTGTCCTTTACAAAGGAGGGGAGCTGTTCTGAGATCATACTGCTGGTGTCCTTTACAAAGGAGGGGAGCTGTTCTGAGATCATACTGCTGGTGTCCTTTAGGACGGGAACTGTTCTGAGACCATACTGCTGGTGTCCTTTACAAAGGAGGGGAGCTGTTCTGAGATCATACTGCTGGTGTCCTTTACAAAGGAGGGGAGCTGTTCTGAGACCATACTGCTGGTGTCCTTTACAAAGGAGGGGAGCTGTTCTGAGATCATACTGCTGGTGTCCTTTAGGACGGGAACTGTTCTGAGACCATACTGCTGGTGTCCTTTACAAAGGAGGGGAGCTGTTCTGAGATCATACTGCTGGTGTCCTTTAGGACAGGAACTGTTCTGAGATCATACTGCTGGTGTCCTTTACAAAGGAGGGGAGCTGTTCTGAGATCATACTGCTGGTGTCCTTTACAAAGGAGGGGAACTGTTCTGAGATCATACTGCTGGTGTCCTTTACAAAGGAGGGGAGCTGTTCTGAGATCATACTGCTGGTGTCCTTTACAAAGGAGGGGAGCTGTTCTGAGACCATACTGCTGGTGTCCTTTACAAAGGAGGGGAGCTGTTCTGAGATCATACTGCTGGTGTCCTTTACAAAGGAGGGGAGCTGTTCTGAGATCATACTGCTGCTGTTCTTTACAAAGGAGGGGAGCTGTTCTGAGATTTACATTTTTACATTTAAGTCATTTAGCAGACGCTCTTATCCAGAGATCATACTGCTGGTGTCCTTTACAAAGGAAGGGAGCTGTTCTGAGATCATACTGCTGGTGTCCTTTACAAAGGAGGGGAGCTGTTCTGAGATCATACTGCTGGTGTCCTTTACAAAGGAGGGGAGCTGTTCTGAGATCATACTGCTGGTGTCCTTTACAAAGGAGGGGAGCTGTTCTGAGATCATACTGCTGGTGTCCTTTACAAAGGAGGGGAGCTGTTCTGAGATCATACTGCTGGTGTCCTTTACAACGGGGAGCTGTTCTGAGATCATACTGCTGCTGTTCTTTTACAAAGGTGGGGAGCTGTTCTGAGATCATACTGCTGGTGTCCTTTACAACGGGGAGCTGTTCTGCGAGTGGTCTAATAAAAAAGTCAACAAAAGTCGATAGAGGGGTCGTTACTGCATCAATGGCCACTACAATAGGGCGCTTGGGAGGTTTTGTAACATTCTAGTGTAATTTCGTCAAAGTATAAAAAGTGGCAATTTTAGAGTGTTGAATAGCCAAAAAGTTGTGTTCTGTTTTGGATATCTGACCAGAACTTCATCTAGGACGGTAAAGATCATGTTCTGAGATTGGCCAATGGGGTCACTTCTGAGTTTATTATAAAAGGTGTTGTCAAACAGTTGTCTATGACACTCATTTACATAAACTGTCCTATCCATGAGAACAACAGACCCGCCCTGTAAGGACTGACGTATCGGATTGTAAATCAAGCAAAGCTTGTTTTTCATCCGGAGGTAAATTATGTAAAGATTTGTTCTCCTGTTTGTTCTTAATGTGATCAACAACATATTTTTCAACAAGTCTGCTATACGTCTCGATAGAGTAATTGTGATTGGCTGAGAGGTACAAAATAACTCTTACTTCTAAAAGCAGTTGGAGATGTTTCTACTGAATTTACATGTTAGAGGAGAGGAGCTAAAATATTAGAGGAGCTAAAATATTCCCTTAAACGAATGTTTCTAAAAAAAAAACTAAACATGTCTACCTTAACATCACAATCGTTGCACTGAGTTGTAGCCACAAAAGATAACCCTTTATTAAGCAAGAAGACATGGGCAGGGCTCCATATCTTGCTTGATAAATTAAAGACACTCTGGGACCACTCTGGGACCGTTCTGAATGGTCCCCTCTGCCTCTGGTAGTCGTTTCTTCTTACCCCGTCGGGTGCGGCATCTCATCGGTGCGTGTGCCCCCGGTCACCTCAGCCCTTCCGTCGGCCCAGTCTCTCGTTGGATGAAAAACTGACAGTGGAAGCCGATGAGGCGCTGGTTGTAGAGCGTTGATCAGACGGGGGTGGATCCTGCGTCTGCCATGGAGACGAGGAGCAGGACCTCCCTTGTCAGGGTTTCTCCAGAAGTCCACTTTGTCCTCAGCCTTGCCTTTTTCGTCTTGGTTGAATTTCTTGATTTTAAGTTCCTTTAATTCTGTGGACAACTTGTTCTGGAGCGCATAGTTAGTTTTCATCAGTTCATTAAATATGCCATCATCATTAACAGCTCCTTGCAGAGCTGTGCGTTTCTCTTCAATCGTGTTATCCATTTCAATAAAATCATTTTTCAACGGGTCAACAATTAATGTCATTAAACCAATAGAGCATTTGTTCAGGATGGCACACCAACGCTCACAGAAATCATCTGTGCGCTGTCCCAATGATGGGTCTTTTTGCCACCTGAGTCCCCGTGGAATAATGCCTTGACGCACATAATCACTAAGAGTGACTATATGTAAATGTGTTCTCGTCTGGCACTCAGATAAATGTAACAGTTCTTTCGAGAGGTCAGAATTACCACCCCCCCCCGGCATGTCAAAAAGTGACTACGATACAATTATCTCATCACGCTCCCTTTGGCTATATTCAAAGGAACTCAGTAAATTTGTTGAAATTGTTGCGTTTATATTTTTTTTCAGTGTATTAATCTAAGATGTATCAAATAAATTCTATCCAGCTTAGGGCTCCAGCTATGCATTTGATTAGTCTACCCAGAGGCCCAATTGCTTCTGCCAAATTGAAGGCCTGGCCCTGCCCGAAACCAGAAACAACCTCCTCCATTAGTAAACGCATTGGCTGCTCCTCTCTGTCTGTCACACACGCTCATGACGGCTCTGAGTCTGTACGTATCCATAGCAACGGCTACGCTTGGGCTGCTCTGCTCACTGTAGAGACGTGAGAGCAGTTAGCTACTTTTCGGCACTCTAAAATCCAACAAAACTCAATGAACATTTATTATTTTCTGTGAAATAATCTCTCCTGACTTTTTGACGAGGTTGAAGCACTTCTGACACCTTGTTTTGATCTTAGTCAGATATGGCTGTACTGTGCAACAGAGCACGAACAAGTGGCTTAGCTTCAAAATGTTAATGATCAATTTAGTGATACCCAAGCCCTGCCCGTACCGTAGCTATTGATGAAAAACAGGCCCTACCCTAGCTATTGATGAAAAAAAGGCCCTACCTGGCCCTAACCTAAAACAGGTCTTATCCTAGTTATTGATAAAAAACAGGTCCTAGCCTAGTTATTGATGAAAAACAGGTCCTAGCCTAGTTATTGATGAAAAACAGGCCCAACCCTAGTTATTGATGAAAAACAGGCCCAACCCTAGTTATTGATGAAAAACAGGCCCTACCCTAGTTATTGATGAAAAAACTAGCCTAGTTATTGATGAAAAACTAGTTATTGGAAAAACAGGTCCTAGCCTAGTTATTGATGAAAAACAGGTCCTATCCTAGTTATTGATGAAAAACAGGTCCTAGCCTAGTTATTGATGGAAAACAGGTCCTAGCCTAGTTATTGATATTGTTATTGATGAAAAACAGGTCCTAGCCTAGTTATTGATGATGTTATTGATGGAAAACAGGTCCTAGCCTAGTTATTGATGAAAAACAGGTCCTAGCCTAGTTATTGATGAAAAACAGGTCCTAGCCTAGTTATTGATGAAAAACAGGTCCTATCCTAGTTATTGATGAAAAACAGGTCCTAGCCTAGTTATTGATGGAAAACAGGTCCTAGCCTAGTTATTGATGAAAAACAGGTCCTAGCCTAGTTATTGATGAAAAACAGGTCCTAGCCTAGTTATTGATGAAAAACAGGTCCTAGTTATTGATGAAAAACAGGTCCTAGTTATTGATGAAAAACAGGTCCTAGCCTAGTTATTGATATTGTTATTGATGAAAAACAGGTCCTAGCCTAGTTATTGATGAAAAACAGGTCCTAGCCTAGTTATTGATGAAAAACAGGTCCTACCCGATGTATAATGTCGGGCTCGGGTTGGGTAGCAGAGCGCTACCCTATTGCCGAAATACAGAAACGGTATGAAGGTATGAGAATCTGGAGGGCGCCCAACTCTAACTACCTTTGATGGTGTAACCACTCTCCTTCATATGTGTCTTGGTTGGGGTATGTGTAGAGGCCATGGCCCTGGCGCTGGTCATCAACCCAGCTGCCTGAGAGAAAGAGAGAGAGAGGGTAGGGGGCGTATCAGACGGACAGACGGACGGACGGACGGAAAGACGGACAGACGGACAGACAGACCATCGTATTTGGATCCATCTGGGTAGTAGAAGATACCCTGTCCGTGCTTCGGGTTCTGGTAATATTCTCCAATGTACCTGGCCCCATTCTTAAATCGGTATGTTCCCTGGGACACACGGAAATAGTCAAGGAAATGGTCAAAGGAAACAACAAATCGTAGGAATCAACTAATACTATTATCTATGGTGACAGTTACCTGGCCAGACCTTTTCCCGTTTTCATACATTCCTTGGTAAGTGTCTCCATTGGGTAGGACAGCTCTCCCGACCCCATGTCTCTCTCCAGCTTCATTTCGGTCCCCTTCATATTCCTGTGTCAGTGAAAGACATCTTTCTGTCAATGTTGCGTAGGCGCAAGTAACGTTAGCTGTTAACGTTAGCTAGCTAACGTTAAATTGGCATTGCTAGCTCAAAATCGGATTGTTGAGGGTTTTTTTTTACCAAGTTTACAGCACACTTTTACTCACTCCAAGGTAACCCTGATCATCATCAAAATCCTCTGATCCAACATCCGACATGTTTTGCTAGTCGTTTCTTCTTGGCTCCTTCCTGTAAACTATAAAGTTTCGCCTCTTCAACTCACCTCTTCCTTCTGTTTACCGTTGCCATGACAATGACAGACTGGGAGCGCAGACACGAGACCCATGGATAAACGTAACAAAACCTACGAAAACATTATAAACACGCGTCAATATCTTCAAAACTGTTAGGTGTACGTTTTTATTAACATTGTATATCCTAATTTATTCTGTGCCATGTAAAAGCTGTTCAGCCGTATCGTTTGGTGATAAGGATATCTCATAAATTCCTGTTCAAATAGAGCAACTATAAGAATTGTAGTGTTCCAGTACCTAGGTTTCCATCGAAATTGGAGAAAGATTATATGCGCATTTTTTTCCAGAATATATATGTTTTTTTATCAAGTTGACTTTGCTTGATGACGCAGTTCCCATAAAAATAACTTTTACTGTTAAATTCCCGTGTACTGAATAAAAAAATATATAACTTAATCAAATGGGTTTCCATCGCATTTTCAACTCTACTGATGTTTTTCTCACAACAATGTCTGCGTTATATTATAGCGAGTGTGTCCACTCTGTAGCAGGCACGTGTACTCTAGTCAAAAGCGCTATGTTGCGCGCTGTTGGTTATGCCGCATTCAAAACAAATAGGAACTCGAAACTGGCAACTCGGAAATCTCCGACTTCGGACCTCAGTGGGGTTAAAACAACTGGAAACTCCTTAAAAATAGCCAACGACTGGGAAATATCGTTTTAAAACGGTCATCCAACTAAGAATTCAACTCGGGAACTAGAGCTCCGACTTTCCGACCTGAAGATCACTGACGTCATGATTTGACCTCGTATTTGTCCGAATTCCCAGTTGTCTTGAAAGTACAATTGTTATAGACAGAAAGCACAAAAAAAATATGGACAAAACGCGAGATTATTTTTATTTGTCAAACGGCAGCCAAGCATCGATTATCATGTCACCAGAATAAAACTCGATATTTATTTGAAAGGAGCATCAAGCTCATCATCGTGCATTTTCACCACCCTGTGAAATCTATCATAACTTTCATCTGTAGCCTAAAAACTGCAACTGCAACTCCTAGTTGGAGGACCACACAACATGTCAACGCGTGACTCCAAGTTTACTTCGATAGAATGGTTATTATATCAATATTTTCGCATAAAAGCCTTTCCACCGACATTACCTTTACCGACACAAAAATATTCCACCCAGTCTAGCATATTTTGTTTTGTCGACATTTGGAAAGTTTACCGAAAACGTTGCGCTTTCCATCAGGCCTGTCATTACATGACATGTAACGTTACTTTACTCGCATAAAAAGGATGGAAACCTGGTTAGTAACAGATACATATTGTATCTGATTTCCTTGTGTTATTACATGTTTTCTATAATCCGATATGTACTTTACTCGCATTAAAAAAAGGTTGGATGGAAACCTGTTTAGTAGCACATAACTTTTTGTATTACATTTCCTTGTTGATTTACAAAGGCATTTTTTGATAATTATTAGGTAGGGCCATCAAACGCTCACCAGTTTCTATGTACTGTTCTGACGTCATTTGTAGACCAAAGTGGAGGTTGGGCGACCAGTGTGACTGTGAATGACAGTTCCACGAAGCCCTGTGAAAGAACAAGGAAGTGATAGCTATACCGCCCGAGTTGGACGAGAAACAAGACGGTTCTTTTGAAATTTTCCTCGATTTCAGCCACGGTAAGTTGGATCATTTATTCCTCCCATGTGTGTGAATTGTTAAGGTCGGCGATTTTCCACAGATAGACCGCTGTTTTTTTGTCTAACATCGAGGGCACGAGGATGAGCAGAAAGTGAAGCGAGCAAGCCATGGATATTTGAACACAATGGTTTAAACAAAGAGCTGTCGGATACATTGTAAGGAGGATTCTTCATCTAAAACCATTGTATCTTTCGACTGCAGTATCGATTTGGTTACAATGTTGCTGATGATCATAATCATTGGAAACATTGATGTATGTGACTTTCAAGCAAACTGACAAATGTCCTACAGCAGGCTTCTCTCTCTTTGATGTCTGCCACACTGGGAAGTCAAATGTGTTTTCACTGTTTTTGCCACAGTCCAAGAAAATGGTAAAACAACAGTATTGGGCTCTGTATAACAATCTCAATTTAATCTACATGATGTTAGATGGTAATACGTTCATATATGGGGAAAATGGATGAAAATAAGAAAGATAGATACCTATTTTCGAATGAACTTAAGTAATCAACTTCAGTAACTGGATTTGAGGCTCTGTCACAGTCTGAACGAAAAGCCTGGTCCAGTTGATGTGCCATCCAAGATTCCACGTATGAGGTTTTGCTATTAACTGTAGCCAACTGTAGGCCGCTGTACTGTATAGGCCAAATATTTTTGGGGAAATGTTGTTTAGGTTTTAGTCATTTAGCAGACGCTCTTATACAGAGCGATGTACCTTAGTGAGTGAATACATTGTACTACTTGTCTCCCATGGGAATGGGAAACTATTGAAAGTTTTGGTATGAAGAATTAATCCATTCAATTTACAAAATGATGACCGTGACCATATCAGTAGTGTAAATGACTAATGTCGTGGCAGAGGCTCATGGTATGCATAGTTTAGCAAGCCAAGCTGTCGATATACACAGTTGGTGGTTCAGTGCTTGGCAACGTCATGTTCCCAGACCAAGATTCTGGCATAGAAGGGTACTGGTATTCATGCTACATGTGATGCCCAGAGCATTAAGCAGAAGTTGTATGAATGTGAGCAATATCTCTGATGAGTGGCTATGGAAAGTTTACTGTATCCTACTATGCCTTTCTGGAGAGTTGTTCTGTGTCATTTCAACAAGCCATCACACCCACTGTCTCAGATAATTCAGAAATAGTTTCTGTAGTTAGAAACAGGTAATATTGACATTCCTGAGGAAAAAAATGTAATTTCAACAAAATGACAATAAAGAAGGATAAAACTGAATTGCTTTCGTCGAGGACAAGCTTGAAATGTGAGGATGACCACACAACAGGTCAAAACCTGGTACTTTCACACTATTTAATGGTAAATAATGCAAGTGACTTCAATGACAAATTTCTCTGAACAGGGGGGGCAAAAAGGACATCACCAGATTCACAGGGAATAGATTACATAATATGGAGAAGCAATACTCCAAGCCGCAGGTTCATGTGACTTGTCAAACAGAATTTGTTTCTCAGAGATCAAATTATATTTAAACAAAATAATGTTTCACAAAAGGTCATTGTATCGGTTACTAACTACAAAACAATCTCAGAACAATTTGAGATGGTTGGCGTCAAACCTCTTTCTTGTGATTTTTGAGATGGAAGGACCCTGGACAGATACATGCACAAAGTATACGTTCGAGAACGTACACTTGTCGTGGAAGATTCCGAATTTGTTGGTAACATATGTAAGATCTTTTATATTTCATCAATGTGTGTAAGTTACTTCTCATCAGAATGGTATTTTTGTATAATACTGTGGCGAGGTTGCAATTATCTGTTCTATGTCAAGACTAAGTTGCATGGGCCGCTGAAAGGGGAGAGGTCAAAGTGTCATCATGTGTAAACATATATTTTACTCCCTACCTTTCCCAGTGGGGAAAGGAGGGGTTGCAGTGTCTGGAATCATTCTATGGTCCCTCTAATGTTGCTTTTATCTTAACCTATAGCCTCACTCTCCTCTCCGTGAGCTTGTCCAGGTTTGGTTGTATTTTGAGTTGGTTGTATCTAAATGACAATTTGATATATGCCTGTTGATTTGGAGGATTGGTTTATGGTTCTGGGGTTTGGGAAAGAAGACAAAGCTGAACGATGAATTATGTCTATGCTGTCTGACTATGTTTGATCTTTGCTATAAAGGATCCCATTTTGCCATTGTGGGGGGAATCTCAACTTTTCATTAGAGATACTGAACTGTTGAAAGTCAAAATGCTATAGAGCTTATATAATTAAAGATGGACTTTTATAAACTCTGACTTGTGTGTGTGGTTTGCTCCCATGATTTGGTAAATAGAGGAAATTTCCACGACACACTATAGAAATGGAATGGAGAGAGATGCCATCTTCAGATGTCCTGCTGTGTTTAAAACTCTTGAATTATTTTGCCCCGTACAGGAGAATACAGCTTCTGAGGGGATGTTCCTGCAGCCTCTTGGCCATGTTTCCTGGGCCTTGCATTACGCTCACAGAATGGAGCTGTAGGTCTGCGTGTTGGTCATCATCATCATCGCTGTGAGACCTGCCCGTCTGACTGCCCAGTGCCTGTTATCGACAAATCATGGCCCCCGTGCCACCTGGCATCCGTTTCCTGGCATCCTTCAACAGAGATCAGTGGTGCGTTTTGTTTTATCTGTGTCTGTCCTTCTATCCTGCCCGTCTGTCCACCTTCTGGCCTGTGTCTGTCCTTCTGCCCGCCTGTCTGTCCACCTTCTGGCCTGTGTCTGTCCTTATATCCTGCCCGTCTGTCCACCTTCTGGCCTGTGTCTGTCTTGTCTGTACGTCTATCTGCCTGTCTGTCTTTTTGTCTCTGTCTTTCAGATCAAAATGCACTCTGTCATAAGTAGTTCATCAATTAATTAATCTAGATGGCAGTGTCGTCAGAACAATATGAGTGGGTCACTACTTGCTTTTGGTTGGTGGCATTTGGTTCAAGAAGCAGGCTGTCGTCCTCTGACAAGTAAGCCGACTATTCACGTCCCTCTTCTAATCAAACCAGATGTTCGTGTTTCTGTCTTCGCGTGTCTGTTTTATAATTCCACAGAGTCCTGTCTGTCCACTTGGGTTGTGTTCTTGTCTTGACCTTCTTTAGGGTCAAGGATACACAGCCCATCATTCTGTTGGTTTGTGCTACTCTGTTTATGGGGATTTTGCCTCTGCGGGATCTTGCTCACACTTGGACTTAGTTGTTGATGACTTCTTATATCAGGGCTCAAGCCATAACATGTCTCTGTGTGTGACCCTAGTGTCAGTGTACTGTATGTGCCTTGTCTTGCACCTGTTTCTGCTGCCCGTATCAATTTTATATATAGTCCAATATATGAGAGTGAGAGTGAGAGTGAGAGTGAGAGTGAGAGTGAGAGTGAGAGAGAGAGTGAGAGAGTGAGAGAGTGAGAGAGTGAGAGAGTGAGAGTGAGAGAGTGAGAGAGAGAGAGAGAGCACTGTGCTAACAACAGACAGCACATAGATCATGTAGTGTATAGGGCTTACAGCTGTAAATGATAGGTAAGCATCATCTATGTGACATTGTCCCAGGATACCTGCAGGCAGGTTAATGATTACTGAACAGCTTCTACCCCAAGCCTTGAGACTGTTAAATCGTTGACCAAATAGCTACCTGGACAATCTGCATTAACCCTTTCTACACTAACTCATCACACACTGCTGCTACTGTTTATTATCTATCCTGTTGCCTCGTCACTTTCATCCTAGTTATAGGCACATTGTCTCAGTACTGGTACCCCGTGTGTCGTTACTCATTGTTCACTTGTTATTACTTTTCTATTATTTCTCTATTTTCTTTCTCTCTGCATTGTTGGGAAGGACCTGTAAGTAAGCATTTCTCTGTTAGTCTACACCTGTTCCTTATCCCATTCATTATTAGGGCCAGGATTTGTTCCTTGTCAAGTCACGTGATTACTTCTATTATCAGTAGAACTATAGTCAAAGGTCAAACTGAAAAAGAGCGGAGAACCGAGTCGTTAACCTGAATCTTCATTGGGGTGTTACACTCTGAAGTATTTCTTTGGACTCTTACCACATTCCGTTGCATTCTGACTGACAGTTATTCCGTGTGAGTGGCATGCTGAAGTCAAGGTTGTAAACCTTTTGTCCTGTGTGTCTGTAGCCACTCTCTGTCTGGTGTTCTCAGAGCGCTGGAGCTGGGACAGTGGTGGTGTTCTGTGATGTCACAGAGCCTCTGACTGTGTTTTACACTAAATTACTGCTGACAGGGAAGACACTACCACTGTCCTAACTGTCTCATTTCTGTCCAGCCTTGGGAGAGAACACAACCCCCTTTCCACGAGACATACACACTCACAGATATAAACACACACACACACATAAACACTCACAGATATAAACACACACACACACATAAAAACACTCACAGATATAAACACACACATGCTGCCCAGCTATTGTGAGTGTACATAGGCAATCAGGGATTCTTCCCTCTGACTGCTTTCCTCCCCTTAGCAACTGGTCTCTAGGGCTGGTTTATGGTGGTGTGACTTTACCTGCCATAAGTGTCTGTTTCAGGCTAGGTCAGGGGAAGACCCACGTCGGTGGCTGTGTTTGGCTAGGTCAGGGGTGAACCCACTTCAGGGTGGCTGTGTTTGGCTAGGTCAGGGGTGAACCCACGTCAGGGTGGCTGTGTTTGGTTAGGTCAGGGGTGAACCCACGTCGGGGTGGCTGTGTTTGGCTAGGTCAGGGGAAGACCCACGTCGGGGTGGCTGTGTTTGGCTAGGTCAGGGGAAGACCCACGTCGGGGTGGCTGTGTTTGGCAAGGTCAGGGGAAGACCCACGTCGGGGTGGCTGTGTTTGGCTAGGTCAGGGGAAGACCACGTCGGGGTGGCTCTGATTGGTTAGGTCAGGGGTGAACCCACGTCAGGATGGCTGTGTTTGGCTAGGTCAGGGGAAGCCCACGTCAGGGTCTGTCGAATTCGACTTGTTTGCCCTTTGCACAAGTCCACCAGGAAATAACTGATGAGTGGGAGAGTTACAAGAACAGGACTTCATGGTTTTTATTATACTCACCTGCTCTCGCTGGGTTTATTATGCTCACCTGCTCTCGCTGGGTTTCTTATGCTCACCTGCTCTCGCTGGGTTTATTATGCTCACCTGCTCTCGCTGGGTTTATTATACTCACCTGCTCTCGCTGGGTTTATTATGCTCACCTGCTCTCGCTGGGTTTATTATGCTCACCGGTGATGTGAGTAATGACCATGAAAACATGCCAGACTGGTTATACAGTTGAAGTCGGAAGTTTACATACACTTAGATTGGAGTCATTAAAACTAGTTTTTCAACCACTCCAGAAATGTTGTTTTGGCAAGTCTGTTAGGACATCTTCTTTGTGCATGACACAAGTATTTTTTTTCCGACAATTGTTTACAGACAGATTATTTCACTTATAATTCACTGTATCACAATTCCAGTGGGTGGGTCAGAGGTTTACATACTCTAAGTTGACTGTGCCTTTAAACAGCTTGGAAAATTCCCAAAATTTATGTCATGGCTTTAGAAGCTTCTGATAGGCTAATTGACATCATTTGAGTCAATTGGAGGTGTACCTGTACATGTATTTCAAGGTCTACCTTCAAACTCAGTGCCTCTTTGCTTGACATCATGGGAAAATCAAAAGAAATCAGCCAGACATCAGAAAAAGATTGTAGATATCCAAAGTCTGGTTCATCCTTGGGAGCAATTTACAAACGCCTGAAGGTACCACGTTCATCTGAACAAACAATAGTATAAACACCATGGGACCACGCAGCCTTCATACCGCTCAGGAAGGAGACGCGTTCTGTCTCCTAGAGATGAACGTACTTTGGTGCGAAAAGTGGAAATCAATCCCAGAACAACAGCAAAGGACCTTGTGAAGATGCTGGAGGAAACTGGTACAAAAGTATCTATTTCCACAGTAAAACGAGTCCTATATTGACATAACCTGAAAAGCCGTTCTGCAAGGAAGAAGCCACTGCTCCAAAACCGCCATAAAAAAGCCAGACAACAGTTTGCAACTGCATATGGGGACAAAGATCGTACTTTTTGGAGAAATGTCCTCTGTTCTGATGAAACAAAAATAGAACTGTTTGGCTATAATGACCATCGTTATGTTTGGAGGAGAAAGGTGGAGGTTTGCAAGCTGAAGAACACCATCACAACCGTGAAGCATGGTGGTGGCAGCATCATGTTGTGGGGGTGCTTTGCTGCAGGATGGCCTGGTGCACTTCACAAAATAGATGGCATCATGAGGAAAGAAAATTATGTGGATATATTGAAGCAACATGTCAAGACATCAGTCAGGCAGTTAAAGCTTGGTCACAAATGGATCTTCCAAATGGACAATGACCCCAAGCATACTTCCAAAGTTGTGGCAAAATGGCTTAAGGTCAACAAAGTCAAGGTATTGGAGTGGCCATCACAAAGCCCTGACCTCAATACTATTGAACATTTGTGGACAGAACTGAAAAAGCGTGTGCCAGCAAGGAGGCCTACAAACCTGACTCCGTTACACCAGCTCTGTCAGGAGGAATGGGCCAAAATTCACCAAACTTTTTGTGGGAAGCTTGTGGAAGGCTACCTGAAACGTTTGACCCAAGTTAAACAATTTAAAGGCAATTCTACCAAATACTAATTAAGAGTATGTAAACTTCTGACCCACTGGGAATGTGATGAGAGATATAAAAGCTGAAATAAATCATTTTCTCTACTGTTATTGACATTTCACATTCTTAAAATAAAGTGATCCTAAGACAGGGAATTTTTACTAGGATTAAATGTCAGAAATTGTGACAAACAGAGTTTAAATGCACTTGGCTAAGGTGTATATAAACTTCTGACTTCAACTGTAGCTACTGTGTGTTCAACATGTTTACAATTCTTCTGGTTTTATCTAGCTCTTTTTGAGATATTTGACCTTGCCTTACTGGCATCTAGGTCATCAATCCTCTGATATCTGCGACGTTGTAGACGATAACCATCTGATTTTGTGTTGGTTAATCTGCATGAGCAGCATTTTGAAGTTGTGATGCACGGATAGGTCAACACAGCTTTCTGATGAAGAACTGCACAATTTTTCATGGCGCTGACGGGCGGTGGGTGTACAATGCATTCGGAAAGTATTTAGACCCCTTGATCTTAAAAGCCTTATTCTAAAATGATTTAAATAGTTTTTTTCCCCTCATCAACCTACACACAATACCCCATAATGACAAAGCAAAAAAGTTTTTTATATTTTTATTTTTTTAGAAACAAAAAAAACTATCACATTAGCTTAAGTATTCAGACCCTTTACTTTGTACTTGTTGAAGCACCTTTGGCAGCTAGTACAGCCTTGAGTCTTCTTGGGTATGATGCTACAACTTTGGCAAACCTGTATTTGGGGAGCTTCTCCCATTACTCTCTGCAGGTCCTCTTAACCCCTGTCAGGTTGGATTGAGTGTAGCTGCACAGCTATTTCCAGGTCTCTCCAGAAATGTTTGATCGAATTTTATAAAAAGGCTAACCATAACAAAATGTGTAAAAAGGGAAGGGGTCTGAATACTTTCCAAATGCACTGTATGAGTGGATGAATGCCACCCACTGACTACCTCTTCCTCCCCTCCAGTCCCTTACTGATGCCCCTGTGTTGTCCCCCTGTAGGTACAGAGCCTCCAGTCCCTTACTGATGCCCCTGTGTTGTCCCCCTGTAGGTACAGAGCCTCCAGTCCCTTACTGATGCCCCCTGTGTTGTCTCCCTGTAGGTACAGAGCCTCCAGTCCCTTACTGATGCCCCCTGTGTTGTCCCCCTGTAGGTACAGAGCCTCCAGTCCCTTACTGATGTCTCCCTGTAGGTACAGAGCCTCCAGTCCCTTACTGATGCCCCCTGTGTTGTCCCCCTGTAGGTACAGAGCCTCCAGTCCCTTACTGATGCCCCCTGTGTTGTCCCCCTGTAGGTACAGAGCCTTCACCTTTGGTCTCACCTTCCTGCTGTACACCAGCTTCCACCTGTCCAGAAAACCCATCAGCATTGTCAAGGTAACACACAGACACTGATGTATCCTATAGGGAATTCACTGTACTACACTGGCATGTTGCATAAACAGAGACTTACTCACTATACACTCGTCTCCACACACTATATATACATGTTATCAGCACAGGTGGTATTGTAACCTGGTCAGCATGACCTCTCTGTGGTTTAGCCTGCTACTATAACCTGGTCAGCATGACCTCTGTGGTTTAGCCTGCTACTATAACCTGGTCAGCATGACCTCTATGTGGTTCAGCCTGCTACTATAACCTGGTCAGCATGACCTCTCTGTGGTTTAGCCTGCTACTATAACCTGGTCAGCATGACCTCTCTGTGGTTTAGCCTGCTACTATAACCTGGTCAGCATGACCTCTCTGTGGTTTAGCCTGCTACTATAACCTGGTCAGCATGACCTCAATGTGGTTCAGCCTGCTACTATAACCTGGTCAGTATGACCTCTATGTGGTTCAGCCTGCTACTATAACCTGGTCAGTATGACCACTATGTGGTTTAGCCTGCTACTATAACCTGGTCAGCATGACCTCTATGTGGTTCAGCCTGCTACTATAACCTGGTCAGCATGACCTCTATGTGGTTCAGCCTGCTACTATAACCTGGTCAGCATGACCTCAATGTGGTTCAGCCTGCTACTATAACCTGGTCAGCATGACCTCTGTGGTTCAGCCTGCTACTATAACCTGGTCAGCATGACCTCTATGTGGTTCAGCCTGCTACTATAACCTGGTCAGCCTGCTACTATAACCTGGTCAGCCTGCTACTATAACCTGGTCAGCTACTATGACCTGGTCATGACCTCTGTGGTTCAGCCTGCTACTATAACCTGGTCAGTATGACCTCTATGTGGTTCAGCCTGCTACTATAACCTGGTCAGCATGACCTCTATGTGGTTCAGCCTGCTACTATAACCTGGTCAGCATGACCTCTATGTGGTTCAGCCTGCTACTATAACCTGGTCAGCATGACCTCTGTGGTTCAGCCTGCTACTATAACCTGGTCAGCATGACCTCTATGTGGTTCAGCCTGCTACTATAACCTGGTCAGCCTGCTACTATAACCTGGTCAGCCTGCTACTATAACCTGGTCAGCCTGCTACTATAACCTGGTCAGCCTGCTACTATAACCTGGTCAGCCTGCTACTATAACCTGGTCAGCATGACCTCTGTGGTTCAGCCTGCTACTATAACCTGGTCAGCATGACCTCTGTGGTTCAGCCTGCTACTATAACCTGGTCAGCATGACCTCTATGTGGTTCAGCCTGCTACTATAACCTGGTCAGCCTGCTACTATAACCTGGTCAGCATGACCTCTGTGGTTCAGCCTGCTACTATAACCTGGTCAGCATGACCTCTATGTGGTTCAGCCTGCTACTATAACCTGGTCAGCATGACCTCTGTGGTTCAGCCTGCTACTATAACCTGGTCAGCATGACCTCTCTGGTTTAGCCTGCTACTATAACCTGGTCAGTATGACCTCTATGTGGTTTAGCCTGCTACTATAACCTGGTCAGCCTGCTACTATAACCTGGTCAGCCTGCTACTATAACCTGGTCAGCATGACCTCTCTGTGGTTTAGCCTGCTACTATAACCTGGTCAGCATGACCTCTATGTGGTTCAGCCTGCTACTATAACCTGGTCAGCCTGCTACTATAACCTGGTCAGCATGACCTCTGTGGTTTAGCCTGCTACTATAACCTGGTCAGTATGACCTCTATGTGGTTTAGCCTGCTACTATAACCTGGTCAGCCTGCTACTATAACCTGGTCAGTATGACCTCTATGTGGTTTAGCCTGCTACTATAACCTGGTCAGCATGACCTCTCTGTGGTTTAGCCTGCTACTATAACCTGGTCAGTATGACCTCTCTGTGGTTTAGCCTGCTACTATAACCTGGTCAGTATGACCTCTCTGTGGTTTAGCCTGCTACTATAACCTGGTCAGTATGACCTCTCTGTGGTTTAGCCTGCTACTATAACCTGGTCAGTATGACCTCTATGTGGTTTAGCCTGCTACTATAACCTGGTCAGTATGACCTCTATGTGGTTTAGCCTGCTACTATAACCTGGTCAGTATGACCTCTATGTGGTTTAGCCCCCGCACATTGACTCAGTACCGCTACCCCCTATATATAGCCTCGTTATTTTATTCTTGTGTTCCTTTTTATTTGATTTCTTACTTAATTTTTTTTGTAAATATTTTCTTAACTCTTTCTTTTATTGTTTCTTAAAACTACATTTTTGGTAAAGGGCTTGTAAGTAAGAATTTCACATAAGGTTGTTGTACCTGTTGTATTTGGGGCATATGCCTTTTTCATCATTGAACTTATATGGTGATTGGCATCTAAACTTTCATAGTATTACCACGACTACCGGCAAAACAGTTAGTCTTTCAATCACCCACCTGGGTATGACCAATGTCACTATCAAGTAAACTTGCTAGCTACCTCAGTGGATGTTGAACGCACTTCTTCTACCTGCAAATGAACACAGTTCATAGTGATAAATGTGTTTAAATTATAGCCTTGGTATAAAAAGGGATAATCAACTCGGGGCTCTGTGTTTTCTGGAAAATAATGCCTCTCTGCTAGCGCGTTGTGGACCACACCCTCCACATCCTTCATTATTTCCCAGAGAACGCATCGACCATTGTTTACTTTGGAACCATAGCTGCAAACTGCTTGACATTAAGATGGATGAATGACAAGCTACATGTATGCTGTAGCAGGATGGGTTTTTTTTTTTCACTATGAGGGTAATGAATATGTTTTCTCATGGAGATCATACTTGCTCCACAGAGTGAGCTGCATAAGAACTGCTCAGTTCTCCATGAGCTCTCCACGGCTGGTAGTAGGCAGCTGCCCAGCCTCCACACAGAGACGGACTGCAGCTGGAAACCTTTTGGTGAGACTCCACTCAACCCTCGTTCTCCCCCCTCTTTCTCTGCCTGACACACTTTCTCTGATGACCCTCTTCTTCTCAATCCCTCGTACACCAATTCCCTTTCCCTCCCACCTATTCCACCGACCTACCTTCCCTACACATGTTACTATTTGCTCATTTTTGTTGATCCCCATAACCAAATCCAGTGGTCACTTTTCAGATACAGTGGGGCAAAAAAGTATTTAGTCAGCCAACAATTGTGCAAGTTCTCCCACTTAAAAAGATGAGAGGCCTGTAATTTTCATCATAGGTACACTTCAACTATGACAGATAAAATGAGAAGGAAAAAAATCCAGAAAATCACATTGTATGGTTTTTAATGAATTTATTTGCAAATTATGGTGGAAAAAGTAAGTATTTGGTCACCTACAAACGAGCAAGATTTCTGGCTCTCACAGACCAGTAACTTCTTCTTTAAGAGGCTCCTCTGTCCTTTTTTGCCCCACTGTATGATGAAAATTACAGGCCTCTCATCTTTTTAAGTGGGAGAACTTGCACAATTGGTGGCCCACTAAATACTTTTTTTGCCCCACTGTAAGTGGCCATTGGTTGAATTGATGTTATTCTTATGCAAAAAAAAAATTGCACCATTTCTAGATAAAAGCAACTATAAGCAGCTTCTGGGAGCCATGGACTACTCCTTCCTCTGTGCCTACGCTGTGGGAATGTACCTCAGGTAAGGCCTCATCCAGTCTGTCTATTTAACCTGACCAGGGGGAAATCTCTGGCTGTGTTATTCACTAGAAAGGTCTTGGAGTCGATCCTGGACAGGTCAGGTGATTAGGAATTACCCACCATTATCTTACTGCAAGCTGCTATTTTAACTTGAGCAAGAGTGTCAACGCTGAAGATCTGAGTTGGTGACAGTTTTGTATTCTATAAGAGGCCTAAATCAAATCAAATCAAATCAAATTTATTTATATAGCCCTTCGTACGTCAGCTGATATCTCAAAGTGCTGTACAGAAACCCAGCCTAAAACCCCAAACAGCAAACAATGCAGGTGTAAAAGCACGGTGGCTAGGAAAAACTCCCTAGAAAGGCCAAAACCTAGGAAGAAACCTAGAGAGGAACCGGGCTATGTGGGGTGGCCAGTCCTCTTCTGGCTGTGCCGGGTAGAGATTATAACAGAACATGACCAAGATGTTCAAATGTTCATAAATGACCAGCATGGTCAAATAATAATAAGGCAGAACAGTTGAAACTGGAGCAGCAGCACAGTCAGGTGGACTGGGGACAGCAAGGAGCCTAGTGATGTTAAGTCCTGAACCTGGGAGGAGATTGTGTCTATTCCTATGATTGTGTCATCATTGTGCGTCCCGCAGTGGCATCATCGGCGAGCGCCTGCCTATTCGTCTGTACCTGACGTTCGGCATGCTGATGAGTGGCCTCTTCACCTGTCTGTTTGGTCTGGGCCGCATCTACAACATCCACAGCCTCAGCTTCTATATATTTGTCCAGGTGAATCAAACGCATACATGGAATGCCACACACACACACACACACACACACACACACACACACACACACACACACACACACACACACACACACACACACACACACACACACACACACACACACACACACACAAATGTTGTAGAAATCAGAGGACAACTATTCTGTATTCTGAATTTTTTTCTAGCTGCTCTCGTTGCTCCCAAGTCTAACACAACATACTCCTCTGTGTGTTTCTCCGCTGCCTCAGGTGGCCAATGGCTTGGTTCAGACCACTGGCTGGCCCAGTGTGGTCACGTGCATCGGGAACTGGTTTGGGAAGGGAAGGTAAGCCACAAGATGTGTTGTTATTATTCTGGTGATTCCGCTATAGTTCAGATATCTTGAAGTTACAATAGGAATTTAACTATGTTATTTGGTGTTCCCTACAGGAGGGCTCTGATCAGAACACTATCCTAACCCTGTTTAACTGATCGGAAAACACTATCCTATTCCTGTTTAACTGATCAGAACACTATCCTAACCCTGTTTAACTGATCGGAACACTATCCTATTCCTGTTTAACTGATCGGAACACTATCCTAACCCTGTTTAACTGATCGGAACACTATCCTAACCCTGTTTAACTGATCAGAACACTATCCTAACCCTGTTTTAACTGATCAGAACACTATCCTAACCCTGTTTAACTGATCAGAACACTATCCTAACCCTGTTTAACTGATCAGAACACTATCCTAACCCTGTTTAACTGATCAGAACACTATCCTAACCCTGTTTAACTGATCAGAACACTATCCTAACCCTGTTTAACTGATCGGAACACTATCCTATTCCTGTTTAACTGATCGGAACACTATCCTAACCCTGTTTAACTGATCGGAACACTATCCTATTCCTGTTTAACTGATCGGAACACTATCCTAACCCTGTTTTAACTGATCAGAACACTATCCTAACCCTGTTTTAACTGATCAGAACACTATCCTAACCCTGTTTAACTGATCAGAACACTATCCTAACCCTGTTTTAACTGATCAGAACACTATCCTAACCCTGTTTAACTGATCAGAACACTATCCTAACCCTGTTTAACTGATCAGAACACTATCCTAACCCTGTTTAACTGATCAGAACACTATCCTAACCCTGTTTAACTGATCAGAACACTATCCTAACCCTGTTTAACTGATCAGAACACTATCCTAACCCTGTTTTAACTGATCGGAACACTATCCTATTCCTGTTTAACTGATCAGAACACTATCCTAACCCTGTTTTAACTGATCAGAACACTATCCTATTCCTGTTTAACTGATCAGAACACTATCCTAACCCTGTTTAACTGATCAGAACACTATCCTAACCCTGTTTAACTGATCAGAACACTATCCTAACCCTGTTTAACTGATCAGAACACTATCCTAACCCTGTTTTAACTGATCAGAACACTATCCTAACCCTGTTTATCTGATCAGAACACTATCCTAACCCTGTTTTAACTGATCAGAACACTATCCTAACCCTGTTTAACTGATCAGAACACTATCCTAACCCTGTTTTAACTGATCGGAACACTATCCTATTCCTGTTTAACTGATCAGAACACTATCCTAACCCTGTTTTAACTGATCAGAACACTATCCTAACCCTGTTTATCTGATCAGAACACTATCCTAACCCTGTTTTAACTGGCATTTCCTACAGGAGGGATCTGATCAGAACACTATCCTAACCCTGTTTTAACTGATCAGAACACTATCACCCTGTTTTAACTGATCAGAACACTATCCTAACCCTGTTTTAACTGATCAGAACACTATCCTAACCCTGTTTTAACTGATCAGAACACTATCCTAACCCTGTTTTAACTGATCAGAACACTATCCTAACCCTGTTTTAACTGGCATTCCCTACAGGAGGGGTCTGATCATGGGCATATGGAACTCCCATACCTCAGTGGGCAACATCCTGGGCTCTTTGATTGCAGGTTACTGGGTCTCCTCCAACTGGGGCCTGTCCTTCATCGTCCCCGGCCTTGTGATCGCTGCTATGGGTGTCGTCTGCTTCCTGTTCCTCATTGAACGTGAGTACTGCTCTGTGACTGGTTGTAGGAAGATTGGAAAGGACTTTCTTCTCGTTGACCTCAGAGAAGTTTCCGTGCATGATTTTTGTCATGGTAAAACTTTTGCATGCTGACATCTAATCTTGACCTGGTTTTGTCTGCAGATCCAAATGATTTGAAAAGCATCCATGATGTACAGAACCCTGCTTCCAGCAACACTGTGAGTACTTATCATGTCTCTCTGGGTCTCCCAAAGCATCTCTTAGTATAGACATAATATGGGGATGCCATTTCAAAGGCATGAATCTCAGATAGACAAAGTCCCCTTGTTTTTGTCCTATGCCGAGTGTAAGTGCCATTTTGGAAATGTGTTGTGGACATTGTTTGTTTTGTTTTGTGAGCCATGAGTGGTTTCATTGTGCGTAGCCCACGTCTTCAGAATTTGCCTGAATAGCATCGTTTCCATAACAACTGTCTCCCACTTTATCCCACTGGTAGCAGCAGTGGAGTGTCACGCGTCCAAAAGGGAAACAAAACATTAATTGTTTACAATGTGGGTGGATTCATTGTAAAAGCTTTATTTAGGGTTATTCTTGATTGACAGGTGATGTTTTCATCCTCCCACACTACTTTGAAATGCGTTACAGATGTTTACATTGGTGGCTGCTGGAACACTGTATCTTGATGGTTGAAAACTGAATGTAGCTTCATGTGGGTTCTGTAACATGATGGTGGAAACTGAATGTAGCTTCATGTGGGTTCTGTAACATGATGGTGGAAACTGAATGTAGCTTCATGTGGATTCTGTAACATGATGGTGGAAACTGAATGTAGCTTCATGTGGATTCTGTAACATGATGGTGGAAACTGAATGTAGCTTCATGTGGATTCTGTAACATGATGGTGGAAACTGAATGTAGCTTCATGTGGATTCTGTAACATGATGGTGGAAACTGAATGTAGCTTCATGTGGATTCTGTAACATGATGGTGAAAACTGAATGTAGCTTCATGTGGATTCTGTAACATGATGGTGGAAACTGAATGTAGCTTCATGTGGATTCTGTAACATGATGGTGAAAACTGAATGTAGCTTCATGTGGGTTCTGTAACATGATGGTGGAAACTGAATGTAGCTTCATGTGGATTCTGTAACATGATGGTGGAAACTGAATGTAGCTTCATGTGGATTCTGTAACATGATGGTGGAAACTGAATGTAGCTTCATGTGGCTTCATGTGGATTCTGTAACATGATGGTGGAAACTGAATGTAGCTTCATGTGGATTCTGTAACATGATGGTGAAAACTGACTGTAGCTTCATGTGGATTCTGTAACATGATGGTGGAAACTGAATGTAGCTTCATGTGGATTCTGTAACATGATGGTGAAAACTGAATGTAGCTTCATGTGGATTCTGTAACATGATGGTAAATGGTGTTGGTTTTGTTTTCTCATGTAGAAGCTGACCAATAGCTGTACTTGGTTTTGTTTTCTCATGTAGAAGCTGACCAATAGCTGGAAAGGGGTGAATGGACATAACCAGCTCTATCATTCGTACAAACAAGGAGGCAAATCTCAGGTGTGTGTCTGTTTTTATCTGAGTTTGTCTGTGTTTTTTGGTTAATATCTGTGTTATTAACCCTTGGTCTCCCTCCCAGAACTGGGACACAGAGCTGCTGCTCCCTGTACAGCAGGTGGTAGTGGTGAAGAGCGAATCGGAGCCCTCGGCCATCAGCTTCATGGGAGCATTACGCATACCGGTCAGTCACCTGAGCTCTCACACCACCCATATCTCTCACACCACCCATATCTCACACACCACCCATATCTCTCACACACCACCCATATCTCTCACACACCACCCATATCTCTCACACACCACCCATATCTCTCACACACCACCCATATCTCTCACACACCACCCATATCTCTCACACACCACCCATATCTCTCACACCACCCATATCTCTCTCTCACACCACCCATATCTCTCTCACACCACCCATATCTCTCTCACACCACCCATATCTCTCTCACACCACCCATATCTCTCTCACACCACCCATATCTCTCTCACACCACCCATATCTCTCTCACACCACCCATACCTCTCACACACCACCCATATCTCTCACACACCACCCATATCTCTCACACACCACCCATATCTCTCACACACCACCCATATCTCTCACACACCACCCATATCTCTCACACACCACCCATATCTCTCTCACACACCACACATATCTCTCTCACACACCACCCATATCTCTCTCTCACACCACACATATCTCTCTCACACCACCCATATCTCTCTCTCACACCACCCATATCTCTCTCACACCACCCATATCTCTCTCACACCACCCATATCCCTCTCACACCACCCATATCTCTCAAACCACCCATATCTCTCACACCACCCATATCTCTCACACCACCCATATCTCTCACCACCCATATCTCTCTTTCACCACCCATATCTCTCTTACACCACCCATATCTCTCTTACACCACCCATATCTCTCTCACACCACCCATATCACACACACCACCCATATCACACACACCACCCATATCTCTCACACCACCCATATCACACACACCACCCATATCACACACACCACCCATATCTCTCTCACACCACCCATATCTCTCTCACACCACCCATATCTCTCTCACACCACCCATATCTCTCTCTCACACCACCCATATCTCTCTCTCACACCACCCATATCTCTCTCTCACACCACCCATATCTCTCTCTCACACCACCCATATCTCTCTCTCACACCACCCATATCTCTCTCTCACACCACCCATATCTCTCTTACACCACCCATATCTCTCTCACACCACCCATATCTCTCTCACACCACCCATATCACACACACCACCCATATCTCTCTCACACCACCCATATCTCTCTCACACCACCCATATCTCTCTCACACCACCCATATCTCTCTCTCACACCACCCATATCTCTCTCTCACACCACCCATATCTCTCTCTCACACCACCCATATCTCTCTCTCACACCACCCATATCTCTCTCTCACACCACCCATATCTCTCTCTCACACCACCCATATCTCTCTCACACCACCCATATCTCTCTCACACCACCCATATCCCTCTCACACCACCCATATCCCTCTCACACCACCCATATCTCTCACACCACCCATATCTCTCACACCACCCATATCTCTCACACCACCCATATCTCTCACACCACCCATATCTCTCACCACCCATATCTCTCTTACACCACCCATATCTCTCTCACACCACCCATATCTCTCTCACACCACCCATATCTCTCTCACACCACCCATATCTCTCTCTCACACCACCCATATCTCTCTCTCACACCACCCATATCTCTCTCTCACACCACCCATATCTCTCTCTCACACCACCCATATCTCTCTCTCACACCACCCATATCTCTCTCTCACACCACCCATATCTCTCTCTCACACACACACTTATGTATTGATATCCTTGTGGGGACCAAATAATTGATTCCCATCCCAAATCCTTTTTTCCTTCACCCTAAACCCCTAACCCTAAAACTACACCTAACCCCTAACCCTAAAACTACACCTAACCCTAAAACTACACCTAACCCTAAACCCCTACCCCTAAAACTACACCTAATCCTAAACCTAACCTTAACCCTAAACCCCTAACCCTAAAACAACACTTAACCTTAACCCTAAACCCCTAACCCTAAAACTACACCTAACCCTTAACCCTAGCACTAACCCTAACTCCTAACACTAAACCTACCCCTAACCCATCACTCCTTACTCCTCATTCCTAACCCCTTATTCCTAACCCCTACACTAAACCTAAGCCTAACTGTAATGTTCAAGTCTAAAATAGCATTTTTACTTGTAGGGAACAGCAAAATTTCCCAACATGTCAGAATTGTCCTTGTTTCACTATCAGTATGAAGACTTCTGGTACCCACAAGGATAGTTAAACAAAAAAGCTACTGAGGGGAGGAAGGCTCATAATAGTGTCTGCAACGGATGGATACCATTCCACTGTTTCCTCTCCAGCCATTACCACGAGCCCTCCCCATTTTTAAGGTGCCACCAACCCCATGTGACACACACCAACGCCCAGGCCCTGTTGCCCAAAGCCCAGGGTGTCAAACTCATTTCCTGGAGGGCTTGTATCGGCTGGTTTTTATTATTTTCTTTCAATTCAAGTCCAATTTAAGACCTACACAACCAGGTGAGGGGAGTTCCTATCTAATCAATGACCTTAATTGATCAAATCAAGTACAAGGGCAGAGCGTCGGAACCCTGCCGACGCTCTGCCCTCCAGAGCTGTATTTTGACACACGTGCCCTAGGCTCTTAAATAGATAAAAAATAATTGCATAGGTACTGTATAAGGAACTGGGGAAAACGCTGGCCCTAAACATAAACCAAGTACCTTTCTATTCTAGACAACTATAGAGCTTTTATTTGTTGACAGTCTGCTTCTCTCTCTTTCTCCACCCAGGGAGTGATCGAGTTCTCTCTGTGTTTGCTGTTTGCCAAGCTGGTCAGCTACACTTTCCTCTTCTGGTTGCCGCTCTACATCACGAAAGCAGGTATGTAGCAGTGGTGGGAAAATGACTCGATGGTCATACTTGAGTAAAAGTAAAGATACCTGAACAGAAAAATGACTCCAGTAAAAGTCAAAGTTACCCAGCAAAATACTACTTGAGTAAAAGTCTAAAAGTATCTGATTTCAAATGTACTTAAGGTCAGTGGTAGAAAAAGTACTCAATCATCATACCTGAGTAAAAGTACAAAGTAAAAGTAAATGCTATACATCAAAGTCCTGATATTAAGCAAACCAGACGGCGCGGTTTTCTTATTATTTTTAATTACGGACAGACAGGGGCACACTCCAACACTCAGACATCATTAGTTATTAGTTATTTCCGTGCTCTGCCAGGTAGTTATTCCCGTGCTCTGCCAGGTAGTTATTTCCGTGCTCTGCCAGGTAGTTATTTCCGTGCTCTGCCAGGTAGTTACTCCGTGCTCTGCCAGGTAGTTGTTCCCGTGCTCTGCCAGGTAGTTATTTCCGTGCTCTGCCAGGTAGTTATTCCCGTGCTCTGCCAGGTAGTTACTCCCGTGCTCTGCCAGGTAGTTACTCCCGTGCTCTGCCAGGTAGTTATTCCCGTGCTCTGCCAGGTAGTTGTTCCCGTGCTCTGCCAGGTAGTTGTTCCCGTGCTCTGCCAGGTAGTTGTTCCCGTGCTCTGCCAGGTAGTTGTTCCCGTGCTCTGCCAGGTAGTTGTTCCCGTGCTCTGCCAGGTAGTTGTTCCCGTGCTCTGCCAGGTAGTTGTTCCCGTGCTCTGCCAGGTAGTTGTTCCCGTGCTCTGCCAGGTAGTTGTTCCCGTGCTCTGCCAGGTAGTTGTTCCCGTGCTCTGCCAGGTAGTTACTCCCGTGCTCTGCCAGGTAGTTGTTCCCGTGCTCTGCCAGGTAGTTACTCCCGTGCTCTGCCAGGTAGTTGTTCCCGTGCTCTGCCAGGTAGTTGTTCCCGTGCTCTGCCAGGTAGTTGTTCCCGTGCTCTGCCAGGTAGTTGTTCCCGTGCTCTGCCAGGTAGTTGTTCCCGTGCTCTGCCAGGTAGTTGTTCCCGTGCTCTGCCAGGTAGTTGTTCCCGTGCTCTGCCAGGTAGCATTATTAGTAGTGTCACTTGTTTTGTTTGCCAGAGGGTGTGTTGAGATAATGTGCTGTCTGTCTGTCTCAGCTCACCTAGATGCCAAAAAGGCCGGAGAGCTCTCCACTCTGTTTGACGTGGGAGGAATTGTGGGTATGTTCCCTTTTTTTTCATGATGTCAAAACGAACCATATAACTGTCTTATGATCTGGATGTTTCTGCTCCTTTGTGTGTTTTGTGTCAGAGATAGTTTTTTATTTGTCGAGATTATCATTGGAAAATAATAGACATCATTCCTGCATCATTGGAATAGAACTACCCTCAAACCACTCCTATTTTCTTGATTGTTGTGCTCATCACATAGTCTGTCTGTCTGTATAGGGGGAATCCTGGCTGGGGTCATATCTGATAAGCTGGGAAAGAGGGCCACTACCTGTGCAGTGATGCTGCTGCTGGCTGCTCCTACTGTGAGTCGGTCTGTCTCTCTCTCTCTCTCTCTCTCTCTCTCGGTCTTGCTCTCTGTCTGTCTCTGCTTCCCCCTGTTGTACAGGACAGGAATCACAGTTGATCATCTCAATGAATAAAAATATGAGCATGCATCATGAACCTTACAGGACATGTACACTGAGTGTACAAAACATTAAGAACACCTTCCTAATATTAATATGCACCCTCCAGTTTTGCCCTCGGAACAGCTTCAATTGGCTGTTAACCAAGTTGGCTGCTAAACATGTGTATGTGACAAATACAATTTGATTTGATTGGTCAGGGCATGGACTCTGCCAGGTGTCGAAAGCGTTCCACAGGGATGCTGGCCCATGTCGACTCCAATGTTTCCCACAGTTGTCAAGTTGGCTGGATTTCCTTTGGGTGGTGGACCATTCTTGATTACACACAGGAAACTGTTGAGCGTGAAAAAACCCAGCAGCGTTGCAGTTCTTGACACTCAAACCGGTGCGCCTGACACCTACTACCATACCCCGTTCAAAGAGATTACTTAAATATTTTCTTTCCCGTTCAACCTCTGAATGGCACACATACAAAATCTACACTGAACAAAAATATAAAAAGTACATTTGTTGGTCCCATGTTCCATGAGCTGAAATAAAATATCACAGAAATGTTGCATACGTACCAAATCATCCTTATTTCTCTCAAATTTTGTGCACGAATTTGTTTACATCCCTGTTAGTGAGCATTTCTCCTTTACCAAGATAATCCATCCACCTGACAGGTGTGACATATCAAGAAACGGATTAAACTCCATGGTCATTACACAGGTGCACCTTGTGCTGTGGACAAAAGGCCTCTGTAAAATGTGCAGTTTTGTCACACAATACAATGTGCAATTGGCACGCTGACTGCAGGAATGTCCACCAGAGCTGTTGCCAGAGATATTAATGTTAATTTATCTTCCATAAGCCGCCTCCAACTTTGTTTTAGAGAATTTGGCAGTGCGTCCAACCGGCCTCACAACTGCAGACCACGTGTAACCATGCCAGCCCAGGACCTCCACATCCCGCTTCTTCACTTGTGGGATCATCTGAGACCAGCCACCCAGACAGCTGATGAAGTGGTGGGTCTGCACAACTGTAGAATTTCTTCACTAACTGTTAGAAACCGTCTCAGGGAAGTTCATCTGAGCGCTCGTCGTCCTCACCAGGGTCTTCACCTGACTGCAGTTCAGCGTTGTAACTGACTTCAGTGGGAAAATGCTCACATTCGATGCTCACTGGAGCGCTGGAGATGTGTGCTCATCACAGATGATTCTCAGTTTCAACTGTACCGGGGAGATGTCACACAGCCTGTATGGTGTCGTGTGGGCGATCTGTTTGCTGATGTCAACGTTGTGAACAGAGACCCCCATGGGGGCAGTGGGGTTATGGAATGGGCAGGCATAAGCTATGGACAACGAACACTATTGCATTTTATTGATGGCAATGTGAATGCACAGAAATGCCGTGGCGAGATCCTGAGGCCCATTGTCGTGCCATTCATCCTCCTCCATCACCTCATGTTTCAGCATGATAATGCACGGCCCCATGTTGCAAGGATCTGTACACTATTCTTGGAAGCAGAAAATGTCCCAGTTCTCCCATTGCCTGCATACTCACTAGACATGTCACCCATTAAGCATGTTTGGGATGCTCTGGATCAACGTGTACGACAGCGCGTTCCAGTTCAAGCCAATATCCAGCTACTTCGCACAGCCATTGAAGAGGAGTGGGACAACATTCCACAGGCCACAATCAACAGCCTGATAAACCTTATGTCACGCTGCATGAGGAAAATGGTGGTCACACCAGATACTAACTGGTTTTCTGATCCACGCCCCTACCTTTTAGGTATCTGTGACCAACAAATGCATGTCTGTATTTCAGTCATGTGAAATCCATAGATTAGGGCCTAATAAATGTATTTCAATTGACTGATTTCCTTATATGAACTGTAAAATCGTTAAAATTGTTGCATCCTGGGTCTATATTTTTGTTCAGTATATTTCAATTGTCTCAGTTTTTATAAATTGTTCTTCAACTTGTCCCCCCCCTTTATCTACACTGATTTTGAAGTGGATTTAACAAGTGACAAGGGATCATATCTTTCACTTGGTCAGTCTGTCATGGAATGAGCAGGTGTTCTTAATGTTTTGTGTACACAGGTGTTCTTAATGTTTTGTGTACACGGGTGTTCTTAATGTTTTGTGTACACGGGTGTTCTTAATGTTTTGTGTACATGGGTGTTCTTAATGTTTTGTCCACTAGTGTACACAGGTGTTCTTAATGTTTTGTGTACACAGGTGTTCTTAATGTTTTGTGTACACGGTGTTCTTA
The DNA here is from genome assembly GCF_021184085.1 of Oncorhynchus gorbuscha. Taxonomy (NCBI): domain Eukaryota; kingdom Metazoa; phylum Chordata; class Actinopteri; order Salmoniformes; family Salmonidae; genus Oncorhynchus; species Oncorhynchus gorbuscha. The sequence goes on along the minus strand of NC_060181.1, from coordinate 91,010,109 downwards.
ATGTTTTGTGTACACAGGTGTTCTTAATGTTTTGTGTACATGGGTGTTCTTAATGTTTTGTCCACTAGTGTACACAGGTGTTCTTAATGTTTTGTGTACACGGGTGTTCTTAATGTTTTGTGTACACGGTGTTCTTAATGTTTTGTGTACATGGGTGTTCTTAATGTTTTGTGTACACGGGTGTTCTTAATGTTTTATGTACACGGGTGTTCTTAATGTTTTGTCCACTCAGTGTATTTGATAGCTGTTGTTTTTTATTCTTTGTTTCAGCTTTATGGCTTTTCTATGATCAGTGAGTTTGGACTTGGACCCACCATCGGTAGGGATAAATTCTCATATTCTCCAGTTTGTGTTGAGGGATTGACTGAATCCTCTCCTGAGCCCATTGACTTATATAGATATTGGCTGTGCTATTTTGACTGTCAATGACTTACAGGTGAACAGTGTTATGTCACAAGCTTGGTTGGGTTTGACATTCATCAAGTGAATGGTGTTTTGATGTACCGTGTACCTCCTAGGTATGCTGCTGGTGTGTGGAGGGCTAGTGAATGGACCATATGCCCTTATTACAACAGCAGTGTCTGCTGATCTGGTGAGTGTGTGTGTGTGTGTGTGTGTTGCGAGTCTGTCTCACTATCCTTTTACACAGTTTATAATCCTCCCTAGTTTTATCTTCCTAAACTTTTTGAGCGGTCATACTATTTTAGTATTTCCTGTGTGTGGGCCTCTCTCTGACCTCAAATCCTCCCTCTCTCTGACCTCAAATCCTCCCTCTCTCTGACCTCAAATCCTCCCTCTCTCTGACCTCAAATCCTCCCTCTCTCTGACCTCAAATCCTCCCTCTCTCTGACCTCAAATCCTCCCTCTGTCTGACCTCAAATCCTCCCTCTCTCTGACCTCAAATCCTCCCTCTCTCTGACCTCAAATCCTCCCTCTGTCTGACCTCAAATCCTGCCTCTCTCTGACCTCAAATCCTCCCTCTCTCTGACCTCAAATCCTCCCTCTGTCTGACCTCAAATCCTCCCTCTGTCTGACCTCAAATCCCACCTCTAACCTCACCCCGCCTCTCTCTGTTTGACCTTTTGACTCCAGGGAACACACAAGAGCCTGAAGGGTAACTCCAGAGCCCTTTCTACTGTCACAGCCATCATCGACGGCACAGGATCAGTAGGTTAGTCTCTCGCCCTCTTCTCCGGGTCACCTCCAGCCCCACCAGTAGATCCTACATGATAAATTAGCTCCACGAGGCGGTAGCTAACGATCACGGGTTGCTTTCAAATTCAGCATAGGACTATCTCTGTGACTTACTAACTGTCCTGGGATGATGTGTTTTCTTCTCAGGTGCAGCGATAGGTCCCCTCCTGGCAGGAGTGTTGTCGTCACGGGGATGGAACCAGGTCTTCTACATGCTGATGGTAGCTGACTTCCTAGCACTGGTGGTGTGTGCACATGCTAATCTTCTAAGTAGTTGACCTGAAATGTGCATTAATGTGTGTGTGGATTTCATGGAATGAGGTTTTAATGTGTGTGGATTTCATGGAATGAGGTTTTAATGTGTGTGGATTTCATGGAATGAGGTTTTAATGTGTGTGGATTTCATGGAATGAGGTTTTAATGTGTGTGTGGATTTTATAGAATGAGGTTTTAATGTGTGTGTGGATTTTATAGAATGAGGTTTTAATGTGTGTGTGGATTTTATAGAATGAGGTTTTAATGTGTGTGTGGATTTTATAGAATGAGGTTTTAATGTGTGTGTGGATTTTATAGAATGAGGTTTTAATGTGTGTGTGGATTTTATAGAATGAGGTTTTAATGTGTGTGTGGATTTTATAGAATGAGGTTTTAATGTGTGTGGATTTCATAGAATGAGGTTTTAATGTGTGTGGATTTCATAGAATGAGGTTTTAATGTGTGTGGATGTGCTTTCTCTGTAGCTGTTGCTGCGGCTGGTGACAAAGGAGCTGACCTCTGCCAACGTGGTTAAACCTCGTTCTGGCAGCACCACAGTAGAGTAAGTGACTTCTCTCTGTTTGGTGTATATTCTACTTTTATTTTATTTTACCTTTATTTAACTAGGCAAGTCAGTTAAGAACAAATTCTTATTTTCAATGACTGCCTAGGAACAGTGGGTTAACTGCCTGTTCAGGGGCAGAACGACAGATGTGTCTTCCGGTTACTAGTCCAACACTCTAACCACTAGGCTATCCTGCCGCCCCGGTATTAGGGTGGTATCCAGGCTTGATAATCACGATTGAGGCCACGGATCATGTTCTATGTTGATGATCTATGTTCTACGATCATACCACCAAGACATGCTAACCTCCTCTGTTATTGGTCAAAGTGAGAGGTTAGCATGTCTTTGGGGTATGATCTTTGACCTTCTGTAACTTTCTCAATCATCATTATTCACGATTCATTCAGGATTATCTGTAATCATGGTAGCATCCACATTATAGTAGAAATGTTAAGAAACGTATTATATTCTTATTTATAATCAAAAGTAACTCCAAAATGACACTACATTATTTACCATTAATTTCTATTGGGCACAAAATAATCTGAAACGCAACGAAAACTAATTGCAAATGCATCCAACAAGTTTGTAGTCACAAGCTTGATGTAGTCATTGCGCTCTAGGAAAACCGGACCAAATACTTCACTTTTGACTACTTTATTTATAAGATTCTTTAGAGGTGTCAATTTTGTAACTTTTTGACAGAAGAGAAAATGTATTACTTGTTATTGTACAGTGGCAAGTATGTGAAAACTTTTGGAATTACCTGGATTTCTGCGTAAATGTCACTTAAAATTTGACAAAGTTACAACAATAGACAAACACAGTGTGCTTAATACTAATAACACACAAATGATTGTATTTTTCTTGTCTATATTGAATACATCATTAAAACATTCACAGTGTAGGTTGGGGAAAATATGTGAACCCCCCCCCCAAGGCTAATTACTTTTTCCAAAAGCTAATTGGAGTCAGCTAAACTGGAGTCCAATCAATAAGATGAGATTGGAGATGTTCGTTAGAGCTGCCTTGCCCTATAAAAAATAAAAAAAACATTTACAAAATTTGAGTTTGCTATTCACAAAATGCATTGCCTGATGTGAACCGTGCCTCGAACAAAAGAGATCTCAGAAGACCTACGATTTAAGATTTGTTGACTTGAATAAAGCTGGAAAGGGTTACACAAGTATCTCTAAAAGCCTTGATGTTCATCAGTCCATGGTAAGACAATTTGTCTATAAATAGAGAGTTTATAGACAAGTTCAGCACTGTTGCTACTCTCCCTAGAAGTGGCTGTCCTGCAAAAATGACTGCAACAGCGCAGAATGCTCAATGAGATTAAGAAGAATCCTAGAGTGTCAGCTAAAGACTTACAGAAATCTCTGGAAGATGATAACATCTCTGTTGACGAGTCTACGATACGTAAAACACTAAACAAGAATGGTGTTCATGGGAGGACACCATGGAAGAAGCCACTCCTGTCCAATAAAACATTGCTGCACGTCTGACGTTTGTAAAAAAAAAAGCACCTGGATGTTCCACAGCGCTACTTGCAAAATATTCTGTGGACAGATTAAACTAAAGTTGTGTTGTTGTTTGGAAGGAACACAACACTATGTGTGGAGGAAAAAAGGCACAGCCTCACCAAAATCAAATCCTCATCCCAACTGTAAAGTATGGTGGAGGGAGCATCAAGGTTTGGGGCTGCCACTGAGCCTCGACAGCTTGCGATCATCGACAGAAAAATGAATTCCCAAGTTTATCAAGACATTTTGCAGGAGAATGTAAGGCTATCTGTCCTCCAATTGAAGCTCAACCGAGTTAGGTGATGCAACAGGACAACAACCCATTGGACAGATGTCAACAACAGAATGGCTTGAACAGAAGAAAATATTCCTTCTGGAGTGGCCCAGTCAGATTCCTGACCTTCTGGAGTGGCCCAGTCAGATTCCTGACCTTCTGGAGTGGCCCAGTCAGATTCCTGACCTCAACCTGAGTGGCCCAGTCAGAGTCCTGACCTTCTGGAGTGGTCCAGCCCAGTCCTGTCAACCTGAGTGGCCCAGTGAGTCCTGACCTTCTGGAGTGGCCCAGTCAGATTCTGACCTTCTGGAGTGGCCCAGTCCTGACCTTCTGGAATGGCAGATTCCTGAGTGGCCCAGTCAGATTCCTGACCTTCTGGAGTGGCCCAGTCAGATTCCTGACCTTCTGGAGTGGCCCAGTCCTGACCTTCTGGAGTGGCCCAGTCAGAGTCCTGACCTTCTGGAGTGGCCCAGTCAGAGTCCTGACCTTCTGGAGTGGCCAGTCAGATTCCTGACCTTCTGGAGTGGCCCAGTCAGAGTCCTGACCTCAACCTGAGGTCCCAGTCAGAGTCCTGACCTCAACCTGAGTGGCCCAGTCAGAGTCCTGACCTGAGTGGCCCAGTCAGATTCCTGACCTGGAGTGGCCCAGTCAGATTCTGAGAGTGGTCCTGACCTTCTGGAGTGGCCCAGTCAGAGCCCAGTGGCCCAGAGTCCTGACCTTCTGGAGTGGCCCAGTCAGAGTCCTGACCTTCTGGAGTGGCCCAGTCAGAGTCCTGACCTCAACCTGAGTGGCCCAGTCAGACCTTCTGAGTGGCCCAGTCAGAGGACCTCCCTGAGTGGCCCAGTCAGAGTCCTGACCTGAGTGGCCCAGTCAGAGTCCTGACCTCAACCTGAGTGGCCCAGTCTCAACCTGGAGTGGCCCAGTCAGATTCTGACCTTCTGGAGTGGCCCAGTGGCCCAGAGTCCTGACCTTCTGGAGTGGCCCCAGTCAGAGTCCTGACCTTCTGGAGACCTTCTGGAGTGGCCCAGTCAGAGTCCTGACCTTCTGAGTGGCCCTTCTGGAGTGGCCCAGTCAGAGTCCTGACCTTCTGGAGTGGCCCAGTCAGAGTCCTGACCTTCTGGAGTGGCCCAGTCCTGAGAGTGGCCCAGTGACCTGACCTTCTGGAGTGGCCCAGTCAGAGTCCTGACCTTCTGGCCCAGTCAGATTCCTGACCTTCTGGAGGCCCAGTCAGATTCCTGACCTTCTGACAGATTCCTTCTGGAGTGGCCCAGTCAGATTTATGGCTTTCTGGAGTGGCCCAGTCAGATTCCTGACCTCAACCCGATTGAGATGCTGTGGCATGACCTCAAGAGAGCAGTTCATACCAGACATCACAGGAATATTGCTGAACTGAAACAGTTTTGTAAAGAGAAATGGTCCAAAATTCCTCCTGACCGTTGTGCAGGTCTGATCCGCAACTACAGAAAACGTTTGGTTGAGGTTATTGCTGCCAAAGGAGGGTCAGCCAGTTATTAAATCCAAGGGTTCACATACTTCGTCCAACCTGCACGGTGAATGTTTACACGGTGTTCAATAAAGACATGAAAACGTATAGATGTTTGTGTGTTATTAGTTTAAGCAGACTGTGTTTGTCTGTTGTTGTGACTTAGATGAAGATCAGATGAAATTATATGACCAATTTATTCAGAAATCCAGGTCATTCTAAAGGGTTCACATACTGTTTCTTCCCACTGTATTACTATAAATTAATATAATTATCCAAATGTTTTGAGCATAGCTCTATTTTTATTTTATACAGTCGTTTTTTGTTCATCTTTATCAAGGGTGTCAATAATTTCGGAACCCCCACTGTATGTCACGGAAATACTGATAAATCAGTCAGATCAACTAGTGGATACCATTTTTATGTCTGTGTGTATTATGACGTAAGTTGGGTGGTTTCGCGAGTCAATGCTAATTAGCGTTAGTACGATGATTGGAAGCTTCAAGGTTATTATAGTAATCAAAAACTGAAACTAAAATTGGGGAAACTATTTAGTAAACTGAAATAAAATATTTAAAAAACTTTTGAAAAACTAAACTGAAACAACTTATATTTCACCGTGAAACAAACTAAAAATACATTGTTTAATTGTAGTTTGTTTTTTCTCTCCCGTTCTAAAATCAAATCGGGTTTTCAACCTTTTTTCCCTAATGGGGTATGTGAGCTTTTGAATCTGATGGGTAAATGCTGACAGTAGATGGCAATCTTTCAAATAGGCCTGGCTTGTTTTTTTATTTTATTTTAATTTTACCCTTATTTTAATTGGCAAGTCAGTTAAGAACAAATTCTTATTTTCAATGACGGCCTAGGAACAGTGGGTTAACTGCCTGTTCAGGGGCAGAACGACAGATTTGTACCTTGTCAGTTCGGGGATTTGAACTTGCAACCTTCCGGTTACTAGTCCAACGCTCTAACCACTAGGCTACCCTGCCGACAGCATCACTGTCACTAGCTATCAGTAGCTAACAGGGACAAAATGTGAGGGAGGTGGCGGACCATAGCTGTGAACAATGACGACAGCAAACCCAACACCAGCAGTGACCGATCGCAAAAGGCAAAGCACAAAAGATGGCAGCGTGTGTAGAACAGTGGGTTAACAAGGCAGTTCTTATGCCGTAATTGAAAATAAGAATTTGTTCTTAACTGTTTAAATAAAGGTTCAAAAAAATTAGAAGCGGAAACACCCAACCAATTTTCAAGTTCATCTTAACAGCGCCCACAAAGAATTTCAGGATAAAGATGAGGTGAGACGGGCATTTTTTTAATTACATTTATTTCGTTTTTGGAATTCGGTCAGGATTCAACTCCTAGTATCATATGAACACACATAAGACATGGAAAATGAGTTGAATTGCATGAATTTAGCATTAACAAACAAGACGGGTGTGGACAGTTGGGGTCGCGTGGGTTGAGGGTTTGTTACTATGCCGATAAATGACAATATCTATCTGGAACTTTGCCACCAAGGAAATGTGTGTAACCAAACCATCTCAAAAAGTACTGGAGTACCCCTGCTATAGGCCTACAACACATACTGTCCCTGACACTAAAACTGAAACTAAATCATATAAAGACTAAATAATAAATGCTTTTATCAAACTGAAATGGAACCGGTAAATCAAGTCTGAAAACTAACTGAAACTAAACTGAATTTCAAATAGAAATAAAAACAAATAAAAATCACAAAACTATAGGGTGATAAAATCTTTGGCAAAATCATTCGCAAGAAGATTCCTGCAAAAAAACATGATTTGAAGATTAGGTACGTTAGCGTGAAAAGGTGTTATCCCACAAGTTCATCTTGCTAAGTAGATAAACTGCTTAATTGCCAGAATCTTACATGCTTTTTATTAGAAAATGTTTTAACAAATTCCAAGAGGAAATCCATTTTAAATGATCTACTATCCCACCAAATTCCTAGGTATCCTTATTGAGGAAAAAAGATCGTATTTAAATTCTCTCCGATAAAATTGCAAAGGCTATCGGGTGTCATGGGACGAGTTCCACGTCTCATCCCAAGAAAATATTTGTTTTTATCTGTAGCCTAATACACCTTAATCTATTATTGTATCTCAGATTGCAATATAGTCTGGGCCACTACTTATAAAAACAACCTCAATAACATCCTTCCTTCTCCAAAATTGTTTTGTGAGGATAGCAACTCACTCAGACAGTCGTGCCAGTTCCTCGCCTTTTAAATCCTCAATATTTATGTCAACTATCTTCAAGTGTGTCTGTTTTTGTATTCCAAATTAAAATGAATCTTCTCCGTTTCTTTCCAAACACTATTCAAATTCAATATTAAGGTTCATCATTATTCTACAAGAACTGCCAGCGATCTCCACATCCATTTTTTCCATACAAGATTGACCTAATCTTCCATCACATCTGTTGTTTTGGAACAGTCACCCGGACCACCTAATGATGTATATAAACCCTGGATTGCTGGTGCTTAGTATTGGTCATTTGAATCCACCAGTCGGCCATATTGGCGCTCCACAGTAGGAGCAGTCTTCCATGTGAAAGCATGGCATTGTACAGTATTTCAATTAAATGTTTCAAAGATAAAATTACAAGGATTTAAGTATTGTTTTTGCTGTAATGGGGACAATAATGCTAGTAATCTCAAAGACTTCAACTTTAAGAAAAAAAAATGTAATAGATTTTTTTATATTTAGCTTTAAGCTCACATAATATAATTTAAAAGTGTGCATTATGGTGTATGTATAATAGATGTTTTTACAATGGTGGGGGAATAGCAAGATGGAGGAACGGTGGCTTCAAAACAGCGCCCACTGTTAGTCATCTAGTGTGTTATATATATATAAGTTATTGGAACCACCTCATGCACTGCAACACCCTTCAATTCCTTCAAATACAAAATGAAGGAATATCTAGTAGACATTCCATAGAATGACTCATCCCAATAACCTCTGCCATATGTCCATAATAATTATGCTGATTCGTGATTTTGACTGGCTGAGAAAAGCTGCATGTCTGTCTGTCTTGTCCAGAATCCCGACCCCTACACGTTCATTACTATGGCACAGCTGGAGATCGAATTTCAATATTGAAACAATGTTGCAAATGTCAGAGAGAGAGGGAGAGAGAGAAAGCAAGGTTTATACAAATCTCCACTATTGTAAACCAATTGCTCGTCTAAAAGAAATGGGAGATAATGTCTCAATGCTTTTTATAGTGGAGCTCAAGTTTATTAATTGCCTGGCTGGGCTGATGAGAGTCCATTGCACAGTGAGATGGAACAGAGTAAATAGCCATTTCAGCATCATAGATTTAGCTGGTGGTAACTTGTGGAATAGACACTGGGCTGGAATGTGTTTTTAACCAATAATCCTCCAGGGTTAGACCCACCCTTTGTATAAATCCCATTATTAACTGAGTGGTTCGAGCTTGAAAGCTGATTGGCTGACGGCTATGGTACATCAGACCATATACCACGGGTATGACAAATCATTTATTTTTACTGTTCTAATTACGTAGGTAACCAGTTTATAGTAGCAATAAGGCACCTCTGAGTTTGTGATATATGGCCAATATACCACGGCTAAGGGCTGTAGTATATCAAGCGATTCCACATTGCGTCGTGCCTAAGAGGCCTTAACCGTATGTTGGCCATATACCACACCCCCTCGTGCCTTATTATTAAATAACCTTCTGCCTATCTTTGTCCCGTAATAATAATAATTTTTATTATTATTATTTAATTAGATCCTCCTTTCTCTTTATTTTTTATCTGGTTCATCATGTTTTCATTTATTCTTTCTGTAAATCTATTTGTTTCTTATATCAGGATACTTTTTTGATTTTGTTCTATAAACATTTGAAAGTGAGAAGTGCCTTTAACGAGCATCTCTTGTTTTTTTTTACCTCATGCAAATAAATAAATCATAGTCCCTGATCGAAGTCCGTTTTCTGTTTCTCTCTTGTAGGATGAAAGAGCACTGAGCACTTTGCACTAACTCCAGACAGCGGAGTGAACAGACTGTCCCTCAGCACAGACACGCACGCTGCATCTTATGCCACTAACCTGTACCTTCGTCCAGTAACTGAACTGAGCTAGTGTGAAGCAGCACCTCCTTAGAACCGAATGAAAGCCGATTGAAGATTCGGTAACAAGATAATAAGCAACCAACCAAGCCATCCAAAGTTCCTCTGAGCACGTACCACTATAACTTTTGTTTTACTTGTTCTACAGCACACTGGGCCTTAAATATATATATATATTTTGCTGTCAGGTCTGCCTTATGGAACCAAAGATTGTGTGGAAATGCATTATAATTTATATGAAATGTATTATTATAATTTTTTAAAAGTTGCCATTATATTATTGTGTTCTGTGGTGTATTTTCTCTGTAAATGAAGTATATGCAGGTACTGCTATTTTGTATTTGTATATTATCAACAAATTAAGTTTATTATTTTTGGTGACTTCAATCCTATGAATGTAACATTTTGTGTTAAGAGTTGGTATGTAGAATTTCATACTCAAACTGATGAGGAGGATCAATAATTTCTGAATAAGCTTTTCTTTAGGCAGTGCAATGTTGAAAACGTTAGTGATGATGTTTTATGTAGATGTAGAAAATATCAAATACCATCATCCCAAACCTTAAATGATCATATAAAAGTGAGTTAATTTATTCTGCCTCTACAATGTGAACATTTTGAATGTGTTCCTTTTGACTAATGCCTGCTATCTCAAGTCCCTTTATAGTGTAAATAGCCCAAAATGCCAAATGAGTGAAGAAATGTAGGTGATAATCATCTTTATAAAAAATATATATATATTCTTAACTTTCATGATGGCACATGCAGAGGCTGTGGTCAATTCCAATTCACTTGCTGTGTTAAACAGAAATGGAGTGGAATAGACCCCATCCAACAACATGTCCATTTTATTTATGTGGAGATGGAGGAAGATAAAACGTTCATCTAAGTTCTTCAGTGGTAGTACTTGAAATACTGTGTGCCTTTTGTTGTTTGTCAGGCAGTTGCTTCGTTCAGTGACGTATGTGTGAGCCTTACTTGATTACTATAGCTACATGGTCTTGGTGACAATTGTAGATTTGTAATGACCTCTTGGTAAATAAATTTTAAAAAGATGTCTGTATTACCAAATTCTCTGGAAGCCTCTATAACCAAAGCAAAATATCCCAATCTTGGTTTTGAAGCATAATGTTGAGTTGTTTTGTCAACCAAGCTAAATGTGTTCCAGTCGGGGTGAAGAGTGGTCGGAAGTCTCTAGCTGTCTCAACTGGGGGTGGAAGATGTAAACAAAAAAAACTGTACACTTTTGACAACTAGTCCTCCACTGAACTGACACCTTATCTTGCTCTTGCAGGACAAATCACACGATATATTATTTTCTGAAAAGGTCCTGTAATAAACATTAACAGTCCTTAACAAATCAGTCATAACTGGTGGTAAGCTGCTCATGGTGTGCCTAAATGAACCAGAAGGTAATTATTCAGGATTATTTGGCTAAATTCAATTAGTGTTTATTGAAGGTATAATTAGTATATTGTTTTGATCGTCGATGACTCATCTGACATGCATCACAAAACATCTGAGCTGACTCGAGTCTGCAAAAGTGGATATGTTATCGAGTGAATCTCACAGGCAGGTGCCCACGCAAGAAACTAAATTCAATTTGAAACTTCCCTTTTCACAGTGCTTGCTCCTTCCTGGCTTTGGGTATCTCTCCTTAGCTCATATCCTTTTTTTTAATTCCTTGACAAATAAATACAGTTTATTTAGATGATTTTAATAGCCATACTCAGGGTAGAATTTAGCCTGTGTTTTTAAAAGTTGAATGGACGTAGCTGACAGACAGATCGACTGCGTTCTGGGGGTTGAGTGGGCGACCTGCAGGCAAACCTGTACCAGCCGCGCCTGCTTCCTTCAGGAGACCCAGTAACTATGGCGATGAGAGCGAAAAAACGCACTGGGCACACATGCCAGTTCGACGTCTGGTTTTGACTTAGGCCTACATGTGTTTGAGTTGTCAACTAACGTGAATTCAACGTGAAATCAATCAAACATTTCACCCTGTCATTGGATTTAGGTTAAAAGTATTTTTTTTTAAATACGAAATTATCTTAAATTGATGACTTTGCTAAACCAATCGGTTTTCCACATTGATTCAACGTCAGCACATGGCATTGTTTGGTTTAAATGACATGGAAACAACGTTGATTCAAGCAGTTTTGGCTCAGAGGGAAACTGTATTTCCTGCTCTCCAGTGTATGTGCGATTGTTGAGGGAGGCTGAGACGGGCGGGAGGGGGAGAAGAAAGGGAGTTTATGAGATGAGAGAGAGCTAGGTAAGTGACAGAGAGAGATGATGTTGAAACGCTAATATAATTTCTCCATTCAGAGACGCACCGACCGCTCTCGGGGGGGGGGGGTTCCAGCTCGACCACCGACGGAGCGGAGCGGTGGCCTATAGCCCACATTCCGAGTCCTCGACCGAGGTGACGGCGAGACAGGCTAGATAGAGGGGAGGAAAGGGAGAGATGAGATCAGCTTCGTCGGTGTATCGAGTAATCTACCTGGACGTCGATGGCAGAATTCAGAAGGTAAACTGTCAATCAACCGTTTTATATCTTGTCAGTCTGTTTCATCATCAACTACTACACCCTTTCACCCTTTCATGTACCTTGGAAGAAATGTGCAATGATAGTTTTGCTTTATATAGGATAACCTCAGTTATCATACTATAAATAATAACAATTCAATGAAACTATTCGCACATGTTGATGCATATAGAAAAACAGAATTTTCAGAAAATCCTGTACATTGGACACATTCACGGTAATCTCTAGTTTCTTATGGTGAGTTCTCATAGTTCTGAGCTCTAGTCCGAGTTTGACTGTGTTACATTGTATTCTTGTCATTAGGTCTGGTTGGTTTCACGTTGCCAAATGTCAAACGAACAAAAATTGCAAAACTAAACCTCGTGTCCATGCAAGTAATTTGTTTCTTGGACAAATAGGCCTGTGCTCACGTTAACAACTATCACGAAGCATCGCTTCATTTAAACTTTCGATTTGGTCTTCCAACAACTTGCGGGAGGAAACTGCGCAATAGCCGCTCTAAATGCGACGTGAATAGTCTACATTCAGTAGCCTATCCTCATCTATGCGCTGCAACTCACATAACGTTTCAGAGATGGTCAAATTATGTTGTTGAACGACCAAAGTAAAATAATAGATTGGGACAAACAAGTGATACTTCATGATAATCATAAATTGATTTAACTTGAGCATATTTGTCCAATAAACAAATTACTTGCACGAACATGCGGTTTTGTTTTGGAATTTTATACTGAATAAAAATATAAACGCAGCATGTAAAGTGTTGGTCCCATGTTTCATGTGAAATAAAATATCACAGACGTTTTCCATATGCACAAAAATGTTATTTCTCTAAAATGTTGTGCACAAATTTGCTTACATAAATGTTACTGAGTATTTCTCCTTTTCCAAGATAAACCATCCACCTGACAGGTGTGGCATATCAAGAAGCTGATTAAACATCATGATCATTATACAGGTGCACCTTGTGCTGCGAACAATAAAAGGTCACTGAAATGTGCAGTTTTTCAGACGATACAATGCCACAAAGATGTTTATAAATAACCACGCTGCATTTTGGTCCTCCTCCCCTTCGACAGAACAAAACCGTAACAGTTGCTTCTTCAGCAAATCACGTTTTGAAACATTGCACTATGTTTATGAACCTGCGTGGAATCTGCAAAATACGTGTAGATGTAGAGTAACATTTTGGTGACAGCATGATCATTTAAGTGGGTAAAAATAACAGTCTTAGAGCTAATAGTTTTTGCAGTTGCTTAGAGGGAGGGAGTACAGGTTGAAGAATAACTCTGTTGAGGATTAACATGAGAGGACCAGCTTTTTACTGGGTCTACTTTGCTGGACCCTTGTATAGTTCTAGAAAAGTTCTGGAACAGTTCTGGAATAGATCTGGGACAGTTCTGGAATAGATCTGGGACAGTTCTGGAAATGTACTGCAACTGTCTATGTAGACTGCCTCTACCATACTTTAAGCCCATTTTCTGTCATTTTAAAACGCATGTAGTTTACATCTCTTTATTATACCCTCCATGCTGGATTCTAGGCATCGATTGTTCAGGTTTCTTACTCGAGCAAAAACCTCAGCAAATCTTAACTTGAGATACATCTAAAACCTTTGATTAAATCGCTTGGAATACTTGCTTTATGACATGCATGCATCTAATATTAGGATTTGGCACAAAGACCAATTTTGATAATGTGGTCACAAACTCCCTGATCTCATCCAGTCTGTATCTGTTGTACTCCATGTGAACTACCCTCCACAAACACAGCCGGTATAGTCGGTGTAGACCCCGTCCAGAGGTCTGTTTACACTTAGGCCTACACCCAGTGGAGTAGAGGAGACTGAAGACCAGGACCATAAAGAAGACATATAAACACCTTTTGCTCCGATGGCTCTTTGCATTTATTGCAGTTCATGTCACTTTTTCTACAGTTTTTCTATAGTCTTTAATGTTTCTCTGTGAGCTTGTTTGGCCAGTTGTTATAGGATATGCTGTGGTGTATAGGCTAGTAGTCTGTGAATCCACATCTGTGAGCTCAGAGAGATTCAGTTATTTCTGTGTTTGAGCTGTTGTTCTCTTTCTGATGCTGATCTGTTTGTTCGTTTGTCATTGGTCAGTTGTTGCTTGGGAAAAAATACGGCACCTTGTCTCTTTCTCTCTCCCGCTGTCGGTCTCTTTCTCTCTCCCGCTGTCGGTCTCTTTCTCTCTCCCGCTGTCGGTCTCTCTCTTTCTCTCTCCCGCTGTCATTCTCTCTCTTTCTCTCTCCCGCTGTCATTCTCTCTCTTTCTCTCTCCCGCTGTCATTCTCTCTCTTTCTCTCTCCCGCTGTCATTCTCTCTCTTTCTCTCTCCCGCTGTCATTCTCTCTCTTTCTCTCTCCCGCTGTCATTCTCTCTCTTTCTCTCTCCCGCTGTCATTCTCTCTCTTTCTCTCTCCCGCTGTCATTCTCTCTCTTTCTCTCTCCCGCTGTCATTCTCTCTCTTTCTCTCTCCCGCTGTCATTCTCTCTCTTTCTCTCTCCCGCTGTCATTCTCTCTCTCTCTGTCATTCTCTCCCTCTCTCATTCATTCTCTCTCCCTCTCTCTCCCGCTGTCATTCTCTCTCCCTCTCTCTTTCTCTCTCCCTCTTTCTCTCTCCTGCTGTCTTTCTCTCTCCCTCTCTCTCTCTCCCCCTCTCTCTCTCCCTCTCTCTCCCTCTTTCTCTCTCCCGCTGTCATTCTCTCTCTCTCTTTCTCTCTCCTGCTGTCTTTCTCTCCCCTTCTCTCTCCTGCTGTCATTCTCCCTCTTTCTCTCTCCCGCTGTCATTCTCTCTCTTTCTCTCTCTCCCTCTCTCTCTCCCGCTGTCTTTCTCTCTCCCTCTCTCTCTCCCGCTGTCTTTCTCTCTCCCTCTCTCTCCCGCTGTCTTTCTCTCTCCCTCTCTCTCCCGCTGTCATTCTCTCCGTCTCTCTTTTTCTCTCTCCCTCTCTCTTTCTCTCTCCCTCTCTCTTTCTCTCTCCTGATGTCATTTTCTCTCCCTCTCTCTTTTGCTTGTCTATGTGATGCTTCATTTTCTCATACTGTTACTGTTATCAATCTCTCACACCCACATTTTCTCTCTCCTTTCCTTTATCTCTCTCTCCTTTATTTCTCTCCCTCCCTCCCTCCTTTCTCTCCCTCCCTCCTTTCTCTCTCTCTCTCCTTTCCTTTGTTTCTCTCTCTCTACTTTGTCTCTCTCTCCTTTCCTAAGGCTAGCTTTTTCAAACAGAAATTGCTTCCTGTAGCACTAATTCCAAAAAGTTTTGGGACACTGTGAAGACCATGGAGAATAAGAGCACCTCTTCCCAGCTGCCCACTGCGCTGAGGATAGGAAACACTGTCTCCACCAATAAATCTACGATAATTGATAATATCAATAAGCATTTTTCCACAGCTGGCCATGCTTTCCACTAGCCCGGCCAACATCTCAGCCCCACCTGCAGCAGCTTGCCCCCCCCCGCTCCCCTAATCCAGGCAGCAGATGTTCTGAAAGAGCTGCAGCACCGTACCTTCTCCACTATGCAATCTGGTTTTCGAGTCCTTCATGGGTGCCCCTCAGCCACACTCCAAGGTCCTAAATTATATCACAACCGCCATCGATAAAAGACAATACTGTGCAGCCGTCTTCACCGACCTGGCCGAGGCTTTTTACTCGGAAGACTCAACAGCCTTGGTTTCTCAAATGACTGCCTTGCCTGGTTCACCAACTACTTCTCAGATAGGGTTCAGTGTGTCAAATCGGAGGGCCTGTTCTCCGGACCTCTGGCTGTCTATATGGTGGTGCCACAGGGTTCAATTCTCGGCCCGACTCTTTTCTCTGTGTACATCAATGATGTCCCTCTTGCTGCTGGTGATTCTCTGATCCACCTCTACGCAGACAACACCATTCTGTATACATCTGGCCCTTCTTTGGACACTGTGCTAAGAAATCTCTAAACAAGCTTCAACGCCATACAACACTCCTCCCAACTGCTTTTAAATACTAGTAAAACTAAATGCATGCTCTTAAACCGATTGCCTCCCGCCCGCCTAGCATCATTACTCTGGAAAGTTCTGACCTAGAATATGTGGACAACTACAAATACCTAGGTGTCTGGTTAGACTGTAAACTCTCCTTCCAGACTCACATTAAGCATCTCCAATCCAAAATTAAATCTAGAATCGGCTTCCTACTTCGCAACAAAGCATACTTCACTCATGCTGCCAAACATACCCTCATGAAACTGACTATCCTACCCGCTCCTTGACTTCGGCGATGTCATTTACAAAATAGCCCCCAACACTCTACTTGGCAACCTGGATGTAGTCTATCACAGTGCGATCCGTTTTGTCACCAAAGCCCTATATACTATCCACCACTATGACCTGTATGCTCTCGTTGGCTGGCCCTCACTACATATTCGTCGCCAAACCCACTGGTTCCAGGTCATCTATAAGTCTTTGGTAGATAAAGTCCCGCCTTATGTCAGCTCACTGGTCACGATAACAACACCCACCCGTAGCACGCGCTCCAGCAGGTATATCTCACTGGTCATCCCCAAAGTCAACACTTCATTTGGCCTCCTTTCCTTCCAGTTTTCTGCTGATAATGACTGGAACGAATTGCAAAAATCTCTGAAGCTGGAGACTTATCTCCCTCTAGCTTTAAGCATCAGCTGTCAGAGCAGGTAACTGATCACTGTACCTGTACACAGCCAATCTGTAAATAGCACACCCAACTACCTCATCAACCCTCTTACTCTTTTGCACCACAGTATCTCTATTTGCACATCTATCACTCCAGTGTTAATCTGCTAAATTGTAATTATTTTGCCTCTATGGTCCATTTATTGCCTACCTCCTAATAACTCTAATACATTTGCACACACTGTACATGGATTTGTCTATTTATTCATTATAATATTTTTTTCTATTGTTATTGATTTTACGTTTGTTTATTTCATGTGTAACTCTGTGTTGTTTTTGTCTCACTGCTTTGATTTATCTTGGCCAGGTCGCAGTTGTAAATGAGAACTTGTTCTCAACTGGCCTACCTGGTTAAATAAAATCTCTCTCTCTCTCTCGTCAAGCCACCAGCGGTAGTCAGCCTCCTCACTAGTCCATCCACCAGCTTCTTACTGTCTGGCTTTTTTCAATTCTCTTCCTTGTTTCTCTTCCCATTCAGTTTGAATTTTATGACTAGGTCATAGGAGTCTTTCCTCGGCCAGGTTTCCCATGCCGATGGAATTTAGGCTTGCAAGTGTTTTAACAATGCATCTTTCCTACAACGAAGATGGAATTATTCCACAATACTGACGACGGATCAGCTCCTGGAAAGATATTACTTATGGCTGCAAATATTGAGCCGGCTTATTCTAATGCTCACCCTATAACAATGCACTAACTCAAGATTTGGCACATCCTTGATTACGTTAGTATAAGGGCACAAGGCGAGACCCAGATGGAGATACGGGAGGCAGATGGTTTGAGTCTTGATATTTAGTAACTTCTTATGGTTGCAGGGGCAGTATTGAGTAGCTTGGATGAAAGGTGCCCAGGGGCGTCCAGAGTAAACGGCCTGCTCCTCAGTCTCTGTTGCTAATATATGCATAGTATTATTAGTATTGGGTAGAAAACACTCTGAAGTTTCTAAAACCGTTTGAATGATGTCTGTGAGTATAACAGAACTCATATGGCAGGCAAAAACCTGAGGAGAAATCCAAACAGGAAGTGAGAAATCTGAGGTTGGTATATTTTCAACCCAGGCCCTATTGAATTCACATTGGGATATGAATGAAGTTGCACTTCCTAGGGCTTCCACAAGATGTCAACAGTCTTTAGAAACGTGAATGGGGCTTCCACTGTGTTGTGGGATTGAATAAGAGCTGAATGAGTCAGTTTACTGGCAGAGAGCCATTTCCTGGTCATGTGTATTCCACATGATATCGACTTGCGTTCCGTTGCTCCTTTAGACACAAAGGAATTCTCCGGTTGAAACTTTATTGAAGATTTATGATAAAAACATCCTAATGATTGATTCTGTACTTAGTTTGAAATGTTTCTTCGACCTGTAATATAACTTTTTGAAGTTTTTGTCCGAAGTAATGCATGAGAGTTTGGATATGTATACCAAACGTGCTAACAAAACTAGCTACTTGAACAGAAATATCGGACATTATCAAACAAATCATGCATTTATTGTGGAACTGTCATTCCTGGGAGTGCATTCTGATGAAGATCATCAAAGGTAAGGGAATATTTATCATGTAATTTCTGGTTTCTGTTGACTCCAACATGAAGGCTAATTTGATTATTTTTCTGAGCGCCGTCTCAGATTGTTTCATGCTTTACATTTTCCGTAAAGTTTTTTAAAAATCTGACACAGCGGTTGCATTAAGGAGAGGTATATCTATAATTCCATGTGTATTATCATCTACATTTATTTCCTTTGAGTCGATGTTGTAGCTCCCTTCAGTAACCACGAGCACAACCGTTCCTTGATTTTAACTGGCGGCTTTATTCTGTAGTTTTAGTCAGAATTATCACCTTCCGTGAGAACTATAAAGTAAATGAAAAATACAGTTAAGCACACTCTTACAACCTTATCTTACGAGTGACTTATTAGCTTGGTATAACTCTGAAGTGCTTACATACATAACAGTTTAACTGGCGTTATAACGGGTTCAGATTAAACACATGAATAAAGGAACAAATACCTCATTGGCTGCTTATTACAGAAGGGAGGAAATCAAACTTCACACTTATTATTCATGGCATGAATTCACACTTCATCCTAACATACACTCTTCAACCTTTATGAACTACACCCGATGACATGAAAACTCAGCTAATGCAGCGCAGGATTGCCTTCCCTCCAAGTGTGTTGCTACAATAAGGATCCCCGTTACAACAGTATTAGCTACGTAGTTCCGCTTGTATTATCATTTCCCCTACACAGTGGACACATAAACAATTCAAACAAAAGACAACGACATAATCTGTAAGTCTAACTGTCAGTTACAGATGTGGCTATGCAAAATCACTGGATGTTTTTGGAACTCGTGAACGTAGCGCGCCAATGTAAACTCTGATTTTTTAAATATAAATATGAACTTTATCAAACAAAACATACATGTATTGTGTGACATGAAGTCCTATGAGTGTCATCTGATGAAGATCATCAAAGGTTAGTGATTCATTTTATCTCTATTTGTGGTTTTTGTGACTCCTATCTTTGGCTGGAAAAATGTCTGTGTTTATTCTGTGGCTTGGTGGTGACCTAACATAATCGTTTGTGGTGCTTTTGCTGTAAAACATATTTGAAATCGGACATTGTGGTGGGATTAACAACAAGATTACCTTTAAATCTGTATAAGATACATGCATGTTTAAGGAATTTTAATTATGAGATTTATGTTTTGAATTTGGCGCCCTGCACTTTCACTGGCTGTTGTCATGTCATCCCGTTAACGGGATTGCAGACATATTAAACAATCCAAAAGGGGTATGCAAGAGAATGGTCATTGACAGGCAAAAGGTCAAAACCAGTTCAGAGTTGAGGAGGTACAGAGTGGCAGGCAGGCTCGAGGTCAGGGCAGGCAGTATGGTCAGGCAGACTGGTACAGAGTGGCAGGCAGGCTCGAGGTCAGGGCAGGCAGTATGGTCAGGCAGACGGGTACGGAGTCCAAAAAACTGGCAAGGGTCAAAAACCGGGAGGACTGGCAAAAGAGAATAAGAAGCAGGAGTACGGGAAATCTGCTGGTTGACTTGAAAAACATACAGGACAAACTGGCACAGAGGGACAGGAAACACAGGGATATATACACCAGAGATAATAAGCGACACCTGGAGGGGGTGGAGACAATCACATGACCGGTTAAAGATCAGGGTGCGACAGTTAGGCTACACGTCATGAAGAACATCATTTTTCCAACAATTGTTTACAGACAGCCTATTTCACTTCACTTATATTTCACTGCATCACAATTCTAGTTTGTCAGAAGTTTACATATACACTTTTGTTAACCTTTATTTAACTAGGCAAGTCAGTTAAGAACAAATTCTTATTTTCAATGACGGCCTAGGAACAGTGGGTTAACTGCCTGTTCAGGGGCAGAACGACAGATTTTGTACCTTGTCAGCTCGGGGATTTGAACTTGCAACCTTTCGGTTACTAGTCCAATGCTCTAACCACTAGGCTACCCTAGTTGACTGTGCCTTTTGAACAGCTTGGAAAATTCCAGAAAAGGATGTCATGGCTTTAGAAGTTTCTGATAGGCTAATTGACATAATTTGAGTCAATTGGAGGAGTACCTGTGGATGTATTTCAAGGCCTAACTTCAAACTCTGTGCCTCTTTGCTTGACATCATGGGAAAATCAAAGAAATCAGCCAAGACCTCAGAAAATAAATGTAGACTTTCACAAGTCTGGTTCATCCTTGGAAGCAATTTCCAAACGCAAATTGTGAAAAGCTGATTTGAAATGTATTTGGCTAAGGTATACTTTCGACTTCAACTGTAGAAGCTCAACAAGAACAGAGTTGAGGTATGATAGAGGAACTGGTTATTATTGGATGACATGGAGGGTCCATAAACGTTTAGGTTTGTCAGCACTATCCACAGATCTGCTTCCTCATACAACACAGAGCTCCCGTGCTTACCATACCACATTCTGCTCTATCAGCTCTTTAGCCTGTCAGGATAATGCCATCCATCATAGAGAAAAGAAATGCACTCTGACACGGTCGCCAGGTGTACAGTGTTTCCACCGACACATTGGTGCGGCTGGCTTCCGGGTTAAGAAGCGGGCATTGTGTCAAGAAGCAGTGCGGCTTGGCTGGGTCGTGTTTCGGAAGATGCACATACGGGAGTTGCAGTGATGGGACAAGACTGTAACTACCAATTGGACACCACGAAATTGGGGACAAAAAAGGTCAAAAATATATTTATGTGTATTGTATCACCTTAGAGCCCTCAAACTCAACTCTGGGCCCCGAAGCCAGTTCAACTGCATTTTTTTCTCCATTGTTCCCCTCTAATCACGGACTGATTTAGACCTGGGACACCAGGTTGGGCAATTAATCATCAGGTAGAACAGAAAAACGGCGGTCTCCGGACCTAGTAAGGTAAGACTTGATTACCCTTAAAGTCTAAGGGTCCGAGCTGGGTTTCTACTAAGCTAATATATGGATTTTTTAAAAGATGGACATACCAAGGATCATTTAGCTATTTGACTTGGAATTGTAGGATCCCAGTAGATATAAAAAATATATATATTTGATGAAACATTGAATTTGACCCGACATTTATTAGCCCATATAAACGCATTGAATAACCGATTCATATATGAAAAAACAGACATTCAAAAAAGCAATCAAAAGTATGATTTGAAGTGTTTGTCCTGTATCTGAGAGATATAAGAAAGCTCAGAATATTTTTATTATTACAGTGTAATTACCCATATACCTTTATGTGTGGAAATGCCGGAACAAACGGAGAACACCATAGTGTTGGTGAAAATCTCATCTTCTCATAGAGGGGTCAGGGGTCATATTCTCATCTTCTCATAGAGGGGTCAGGGGTCATATTCTCATCTTCCCATAGAGGGGAATTCATATTCTCATCTTCCCATAGAGGGGAATTCATATTCTCATCTTCCCATAGAGGGGTCATATTAGTGTGTAGCCCAAACCGTTCGGATGCTACAGACTTTTTTTGTGAGAATACCAATTTTCAGGATGTCTGCTGGTCTGACAAACACCACTGTAGCTTTGTCACCTTCCACCACAGATGCGGAAGACTGACAAGGTGGATTGAGACAGAACCCATGCGACAAAAAAAATATCTTCAGTTTAAACAGAAACTTTGATGAGGATTTTTTTTTTCAATTGGATTTATTATGCCTCAAAGCGGATCATAAAAAGAATATGATGCTCAGCTCGTGAGGCCCCGTGATGATGTGAGGCCTGAGGTATTTGCCTCTTCTGCCTGATGGTAAATCCTCCAGTGTCTCTGGGAGGACCCGGCTTATAGAGTGAAATTTAATAAAAATTTCACACCAGTGAAAATGTTTTTAAAAATCTGAATAAAATAATATAAACATTTCCCCACCAGAGATGTTTCCATATCAAACAGATTTATTGTGGGTAAAAGTCTGTGTGGGATGATGTTGTGCTGATAAAAAAAAAAAAAAGTTTGCGGTTAAATTCTCATGGACCGAATGAAAAATGCAAGTTAAATGGGCGTTGTCACAAAAACGGTTGTGTTATATAGCAACTGCAAGTCTGGTCTTGGCACGTGTGCTCTAGCCAACAGCTGGCAGATACAGTGCAGCTAGGCAACCTACATGATGAGATTATTATGGATAAGAGCCATATTGTTTTATTTGTCAAACGGCAGCCAAGCATCATGTCACCAGAAAAAGACCATTCGATATTTATTGGAAAGGAGCAACGTGCACTTTCACTACCCTGTAACTTATTTCATCTGTAGCCTAATAAACTGCATGGTTTCCCGAGTCGTAGTGGGAGGGATGTCATCACTTGACTCCAAGTTTACTTCAATATGATGCAATTTCACGCATAATACATTTTACAGACACAAAAATATCCCACCATGTCCAATGAACAAATTTTCTGTCAGCATTTCTGACAACTTTTATCTGTATATCCTGTTTCCATCAGTCGTAACTCAGCTGTATGAAATGGTTGGATGGAAACCTGGTTAGTGCCTTCAAGCATTTTTCTGGAAATGGATATGGGAAAGGAATTAACGATATATGGGAAATTAATTAACAATATATGGGAAATTAATTAACGATAACAAAGTTAATATTAATGATTTGCGAATATACAATCCTGCAGTTTTTTTGTATACTTAAACAAAAATGTGAACGCGACATGCAATCATATCTATGATTTTACTTAGTTCATATAAGGAAGTCCGTCAATCGAAATACATTTATTAGACCCTAATCTATGGATTTCACATGACTGTGCAGGGGCGCAGGCATGGGTGGGCCTGGGAGGATATAGGCCCACCCACTGGGGAGCCAGGCCCAGCCAATCAGAATGAGTTTTTCCCCACAAAAAGGCTTCATTACAGACAGAAATAGTCCTCAGTTTCATCAGCTGTCCGACTGGTTGATGTCAGGCAATCCCGCAGGTGAAGAAGCCAGATGTGGACGTCCTGGGTTGGCGTGGTTACACGTGGTCTGCGGTTGTGAGGCTGTTTCAACGTACTGCCAAACTTTTAAAAAGATGTTGGAGGAGGCTTATGGTAGAGAAATGAACATCCAATTATCTGGCAACAGCTCTGGTGGACATTCCTGCAGTCAGCATGACAATTGCATGCTCTCTCAAAACTTGAGACATCTGTGGTATAGTGTTGTCTGACAACTTCACATTTTAGAGTGGCCTTTTATTATCCCCAGCACGAGGTGCACCAGTACAATGATCATGCTTTTTAATCAGCTTCTTTATGTGCCACACCTTCCAGGTGGATGGATTATCTTGGTAGAGGAGAAATGCGCACTAACAGGGAAGTAATCAAATTCGTGCACAATATTTGAGAGAAATAAGCTTTTTGTGCATATGGAAAATTTAGAGGATTTTTTTTTTTTTCAGCTCATGAAAAATTTGACCATCACTTTACAATGCTACATTTTTATATTTTTGTTCAGTGAATTTCATGGTGGATTCTCTGTTTGTGAACAGAAGTGACGTTCTGCTTACATGGGCCTAAACTAAACACTACTGTTTCCCACATCTGTGGCAGTCTGCAGGTTTCTGGAGTGCTCTCGGTCTCTCATATCTCCCGCTCATTTCTCCCTCTTTCTTCTCCACATCTCTCCATCTCTCTCTCCCACTTCCACTTGTTGTCCTGAGCCTGGTTTTCCAAAAGCATCTGAAGGCTAAATTCATCGTTAGAACCTTCATTAGGAGCATTTTTAAAACTGAAAAAGCTGTTCCCCTAAATTATTGTTATTGAAGGGCAACTCCGACACTTTTCAACCTAATTTTCATGATCTCCAGCTCAATACCGATGTCTACATGCACTACTGTTCAAAAGTCTGGGCTCACTTAGAAATGTCCTTGTTTTTGAAAGAAAAGCCATTTTTACATATACATTTTTACATTTACATTTTTTCATTTACATACTACCTCAAATAACCGGTGCCCCCGCACATTGACTCTGTACCGGTACCCCCCCTGTATATAGTCTCACTATTGTTATTTCACTGCTGCTCTTTAATTACTTATTTATCTCTTAAGTAAACATTTCACTGTAAGGTCTACAACACCTATTGTATTCAGCGCATGTGACTAATACAATTTGATTTGATTTGAAATTACTATTGTAGCTGGAAACGGCTGATTAAAAAAAAAATGGAATATCAACATAGGCATACAGAGGCCCATTATCAGCAACCATCACTCCTGTGTTCAAATGACACGATGTGTTAACTAATCCAAGTTTATCATTTTAAAAGGCTAGTTGATCATTAGACAACCATTTTGCGATTATGTTAGCACAGCTGAAAACTGTTGTTCTGATTAAAGAAACAATAAAACTGGCCTTCTTTAGACTAGTTGAGTATCTGGAGCATCAGCATGTGTGGGTTTGATTACAGACTCAAAATGGCCAGAAACAAATCACTTTCTTCTGAAACTTGTAAGTCTACCTTGTTCTGAGAAATGAAGGCTATTCAATGCGAGAAATTGCCAAGAAACTGAAGATCTCGTACAACGCTGTGTACTACTCCCTTCACAGAACAGCGCAAACAGGCTCTAACCAGAATAGAAAGAGGAGTGGGAAGCCCCGGTGTACAACCTGAGCAAGAGGACAAGTACATTTAGTGTCTAGTTTGAGAAACAGACGCCTCACAAGTCCTCATCTGGCAGCTTCATTAAATGGTACCCGCAAAACACCAGTCTCAATGTCATCAGTGAAGAGGCAACTCCGGGATGCCGGCCTATTGGTTGCCGAATTCCCCGAACCCTGTGAGGGCCTTGGATCAGTACGGCCCTACCACGAAAGCACATTGTTTCTACCCAAGGTTCCTCTGTGTTCAGGGGTATCGAGAGTGCGGTATCGTCCAGCTGTGAGCATAATGAACACAGTTTCTTCCTCACATTCAGACACACAGTTGTCAAGAGTGGTGGATATGAAAACGAGCATGACAAAAAATAACTAATTCTCCCAGTCCTCAGGGTGGCGCTCTGCCCTGTCAGGAAGTCATGTAGGAAGACTGGCAGTGTGCTCCGTCCAGTTGTGGGCATGAGCAGTTTTACCATGAGTGGTGAGGACGATGGTGAGCGGCACGGTCTACAGTTCGCTGTGCATTCTGCTCCTTTTCGTGGCGCCATGGTCACGTCAATTGTCCCTGAGGTCCTAGTGCCTGTCTTGAGAGAAGTGTTTTCCTCTCTCCTTCAAACTCAGGCAATTCAGATGGCCCCTGTGTCAGAAGTACAGAGCGGTTGATTCACCCGGTACTTCTTAGTTCCCAAGAGTGATGGAACGTTGCATCCCATCCTGGACTTAAGTGTTTTAAACAAGCACCTAAAACTTCACCAGCTATTGCAGTCAGTGTGTCCCATCGATGTGTTCACTTCCATAGATCTGAAGGATGCATACTCCCCACAGAAAGTTTCTGAGGTTTCATTTTTTAAGTTTCTAGTCCTGCCTTTCGGGCTCTCCCTATCAACGGCACCTTTTCTATGGTGGTGGAAGTGGCTTTGGCATCGGTGCGGAGAGTGATAGCAGAGTTGAGGGAACAGGTGGAGCTCCACACTGCCAAGCTGGCTTCCCATATTCAGTCTCTGGGGTTCATAGTGAATCACAAGAGAAGTTGTTTGACTCCGGCTCGGCACATTCAGTTTCTGGGTCTTGTTCTGGACTCGTTTCTGCATCATGCATTTATGTCCCAACGGAGGGGGGTCGTATTGTGCCTCTGTCTGTCTGGCACCGTTTCAGCTGGAGAACTCTGTGCCTTTTTGCTTGTACCTGCGGTTATTGGGTCTGATGGCCTCTATGATAGATGTGGTGCCTCTGGGACTTCTGTCGATACCCAGTGCTGAAACAGATGCGACTGCTATGTGTTGCTCAATGTATCCCCGTTATGCCTAAGTGCGTTGGAGGGACCCGTAACGCATCCTTACTGGGATGGGTAGCTCTGTGTAAGGGCTTCTCGGAAGGAGGGATTTGGTTAACAGTGTAAAGGGTGTAGCTTATCAATCACCTAGAGCTACGGACTATTTTGCTAGCACTGAGGAACACGGTTTCTCTCTCAGCTAAACCTGGCCCGTTACCTGCTTGTATAGAGCAGCACCCAGCGAATCTTCCCGGAGCTCTCAACTTGGGTGCAGATATACATTCTGGGGGGGGGGGTCCTATCGCTATGGAGTAGACACTGCACCCCTCTGTGGTTGCCCAGATATGGGACTGGTTCGGCAGGGCCGATGTAGATTCTTATGCATCTTGAGAAAACAAGCATTGTCATCTGTTCTTCTCAATGAGGGTTATGGGTCACTCTGTTAGGAACGGATGCTTTGGCCTGTCAGTGGCCTCGGTTCCTGCTCTATGCATTTCCTTCTGTGTACCTGATTCATGCCACCATGGAGAGGGTTCATCAGGAGGGTCTGTTGTTGATTCTGGTGGCTCCCCGTTGACCCACACAACCTTGGTTCCCATAGATCATCCACCTGCTGGACAGGGACCCTTGGAGGGTTCTGTGTCATTGGGATCTATTGTCTCAGGCGCAGGGGAGTTTGGCAGCCACGACTGCAGATATGGGATCTGTGGGGTTGAAAGGTTTGAATTTGACAGCTAAGGGTTTACCTTTGAACGTAATTTAAGACTATACAGTCGTGGCGTGACGAGAAGGTTGTATACAAGTGGTGTGCGTTTGAGGGTCCTTTTCAGAGCTCTTTGGTGGACATTTTGATGTCCACCAAAGAGAGCAGGGCCTTTCTTTTTCCACATTCATATGTCAGCCAACTCGGCGTGTTATGTAGGGATTGACGGCTCTACCCAGGGGTCTCATCCTCTGGTGGTGTAGTTCCTGAAAGGCGTGCGTTGGCTCAGACCAGTGTCTAAGCCTATGGCACGGACCTGGGACCTGGGACCTGGGACCTGGAGCCTGGAGCCTGGCTTTGGTCCTTGACGCTCTGTTTGAGCCTGCGTTTGAACCATTGGAGTCTGTGGACCTGAAGGTCCTTTGCGACAAGACTGCCCTTCTCATGGCCTTGGAGTCGGGCCAAGCGCGTTGGGGGATCTCCACACGCTATCAGTACACCCTTCCAGTTTAGAGTTTGCACCTTGCGACTCCAAAGTGATGCCTTGTCCTGATGCTGTGTCTTACAGGTCCCTGGCATTCGATCTGTTGCCTGTCTCACTTCCCCCATTCGCTTCCAGCGAACAATGGAGGTAGAATGGTCTGTGTTCAGCTTTACGCACCTACAGTACATGGATAGGACCAAGGATATTTAGGTTTGTGACCAGCTTTTTGTCTGTTTGTGACCAGCTTTTGTCTGTTTCTCTAATCCAGCTCTGGGTGCTTTTCTAAGCAGTGTCTTTCCCTTTGGATTGTGGATGCTCCCTGGCAGAAGAGGACAAGTAACCCGTAATCCGGATAAATGGTTTGAGCCTTGGGCTGCCGTGGTTCATCGACTCTGTTCGATGATATGCAGCGTGTGTGTGCTGACAGGTGTTCTGTTGTTTTGAACTTGCGGTTTCTGACATTTCAGGCTCACAACGTAAGTACTGTTCTTGGAACCGTGGTGTCTATGGACTTCAGCTGCAGTGGCAACGTGTCAGTCCGCATAGCCAAGTTGCAGTAGGTTTTGGTTCCCTTTATGAGGCTCTGACAGTTCAGGCTTCTCGGCTAAGTATTAGTGAAAAAGGTGGCTTCTGTCACCCCTATTTGGAGCCCGTGGAACCTGTGTGTGCTTGGGCTGCTGTGCGCCTCCTAGTTTGGTCCCTCTGAGTCTGCTTGAGGTGTGATTGTGTGTCCCCCATAGTATGTTTTACAAAGTGAAGGACTGAAAGGGAACGCACAGTTCTGAATATAACTACTGTTCCCTGAAGGAGAGAATGAGGTATAACCAGTGGCGACCCTTCATTCAGAGCCCCACCTGTTTTGAGCCCCACCTTTTTAGCATATTATTTTGATATTAATACGTGTCACATACCAATTTACAAATAATGTAATAAAGCGGCATACAAACTTCTCTTTTTTTGCTTTATTGAGTAAGGCAGCTCCAAAATGCAGGTGTTTCAGCCTAGCTCAGTGCTTTTTGTGGTGGTGGGGAAGCCAGCGGGAAATACACAGTGTAGGGGTTGGTAATGTTTTCAGTTGCACCGTGATTGGGTAATGTTCTCTAGTTGCTCTGTGATTGGCTCAGTGTTCTGCCACTCATGGGGACACTACGTCACCGCCAAGTCTAAGGGTATAGCTCGAAGATTCAAGCCCCTTGGGTGCTGCCATAGAGTTACATTATAAGTGCCCATCCAAGAAGGCTCAAGGTCATTGGCCACAGATAAAATCATGTAAAATCACGTTATATCTACAGTAGCTTTGATTGGACTGTCAACATGATACTTTCAAAATCTTAGCTAGCAATCTAGCAGTCATCATCATGAATCAAGTCGACAATTTACTGGCAAATGCTTTTTTAATCCTTGTCATATGAAGAGAAATAATGAAGAGAAATTGTAGATAAACATACTGGTGCTCATTGGACAATTTGGAAATCACAAATTCAACAATGAGTGGTTTAGAAGGAATTGGTGGCAAGCATTGGAAAGCCATCACTAGCCTGCTATTCAGTGGAGTGGGTGTGTGGTCCCAAGTTTGGGTTTGAGGGTCTTTTTTCCAAGCTTAAAAGGATAAACATTCAACATTGGCAATGCTGTCAATCCAGCATAACTTCTGCAGTGCTCAAAACAACTGTAAACTCAGACCTGGGAAATCTGACTTCCATGAGTTCTAGACAAATGGAACTCGGGAAAAAATTGTTCTGACTGGGAAAATACATTTTGAACGGTCCTCCAACTCGGAATTGCAAGCCGTAAATTCTGGCCTCTTCCAGAGCTCTGACCTGAAGATCACTGATGTCATCATGAATCGACCTTGTTTTTTCCTTGTTCCCAGTTGTCTTGAAAGCACCATAAATACAGAGAATGCCAGCCAGACTTTGATGACAACATTTGCCCACGAAGGACTGCCGTACCACCTTCCTGTTCAAGTGAGCACAGCACAACAAGGTGAGTCCAAAAACATCTTGTATGCTGCTGCTTAAATGATGTAATATGACAGGGAGATATGTATACTGTGGCTGAGAAAGTAATACTCAGTGTATGTTGTGTAGTAAGACGCTAGTAGCCCATGTGCCCCAACCTAATAATTTGGTCCCTGTTCTGACTTGGTGGTGCACATGTAGCCTATAGCCTGTTTTAGTGAAATTTAATCACTGAATATTGTAAGAGCTTTCATTGTCTGCTTATATATATCCCCTGTATTTACCCTACAGTTCTGACTTGGTGTATAGGGAGAACACTGTAAGAACGGCCCATGTTCTGAATTCTGTCGCTGCACATTTCAAAAGTGCTGAACAAATTATTGACAACATCCATCCTAGCTCGCTCATTAATGTCGTAATCAAAATTACAGATGGCCTGTTATCCGCTTATTATACCATAGTTTGTACATCTCAATTGTCAGTATAAACCACATTTATTAAAGCAAGTCAGCCATATAAGCTATGTTTTTTTTAAAGGTAGTAAATGAGGCTGAATTAACTGTTTTCACTGGCAGACAAGGCTCAGCTGATAGCCAGTTGTTGTAGTGGTAAGGTGTTGGGACTGGAACTCTGCTGGTGGGACTCTGCTGGTGGGACTCTGCTGTTGGGACAGCTTTATGTAGGCCCTAACAGTGTGTGGGCACCGTTTGTCACCGTTATAGTGCAATTCATGTATCGTTTAGTGTTTTGTTGTGTAGTGGCTTTGCTGGCATGCATCTAAAAAAAAGTTTGCCCCACCAAGATTTACACACTAAAATCCCCACTGGGTATAGCACATTTTGGGGTTTGGGCTCGCTGAAGAGCCGTACTGAATTGAGGAAATGAATGCAAGACACGGTATTATAGCCAGGAAGGCAAGGTTTCCGAGGGTGGGCTCGGCATCCATTGGCTAATTGGGCGTGATTTGTTTCTTCAGGTGAATATGATTGGTCGTTGACTCCCCATAGTATGCTATACCTCGTTCCCTTCTTCAGAGAACAATAGTTATATTCATAACTGTACGTTTGGAAAATCACTGTTTTTTTCTTCTTTTAATCCTACCCTGTGATGTCACAGAGAAGCATTTTCTAGGACCTTATCTTTATAACCTCATGTTATAGAAACGCACCGTTTTCACATATGTAGACACTGGTTTCGTTCTGGAGATAACAATTATGAGATTTTAAAGTGGCGGAATTGCCCTTTAACGTTGCACTTGAAAACGCTCTTGATCTAACCCCTGACTTATAGAACAGCTAAGTGCGTCATTGTAGGCTTTTTTTTGCCCTCCCACATCACTTTTTACACAGAATATCTCCGTTAAACATAGAATCACATTGTTTATCCGTGACCTCCGATAACTGCAGAACAAATTTGACAACAAAAAAAAGCAAATGATAATGTCTTTACAATTGATATAAACAAGAAACGCATCAAAAGAATTCTGGGTCAAAATCATCTGTCTTGGTGAAGCTGGTAAGTGAAGCAAGGGGCTGGGGTTGACAGTAGAGATAGTGAAGGTCGGGGCTGGGGTTGACAGTAGAGATAGTGAAGGTCGGGGCTGGGGTTGACAGTAGAGATAGTGAAGGTCGGGGCTGGGGTTGACAGTAGAGATAGTGAAGGTCGGGGCTGGGGTTGACAGTAGAGATAGTGAAGGTCGGGGCTGGGGTTGACAGTAGAGATAGTGAAGGTCGGGGCTGGGGTTGACAGTAGAGATAGTGAAGGTCGGGGCTGGGGTTGACAGTAGAGATAGTGAAGCTCGGAGCTGGGGTTGACAGTAGAGATAGTGAAGCTCGGGGCTGGGGTTGACAGTAGAGATAGAGAAGCTAAGGGCTGGGGTTGACAGTAGAGATAGTGAAGCTGGGGTTGACAGTAGAGATAGTGAAGCTCGGGGCTGGGGTTGACAGTAGAGATAGTGAAGCTCGGGGCTGGGGTTGACAGTAGAGATAGTGAAGCTCGGGGCTGGGGTTGACAGTAGAGATAGTGAAGGTCGGGGCTGGGGTTGACAGTAGAGATAGTGAAGGTCGGGGCTGGGGTTGACAGTAGAGATAGTGAAGGTCGGGGCTGGGGTTGACAGTAGAGATAGTGAAGGTCGGGGCTGGGGTTGACAGTAGAGATAGTGAAGCTCGGAGCTGGGGTTGACAGTAGAGATAGTGAAGCTCGGGGCTGGGGTTGACAGTAGAGATAGAGAAGCTAAGGGCTGGGGTTGACAGTAGAGATAGTGAAGCTGGGGTTGACAGTAGAGATAGTGAAGCTCGGGGCTGGGGTTGACAGTAGAGATAGTGAAGCTCGGGGCTGGGGTTGACAGTAGAGATAGTGAAGCTCGGAGCTGGGGTTGACAGTAGAGATAGTGAAGCTCGGGGCTGGGGTTGACAGTAGAGATAGAGAAGCTAAGGGCTGGGGTTGACAGTAGAGATAGTGAAGCTGGGGTTGACAGTAGAGATAGTGAAGCTCGGGGCTGGGGTTGACAGTAGAGATAGTGAAGCTCGGGGCTGGGGTTGACAGTAGAGATAGTGAAGCTCGGGGCTGGGGTTGACAGTAGAGATAGTGAAGCTCGGGGCTGGGGTTGACAGTAGAGATAGTGAAGCTCGGGGCTGGGGTTGACAGTAGAGATAGTGAAGCTCGGGGCTGGGGTTGACAGTAGAGATAGTGAAGCTCGGGGCTGGGGTTGACAGTAGAGATAGTGAAGCTCGGGGCTGGGGTTGACAGTAGAGATAGTGAAGCTCGGGGCTGGGGTTGACAGTAGAGATAGTGAAGCTCGGGGCTGGGGTTAACAGTAGAGATGGTGAAGCTCGGGGCTGGGGTTGACAGTAGAGATGGTGAAGCTCGGGGCTGGGGTTGACAGTAGAGATGGTGAAGCTCGGGGCTGGGGTTGACAGTAGAGATGGTGAAGCTCGGGGCTGGGGTTGACAGTAGAGATGGTGAAGCTCGGGGCTGGGGTTGACAGTAGAGATGGTGAAGCTCGGGGCTGGGGTTGACAGTAGAGATGGTGAAGCTCGGGGCTGGGGTTGACAGTAGAGATGGTGAAGCTCGGGGCTGGGGTTGACAGTAGAGATGGTGAAGCTCGGGGCTGGGGTTGACAGTAGAGATGGTGAAGCTCGGGGCTGGGGTTGACAGTAGAGATGGTGAAGCTCGGGGCTGGGGTTGACAGTAGAGATGGTGAAGCTCGGGGCTGGGGTTGACAGTAGAGATGGTGAAGCTCGGGGCTGGGGTTGACAGTAGAGATGGTGAAGCTCGGGGCTGGGGTTGACAGTAGAGATGGTGAAGCTCGGGGCTGGGGTTGACAGTAGAGATGGTGAAGCTCGGGGCTGGGGTTGACAGTAGAGATGGTGAAGCTCGGGGCTGGGGTTGACAGTAGAGATGGTGAAGCTCGGGGCTGGGGTTGACAGTAGAGATGGTGAAGCTCGGGGCTGGGGTTGACAGTAGAGATGGTGAAGCTCGGGGCTGGGGTTGACAGTAGAGATGGTGAAGCTCGGGGCTGGGGTTGACAGTAGAGATGGTGAAGCTCGGGGCTGGGGTTGACAGTAGAGATGGTGAAGCTCGGGGCTGGGGTTGACAGTAGAGATAGTGAAGCTCGGGGCTGGGGTTGACAGTAGAGATAGTGAAGCTCGGGGCTGGGGTTGACAGTAGAGATAGT
This sequence comes from Oncorhynchus gorbuscha, assembly GCF_021184085.1. Classification (NCBI taxonomy): domain Eukaryota; kingdom Metazoa; phylum Chordata; class Actinopteri; order Salmoniformes; family Salmonidae; genus Oncorhynchus; species Oncorhynchus gorbuscha. The sequence goes on along the minus strand of NC_060181.1, from coordinate 90,977,225 downwards.
GAAGCTCGTGGCTGGGGTTGACAGTAGAGATAGTGAAGCTCGGGGCTGGGGTTGACAGTAGAGATAGTGAAGCTCGGGGCTGGGGTTGACAGTAGAGATAGTGAAGCTCGGGGCTGGGGTTGACAGTAGAGATAGTGAAGCTCGGGGCTGGGGTTGACAGTAGAGATAGTGAAGCTCGGGGCTGGGGTTGACAGTAGAGATAGTGAAGCTCTGGGCTGGGGTTGACAGTAGAGATGGTGAAGCTCGGGGCTGGGGTTGACAGTAGAGATAGTGAAGCTCGGGGCTGGGGTTGACAGTAGAGATAGTGAAGCTCGGGGCTGGGGTTGACAGTAGAGATAGTGAAGCTCGGGGCTGGGGTTGACAGTAGAGATAGAGAAGCTCGGGGCTGGGGTTGACAGTAGAGATAGTGAAGCTCTGGGCTGGGGTTGACAGTAGAGATAGAGAAGCTCGGGGCTGGGGTTGACAGTAGAGATAGAGAAGCTAAGGGCTGGGGTTGACAGTAGAGATAGAGAAGCTAAGGGCTGGGGTTGACAGTAGAGATAGAGAAGCTAAGGGCTGGGGTTGACAGTAGAGATAGTGAAGCTCGGGGCTGGGGTTGACAGTAGAGATGACTGGCTGACTTGTCACTGGTGATGATGGCGCTCAACCTTGTTTGGAAGGCAATAAAAGAAGAAGGGTGATCGGGGGAATCTACATATTTGTCATTAAAATAAAAGCCCAGAATGGGAGACCTGCCAATGCAGACACCAGGCAGAGTCCTTTTCAAATCGAATCAAATTGTATTTGTCACATGCTCCGTATTCTACAGGTCTACCCTTACCGTGAAATGCTTTACAACCAACAATGCGGTTTTAAGAAAATAGAGTTTAAAAAAATATTCACTAAATAAACTCAAGTAACATTTTTAAAATATAGACTAACACAAGAACACAACAATAATGAGGTTATTTACAGGGGGTACCGACCGATGGTGGGTTTTGTCCATTTTCTCTCACACTGTACTCTTGAGGGCTGTTGTAGAACAAGCTGACTAAAAACACTGGTTTGCTGTACCACCCTGATCATTAGGAAAGTATTCCACAGCTAGTAACAGCATCAGCATCTCCAATCTCTATTTACATAACACTGAATGTGTCAGCATATGTTCAATATATTCTAGAAATGCTTTCTCCCTTATATCCACACACATGATGGTTGTTATATGAACATGAACGTTTTGCCTCACATGCCGAACATGATGTACTAAATGCGGACTCTGTTTACATTTTACATCATTATATATTTTTGGATCATCACTATGTTGCATGTCTTGGCTACTGTTCCCGTAGGTGGTCTTCAGCAGGTTCTGCAGCCCGTACGATATCAGAGAGTTGTTTTGCAGCGTTCTGGGTATCCCAAGGTATTGCTTTGCTCAGCTCTCTTTTCCTCTCTTTAGTCTAAAGTATTTTGTCTTTGATCCTTTCATTTTCATGTCCTCTTGACTGGTTTTCTACTTAAGCAATAAGGCACCTTGGGGGTTTGTGGTGTATATAGCCAATATACCACGGCTAAAGGCTGTTCTTATGCACGACGCAACGTGGAGTACCTGGATAAAGACCTTAGCCGTGGTATATTGGCCATATACCATGTACCAGAAACCCCCAAGGTGCCTTATTGATATTATAAACTGGTTACCAATGTAATTGGAGCAGTAATAATGCTATACCACGACTGTCAGCCAATCAGCATTCAGGGCTCAAACCACCCAGTTTCTGTTGTTTTGACAATCACTTCTATTAGATGAGTACACAACCATAATTAAAGGATACAGGGTCATAGGTCCCAGTAGTCTTGACTATCTCTCGCTTGGTTTCTTTGATTGATATTTTGGAATGTGCCAAACGCCTACACCCTCTTCATTGAACTGTAGTGGGACACATCCTCAAAGAGTGTCCCTGCTTTGTCTGTTTTGGACAGGAACACCACCTTGTCTCTGCTGGACTCCACAGGAGCCATGGTGTCCATCGACCCCAACATGCCACTCAACACCGAGAGATAGGCGCTGTCGCGTACACACTTATAGAAAAACATTACACATTGGTCCGTGAAGGTACAATCTGTCATTTCAGCAGGCTAAGCTCACAAGCATAATAAATGATGTTCTTCAAGGGTTAATGGTTATATCATTGAAATGTCCATTGAACAGAAGGACATATCCCAGATTGTGCCCTATGGCCCAGGGTTAGTAAAAAAACAAAAACACCCAGATCCACTGTCAGGGTGAAACAGTGAAGCCAGATCCTGCTCACTCTCACACACACATCCACCAACGTGTCCTCACACTTCAGATGCTGAGTAAGACAGTGGGAGGAAGAGGAGAGGACATTGACAGCACGTCTAATTAGAAGGAAGGGGGGGGGGTGTACAGTATTGGAGTTCCGCACCACTTCCTGTCTAAACTTGTGTGTGTGTGTGTTAAAGGTCACCGTACAGCGTGGTACCCCTGACTGGTGCACAGCTAGCTGGTGAGACCTAGTGGACCAGGGGGTTTTCACACGCTACGCAAATAAAAATACATGGCTGACAAGCACATACCAAATTAGCATATATTCTTTCTTTATTTAACTAGGCAAGTCAGTTAGGAACAAATTCTTATTTACAATGACCGCCTACACCGGCCAAATCAAGACGACGCTGGGCCAATTGTGCGCCGCCCTATGGGACAATCACAGCCAGTTGTGATACAGCCTGGATTCGAACCAGGGTGTCTGCACTGAGATGCAGTGCCTTATACTGCTGCGCCACTCGGGAGCGCGCGGGCTCCTAAAATAAATGCCCTTTATATTAGTCACATCGCCTTGTATTGCCTCATTAACCTATATTAAACATAAATCACTGACTTCCATGAGCACAAACACACATCGCCTTGTATTGCCTCATTAACCTATATTAAACATAAATCACTGACTTCCATGAGCACAAACACACATCGCCTTGTCCTACACGCTTAAAACAAAAAGGTGCTATATAGAACCTAAAAGGGTTCTTCGGCTGTCCCCAATAGGAGAACCCTTCTAAGAACCCTTTTCGTTTCCAGTTAGAACCCTTATTATTGTTACTGTTAAAATAAGGATCCTGAATTTTCCTGAATGTTTTGAAACTTTTGAGTGTGTTGGCCGTGTAATGAATGTTCAGCCCACACTGATACGACCAATACATTCAAATGTAACTCTCACAAGTCAAGTCAATGGGTCGCAAAATGCCACTAAATCGTTGCAGTCTGGAGCCCTGTGTCCCTTGACAGACTGTAGCTGTATTGTAATCAAAGGTCTGTCAGTAGTAGTGGTCTGATAGGTTGCAGCAAACTAACTAGCTACCCTAGTGGTTAGCGTGTTGGACTAGTAACCGAGAAGGTTGCAAGTTCAAACCCCCGAGCTGACAAGGTACAAATCTGTCGTTCTACCCCTGAACAGGCAGTTAACCCACTGTTCCTAGGCCGTCCATTAAATAGGAATTTGCTCTTAACTGACTTGCCTAGTTAAATAAAGGTATTAAATTATCTATCTGTTATTACCTGAGCGTATTATGCTCTAAATGTGAATGGGATAGCGCCTACCTCGGTGTTTTGTGGCGTGGATGGGGTCGATGATATATATTGAGCTTTCAAATGTCTCTCCAGGCTGGTAGTATTTTTTCCAATGATGTACAGTGACTTTGACCCCTTTACTTTTTCCACATTTTGTTACGTTACAGCCTTATTCTAAAATGGATTGCATAGTTTTTTTCCTAATCAATCTATACACAATAAAAAAAATTTTTTTTTTAATGAAATACCACATTTACTTAAGTATTCAGACCCTTTACTCAGTACTTTGTTGAAGCACCTTTTGGCAGTGATTACAGCATTGTGTCTTCTTGGGTATGATGCTACAAGCTTGGCACACCTGTATTTTGGGAGTTTCTCCCATTCTTCTCTGCAGATCCTCTCAAGCTCTGTCAGGTTGGATGGGGAGTGTTGCTGCACAGCTATTTTCAGGTCTCTTCAGAGATGTTCGATCGGGTTCAAGTCCGGGCTCTGGCTGGGCCACTCAAGGACATTCAGAGACTTGTCCCAAAGCCACTCCTGCGCTGTCTTGGTTGTGTGCTTTGGGTCATTGTCCTGTTGGAAGGTGAACCCTCACCCCAGTCTGAGGTCCGGAGCGCTCTGGAGCAGGTTTTCATCAAGGATCTCTCTGTACTTTGCTCTGTTCATCTTTGCCTCAATCCGGATTAGTCTCCCAGTCCCTGCTGCTGAAAAACATCCCCACAGCATGATGCTACCACACCAGCCTTCACCATAGGGATGGTATCATCCAGACGTGACACTTGGCATTCAGGCCACTCTTCGTTTCATCAGACCAGAGAATCTTGTTTCTCATGGTCTGAGAGTCTTTAGGTGCCTTTTGGTAAACTCCAAGCGGGCTGTCATGTGCCTTACAGAGGAGTGACTTCCGTCTGGCCACTCTACCATAAAGGCCTGATTGGTGGAGTGTTGCAGAGATGTTTGTCCTTCTGGAAGGTTCTCCCATCTCCACAGAGGAACGCTAGAGCTCTGTCGGAGTGACCATCAGGGCCTTGGGCACCTCTCTGACCAAGGCCATTCTCCCGTGATTGCTCAGTTTGGCCGTGTGGCCAGCTCTAGGAAGCTGGTTCCAAACTTCTTCCATTTCAGAATGATGGAGGCCACTGTGTTCTTGGGGACCTTCAATGCTGCAGACATTTTTGGTACCCTTCCCCAGATCTGTGCCTCGACACAATCCTGTCTCAGAGCTCTACGGACAATTCCTTCGACCTCATGGCTTGGGTTTTACTCTGACATGCACTTTTCAACTGTGGGACCTTATATAGACAGAATCAGAGTAAAAATCATAAACCTATTAAAAACAGTACTGTAGCAATTAGGTTTGTGTAGTAGGCTAGAGGCTCAATACATTATTGTCTATTATTGAATTGCCATACCAATGTTCTTCCCAGACCATTTTACACAATTCTTGGAAGCTAAAAATGTCCCAGTTCTCCCATTGCCAGACATGTCACCCATTGAGCAAATTTGGGATACTCTGGATCGACGTGTACGACAGCGTATTTCAGTTCCCGCCAATATCCAAGCAACTTCGTACAGCCATTGAAGAGGAGTGGGAGAACATTCTACAGGCCACAATCAACAGCCTGATAAACCCTATGTGAAGGAGGTGTCGCGCTGCATGAGGCCGTGCCTCACACCAGATACCGACTGGTTTTCTCATCCACACCCCTACCTTTTTTATCAACGTATCTGTGACCAAAAGATTAGTTTCTGTATTCCCATTCATGTGAAATCCATAGACTAGGGCTTAATGAATTTATTTCAATTGACAGATTTCCTCATATGAAATGTAAAATCTTTGAAATGGTTGCGTGTTGCGTTTTATATTTTTGTTCGGGGTATGTTGTATTATACAGGGCAGGAAAAGAAACCTAAGTCTCAATATGTCTTCCCTGTTAAAATAAAGATTAAATAAAAACATAATAAATAATGCATTTCTATAGCTTCCAAAATATTTTTTACAATGGTGGGGGAGAGCCAAGATGGAGGCACAGTGGCTTTAGCACAATGGTGGGGAGGGCCAAGATGTGGGCACGGTGGCTTTAGCACAATGGTGGGGAGGGCCAAGATGTGGGCACGGTGGCTTTAGCACAATGGTGGGGGAGGGCCAAGATGTGGGCACGGTGGCTTTAGCACAATGGTGGGGAGGGCCAAGATGTGGGCACGGTGGCTTTAGCACAATGGTGGGAAGGGCCAAGATGTGGGCACGGTGGCTTTAGCACAATGGTGGGGAGGGCCAAGATGTGGGCACGGTGGCTTTAGCACAATGGTGGGGGAGAGCCAAGATGTGGGCACGGTGGCTTTAGCACAATGGTGGGGGAGGGCCAAGATGTGGGCACGGTGGCTTTAGCACAATGGTGGGGGAGGGCCAAGATGGAGGCACGGTGGCTTTAGCACAATGGTGGGGGAGGGCCAAGATGGAGGCACAGTGGCTCAACACAATGGTGGGGGAGGGCCAAGATGGAGGCATGGTGACTTCAACACACTGGTGGGGGAGAGCCAAGATGGAGGCATGGTGACTTCAACACACTGGTGGGGGAGGGCCTAGATGAGGGCACGGTGACTTCAACATAGCGCCCCTATCAGTCATTGCATTCGGTCTTGTTTGAATCGACACGGTAAGTGAAGTGGCTTCTTTTTCTACCGGGTGCTTGTACCACCGGTAGAGTAGCCATGGCGTGCCTTATTTGCATCAGTGATTTGTAACCTGGGCGTGGTATTTATTTTCCACCAATTACACCATTGCAACATTGCAGTGAGAAAGCCTTACAATTCTGAAAATACCATGCATGCTTTTGATTGGACCAAACAAATAACACTGAAAAGCCCTCATTCTCTCTAAAACATCTTGTCCAGTCCATTTACTAGTTAAACATCTTGTCACAGACAAAATCTAGTCAGCCGAAATGAAAAATCTGTTTATCTGGGACTATTTAGTCAGTTTCCGTCTCGTCAATTGCCACTGAAATATAGGTGTTTGACAAATATATTTACGAAAGTAACACACACACACTTACCCACATACCTGACGTGCAAACAGCACGTAAAAGAGCATAATCAATAACATGTTTAGGCAATAGACACACTTAGACACACAAACACACACACACTATTTCATTAACTGTCTTGCTTGGTTACAACAACATATTGTCCTCATCACTCAAACACAAGAGCACACAGACAGACTAGCTCAACATCTGGGGGGGAAAAAGTCCATAAACAACAGGTTTTTGTCTTTGTTCCCAATCTTTACTGCAGTCACCTGTTTCAATTCCACATCACTCAAATTGGTTGTTTTTATTACAACGATGTAACCTTCTGGGTAGTGATACAGACACACACTATCTGTGGCTGTCGTGGAGGCGAGGCTTAGTATGGTCCTAACCTCTGACCCTTGGTGAAACAGTGTTCTGGCGTTTATGTGACACGGTGTACAATGGGACCCGGCCAACCGGTGGTTTTACTAGTTCACATACCTGCACTTTTATTGGCCTCTCAGGTGAACTTTGGCCACCACTTTGCTCTGCAACAATAGCAGGGCTGTGTTTTTGTCATTTAGTTATGTGTCTTGTTAAGATATCAAGCTGGCACCATCGCCAAACACCACTACTGTATTCAACTGGCACCATCTCCAAACACCACTACTGTATTCAGCGGGCACCATCTCCAAACACCACTACTGTATTCAGCGGGCACCATCTCCAAACACCACTACTGTATTCAGCTGGCACCATCACCAAACACCACTACTGTATTCAACTGGCACCATCTCCAAACACCACTACTGTATTCAGCTGGCACCATCTCCAAACACCACTACTGTATTCAGCTGGCACCATCTCCAAACACCACTACTGTATTCAACTGGCACCATCTCCAAACACCACTACTCTATTCAGCTGGCACCATCTCCAAACACCACTACTGTATTCAGCTGGCACCATCTCCAAACACCACTACTGCATTCAGCGGGCACCATCTCCAAACACCTACTGCATTCAACTGGCACCATCTCCAAACACCACTACTGCATTCAACTGGCACCATCTCCAAACACCACTACTGTATTCAACTGGCACCATCTCCAAACACCACTACTGTATTCAACTGGCACCATCTCCAAACACCACTACTGTATTCAACTGGCACCATCTCCAAACACCACTACTGTATTCAACTGGCACCATCACCAAACACCACTACTGTATTCAACTGGCACCATCTCCAAACACCACTACTGTATTCAACTGGCACCATCACCAAACACCACTACTGTATTCAACTGGCACCATCACCAAACACCACTACTGTATTCAACTGGCACCATCTCCAAACACCTACTGCATTCAGTGGGCACCATCTCCAAACACCTACTGCATTCAAGTGGGCACCATCTCCAAACATCACTACTGCATTCAAGTGGGCACCATCTCCAAACATCACTACTGCATTCAAGTGGCACCATCTCCAAACATCACTACTGCATTCAACTGGCACCATCTCCAAACATCACTACTGTATTCAACTGGCACCATCTCCAAACACCACTACTGTATTCAGCGGGCACCATCTCCAAACATCACTACTGTATTCAACTGGCACCATCTCCAAACATCACTACTGTATTCAACTGGCACCATCTCCAAACATCACTACTGCATTCAACTGGCACCATCTCCAAACATCACTACTGCATTCAACTGGCACCATCTCCAAACATCACTACTGTATTCAACTGGCACCATCTCCAAACATCACTACTGTATTCAACTGGCACCATCTCCAAACACCACTACTGTATTCAGTAGTGAGACAGAAAAAAGAACAATTACTCCTCTTCTTTTGCCATCTGTTGTGTCGCTTTCATTCTCTCGTTGGTTTACATAAAGTGTGTGTGTGTGTGTGTGTGTGTGTGTGTGTGTGTGTGTGTGTGTGTGTGTGTGTGTGTGTGTGTGTGTGTGTGTGTGTGTGTGTGTGTGTGTGTGTGTGTGTGTGTGTGTGTGTGTGTGTGTGTGTGTGTGTGTGTGTGTGTGTGTGTGTGTGTGTGTGTTTGAGTGTGAGAGAAGGGCCAATCAATATCTGTTACACCGCCAGGCTCAGTTCTAATGAAGGCAGATAGTTTAGTGAAGGCTTCAGGCAGATAGTTGAGTGAAGGCTTCAGGCCAGATAGTTGAGTGAAGGCTTCAGGCCGATAGTTGAGTGAAGGCTTCAGGCCGATAGTTGAGTGAAGGCTTCAGGCCGATAGTTGAGTGAAGGCTTCAGGCCGATAGTTGAGTGAAGGCTTCAGGCCGATAGTTGAGTGAAGGCTTCAGGCCGATAGTTGAGTGAAGGCTTCAGGCCGATAGTTGAGTGAAGGCTTCAGGCCGATAGTTGAGTGAAGGCTTCAGGCCGATAGTTGAGTGAAGGCTTCAGACCTGTGTGCAGTGTTGTCTTTATAACACAGAGTGAAGTGGTATGAGTTTGAGATTTTCTGTGTAGTACCATCCTACACCTTCCTTCCCACAGATAAAGAGGGAACTCTTCCAGAATGTATTGACACAGGTGGCAGAGCAGTTTTCCAGGTAAGAGCACTGATATTGCTTTGATATGGACATTTTGCGTCTTCGTAAATGCTTTTTCTCTCTCTGGTTTTCGTAAATGCTTGCTATTTGTCTGTTACTATATTAATGCGTGTGCTGCTTTCAGATAATCAATACTTTCTGTCCCTGTTGTTCTCTCCCCTTCCCTCCCTCCCTTGCTATCTCTATCCTTCTACTCATTTTCTCTCTCTATTTTCCATCTCTCTCCGTGTCTCTCTCTGTCCATCTCTCTCATTGTTTCTCTCTGTCCATCACTCTCTCCCTGTCCTCCTCTCTCCTTTTCTCTCTCTGTCCATCTCTCTCTCTCTCTTTCTCTCTCTGCCCATCTCTCTCTCTGTCCTCTCTCCGTGTCTCTCTCTGTCCATCTCTCTCCTTTTCTCTCTCTGTCCATCTCTCTCTCTCTCTGTACATCTCTCTCCTTTTATCTCTCTCTCTCTGCCCATCTCTCTCTTGCTCTCTCTGTCCATCTCTCTCTCTCTGTAGATCTCTCTCCTTTTATCTCTCTCTCTGCCCATCTCTCTCTCTTGCTCTCTCTGTCCATCACTTTGTTGTCTCTGCAGAGCGTCTAAAATCAACGAACTGAAGACGGAGGTGACAAACCGCTTGGCGATGTTGGAGAAGAGAGGTGAGCGTGAGTAACACAGTACTGTGTCTGTCTGTGTTTTTATTTCTCCCAGAGAGGCAGCCTCTTTCATCACAGTGAGTTTCTCCCCAGAGAGGCAGCCTCTTATATCACAGTGAGTTTCTCCCCAGAGAGGAGGCAGCATCTTATATCACAGTGAGTTTCTCACCAGAGAAGAAGCCTCTTATATCACAGTGAGTTTCTCCCCTAAAGAGGAAGCAGCCTCTTATATCACAGTGAGTTTCTCCCCAGAGAAGAAGCCTCTTATATCACAGTGAGTTTCTCCCCAGAGAGGAAGCCTCTTATATCAGTGAGTTTCTCCCCAGAGAGGAGGCAGCCTCTTATATCACAGTGAGTTTCTCCCCAGAGAGGAAGCAGCCTCTTATATCACAGTGAGTTTCTCCCAAGAGAGGAAGCAGCCTTATATCACAGTGAGTTTCTCCCCTAGAGAGGAAGCAGCCTCTTATATCACAGTGAGTTTCTCCCCAGTTAGGAGGCAGCCTCTTATATCACAGTGAGTTTCTCCCCAGAGAGGCAGCCTCTTATATCACAGTGAGTTTCTCCCCTAGAGAGGAAGCAGCATCTTACATCACAGTGAGTTTCTCCCCAGAGAGGAAGCAGCATCTTATATCACAGTGAGTTTCTCCCCTAGAGAGGAAGCAACATCTTACATCACAGTGAGTTTCTCCCCAGAGAGGAAGCCTCTTATATCACAGTGAGTTTCTCCCCTAGAGAGGAGGCAGCCTCTTATATCACAGTGAGTTTCTCCCCAGAGAGGAGGCAGCCTCTTACATCACAGTGAGTTTTTCCCCAGAGAGGAAGCAGCCTCTTATATCACAGTGCATGTCCAGTTACCTGCCACGGGGAATAGTAAGGGGACCGCAGAGCAGATACCCTGAAATGCAGACAATAGAAGAATGCAATATAGTCCTTTAAGATGCTTTGGTTATCAGGAGACTTTTAGTTAAAGCGTGACATACAATGATTCAAAATAACTCAAATGGAATACCAAGCGGATGCCCTGAGAACCATGCAGATGCCCTGAGAACCAAGCGGATGCCCTGAGAACCAAGCGGATGCCCTGAGAACCAAGCGGATGCCCTGAGAACCAAGCGGATGCCCTGAGAACCAAGCGGATGCCCTGAGAACCAAGCGGATGCCCTGAGAACCAAGCGGATGCCCTGAGAACCAAGCGGATGCCCTGAGAACCAAGCGGATGCCCCGAGAACCAAGCGGATGCCCCTGAGAACCAAGCGGATGCCCCTGAGAACCAAGCGGATGCCCCTGAGAACCAAGCGGATGCCCCTGAGAACCAAGCGGATGCCCCTGAGAACCAAGCGGATGCCCCTGAGAACCAAGCGGATGCCCTGAGAACCAAGCGGATGCCCTGAGAACCAAGCGGATGCCCTGAGAACCAAGCGGATGCCCTGAGAACCAACCGGATGCCCTGAGAACCAAGCGGATGCCCTGAGAACCAACCGGATGCCCTGAAACCGTAATACCAAGCAGATGGCCTGAAACAGTATTCAGTATTACATTTACATTTGAGTAATCTCACCTTTTTAATTCAGCGATTAACCTAGCTGTTCATTAACCTAGCTGTTCAGTAACCTAGCTGTTCCGTAACCTAGCTGTTCCGTAACCTAGCTGTTCAGTAACCTAGATGTTCAGTAACCTAGCTGTTCAGTAACCTAGCTGTTCCGTAACCTAGCTGTTCCGTAACCTAGCTGTTCAGTAACCTAGCTGTTCACTAACCTAGCTGTTCCGTAACCTAGCTGTTCATTAACCTAGCTGTTCCGTAACCTAGCTGTTCATTAACCTAGCTGTTCAGTAACCTAGCTGTTCAGTAACCTAGCTGTTCCGTAACCTAGCTGTTCAGTAACCTAGCTGTTCAGTAACCTAGCTGTTCATTAACCTAGCTGTTCATTAACCTAGCTGTTCAGTAACCTAGCTGTTCAGTAACCTAGCTGTTCATTAACCTAGCTGTTCAGTAACCTAGATGTTCATTAACCTAGCTGTTCATTAACCTAGCTGTTCATTAACCTAGCTGTTCATTAACCTAGCTGTTCAGTAACCTAGCTGTTCATTAACCTAGCTGTTCACTAACCTAGCTGTTCACTAACCTAGCTGTTCAGTAACCTAGCTGTTCAGTAACCTAGCTGTTCACTAACCTAGCTGTTCACTAACCTAGATGTTCAGTAATCTAGCTTTTCAGTAACCTAGCTGTTCAGTAACCTAGCTGTTCCGTAACCTAACTGTTCCGTAATCTAGATGTTCCGTAATCTAGATGTTCCGTAACCTAGCTGTTCCGTAACCTAGCTGTTCCGTAACCTAGCTGTTCCGTAACCTAGCTGTTCCGTAACCTAGCTGTTCAGTAACCTAGCTGTTCAGTAACCTAGCTGTTCAGTAACCTAGCTGTTCCGTAACCTAGCTGTTCATTAACCTAGCTGTTCCGTAACCTAGCTGTTCCGTAATCTAGATGTTCCGTAATCTAGATGTTCGTAATCTAGATGTAATCTAGCTGTTCCGTAATCTAGATGTTCCGTAATCTAGCTGTTCCGTAATCTAGATGATCCGTAACCTAGATGATCCGTAACCTAGCTGTTCCGTAACCTAGCTGTTCACTAACCTAGCTGTTCAGTAACCTAGCTGTTCACTAACCTAGCTGTTCAGTAACCTAGCTGTTCAGTAACCTAGCTGTTCAGTAACCTAGCTGTTCAGTAACCTAGCTGTTCAGTAACCTAGCTGTTCCGTAACCTAGCAGTTCACTAACCTAGCAGTTCAGTAACTGTATGTGGTGCATGCGGTGGTGTATGGGGCAATCGAACCCTCACTGAAACTGCAGTAAAGTGTGCAGTAAACATTGATGTATGTGAGAGGCATTTTTTAATAGGTTCACTCGCCACTCATTAACTTGACTGGATGGGAAATAGAAATGGTAGCCCGGGAGATGGAGTCATGAAGCGAGGATGTTAAGGTCATGTAACCCCTGAAAGAGGAGGGATTTAAATATTTGGTAGCGTTTCAATGAAGTGTTTTGTATTTATTATGGATCCCCATTAGCTGCTGCAGCTACTCTTCCTGGGGTCCAGCAAAATTAAGGCAGTTTATACCATTTTAAATAGATTAAAATACATTCACAGACTTCACAACACACTGTGTGCCCTCAGGCCCCTACTCCACCACTACCACATATCTACAGTACTAAATCCATGTGTGTGTGTGTGTGTGTGTGTGTGTGTGTGTGTGTGTGTGTGTGTGTGTGTGTGTGTGTGTGTGTGTGTGTGTGTGTGTGTGTGTGTGTGTGTGTGTGTGTGTGTGTGTGTGTGTGTGTGTGTGTGTGTGTGTGTGTGTGTGTGTGTGCCAAATGTTTGTGTTGCTTCACAGTCCCCGCTGTTCCATAAGGTGTTTTTTTATCTGTTTTTTAAATAAAATTTTACTGCTTGCGACAGTTACTTGATGTGGAATAGAGTTCCATGTAGTCATGGCTCTATGTAGTACTGTGGAATAGAGTTCCATGTAGTCATCGCTCTATGTAGTACTGTGTGCCTCCTGTAGTCTGTTCTGGACCTGGGGACTGTGAAGAGACCTTTTGTGGTATGTCTTCTGGGGTATGCATGGGTGGCTGAGCTGTGTGCCAATAGTTTAGACAGACCGCTCGGTGCATTCAACATGAGGTCAATACCTCTCATAAATAAAAGTAGTGATGAAGTCAATCTCTCCTCCACTTTAGCCAGCCATTAGCTCTCTGTGTACATCCAAGGGCCAGCCATGCTGCCCTGTTCTGAGCCAATTGCAATTTTCCTGAGGCCTTTTTTGTGGCACCTGACCACACGACTGAACAGTAGTCAAGGTGTGACAAAACTAGGGCCTGTAGGACCTGCCTTGTTGATAGTGTTGTTAAGAAGGTAGAAACTAGAGACCTGTAGGACCTGCCTTGTTGATAGTGTTGTTAAGAAGGTAGAAACTAGGACCTGTAGGACCTGCCTTGTTGATAGTGTTGTTAAGAAGACAGAGCATCGCTTTATTATGGACAGACTTCTGCCCACCTTAGCTACTACTGCATCAGTATGTTTTGACCATGACAGTTTACAGTCTAGTGTTACTCCAAGCAGTTTAGTCATCTCAACTTACTCAATTTCCACATGATGTATTACAAGATTTAATTGAGGTTTAGGGTTTAGTGAGTGTTTTGTTCTAAATACAATGCTTTTAGTTTTATAAATATTTAGGGCTAACTTATTCCTTGCCACCCTCTCTGAAACTAACTGCAGGTCTTCTGTTGAGTTCTACAGTCATCAGTTTTGTGCTATTGAGCAATTAAACTTTGTTCGGCTTTAAAACTTACTTGTGTCTAGTGGTTGTTATACAGTGATTTTGACATTTCAAATTGCACGCCCAATTTTTCAGTTTTTGATTTGTTAAAAAAGTTTGAAATATCCAATAAATGTTGTTCCCCTTCATGATTGTGTCCCACTTGTTGTTGATTCTTCACAAAAAAATACAGTTTTATATCTTTATGTTTGAAGCCTGAAATGTGGCAAAAGGTCGCAAAGTTCAAGGGGGCTGAATACTTTCGCAAGGCACTGTATTTGAGGTACTCCTCGCTCTTTTGTTTTGGGTTTCAACCCTGTGTTTTGTTACGTGTTTTTTGTCTTCGTCCCCGTGACATGGCACGCTGTAATTTGGATCAATAAAATCCCCTATTACGCATTACTGCGCCTGTCTCCCGACCCATTTATACCCTTATTATTCTCCTCTTGTCTAGACCAGTGGTTTCCAACCCTGGTCCTCCAGTAACCCCAAGAGTACACATTGCTGTTGTAGCGCTGGACAGAACCCACTCATTCTGGGGCGGCAGGGTAGCCTAGTGGTTAGAGCATTGGACTAGTAACCGAAAGGTTGCAAGTTCGAATCCCCGAGCTGACAAAGTACAAATCTGTCGTTCTGCCCCTAGGCCGTCATTGAAAGTAAGAATTTGTTCTTAACTGACTTGCCTAGTAAAATAAAGGTAAAAATTTAAATAAAAAAATCAGCTCATTGAGGGCATGCTGACTAGTTGACAAATTTAATCAGGTGTGCTTGTTGGGGGTACTGGAAGACCAGAGTTGAGAAACACTGGTCTAGACTATTGGATTAGAGAAGTTAATTAACTAGGTCACATGTTACTAGCTATGTTCTCTACTATAGTTTAACAGGCTTCTGGACTCGTTATTTGCCGGTACATTCAACATGCAGAATTCACATAGAAATACCATGGAATTAGTGGGAGATATGCATTGTCATAGACGTATACAACGCTAGCTGACATGGCTAGCCTCCACTAAACACCATAATAACGGAGGTTAGCTAAATCAAGGCTATGCTAGCTGTCCTTGACCCTATAGTTAAAGATACTGCTGCTTCCTAGTTCTACCCATTTTAATCTATTGCTGTCCTTTTTTTGTGTTAGTTTACACACTGTGCTCACAGGCTTTTCTTTGATTTAATGTATTAATTGTCTGTAATCACGTTGTAAACGGGCCTTTAAAATAAAATCGATAAAGAACGTTTGCTATTATTCATTCCAGTTAAGTCCTGGTAGTAGAGTTATTTTGTTCCTCCCTGCTGTTTCAGAGGCCTCTACGGCCTTCAAGCTGTTCTGTCACAATTTGTTCCGTACACAGCTTCGCTGTGCAGTCCAGTGGGAACATTGAATCAGTAATCAATCTTTAATCATTACATCGTCGTCCTTCACTGTAAAGTACTGCTACTGTCATGGCCGCGTGGTGTTTGTTCTGGTTTGACTGGATGCCTCGAGGTCTTTGGTGGAACACCCTGAACCCAAATTTAAACCAGTGTGAAAGTGTGCGTGCGTGTGCGTGTGCGTGTGCGTGTGCGTGTGCGTGTGTGTGTGTGTGTGTGTGTGTGTGTGTGTGTGTGTGTGTGTGTGTGTGTGTGTGTGTGTGTGTGTGTGTGTGTGTGTGTGTGTGTGTGTGAGATTTCCGACTCAATTCACCCCTTCATCCCCCACATGCTGAACTACAAACAGCAGATTTCACTATGACACCTATGTAAACAGGAAACAAGCCAACAGCTGCTAACAGGCAAATGATGTACACTGACAGGCAGCATTACATTAATACACACTTTAACACATCATGGTCCCATGTCCTCATAACAACCTTTTCTGATCTCTCAGTCACAGTGGCATCCTCACGGTTGTTGCTGAGACAACGCACGAGCGGACGGGTCTCCCATGGAGACTGAGCTCTCAGTCCACTAAGATTCATCCTCCCCTTGCTCTACATTATTTTTTGTTTTCTCCCCCAAGAGGTCAGCCTAATGGCTACATATAGTAATGGGACTTGGAGAGGCGTCTATCAAAGACATTGATTCAGGGATATCTTTTATCTATTCGGGACATAACCTTGTCCCCAGGTTCGAGAGAGACGTCTGAGGACGAGATTACTTGGGACGTGCTTCTATCAAACGCAATTTGCAGAGGAGCATCGCAGAACAATTTGCATTGCAGAAAAGCACAGTGCAGAAAATCCCTAATGCACTTTGATTGAATTCTAGCCAGAGAGTACGAATTCATTTCAAATCTAATGTTATTTGTGACATGCTTGGTAAACAACAGGTGTAGACTAACAGTGTAATGCTTGGTAAACAACAGGTGTAGACTAGCAGTGAAATGCTTACTTACAGGTCCTTCCCAACAATGCAGAGATAAATAAAATAGAGAAATAATAGAAAAGTAATAACACGTAATAATAAGTGAACAATGAGTAAATCAAATAAAATTCAAATCAAATCAAATGTATTTGTCACATACACATGGCTAGCAGATGTTAATGTGAGTGTAGCGAAATGCTTGTGCTTCTAGTTCCGACAATGCAGTGATAACCAACAAGTAATCTAACTAACAATTCCTAAACTACTGTCTTATACACAGTGTAAGGGGATAAAGAATATGTACATAAGGATATATGAATGAGTGATGGTACAGAGCAGCATACAGTAGATGGTATCGAGTACAGTATATACATATAAGATGAGTATGTAAACAAAGTGGCATAGTTAAAGTGGCTAGTGATACATGTATTACATAAGGATGCAGTCGATGATATAGAGTACAGTATATACGTATGCATATGAGATGAATAATGTAGGGTAAGTAACATTATATAAGGTAGCATTGTTTAAAGTGGCTAGTGATATATTTACATCATTTCCCATCAATTCCCATTATTAAAGTGGCTGGAGTTGAGTCAGTGTCAGTGTGTTGGCAGCAGCCACTCAATGTTAGTGGTGGCTGTTTAACAGTCTGATGGCCTTGAGATAGAAGCTGTTTTTCAGTCTCTCGGTCCCAGCTTTGATGCACCTGTACTGACCTCGCTCAGTATGTAGGCAGCAGCCACTCAATGTTAGTGGTGGCTGTTTAACAGTCTGATGGCCTTGAGATAGAAGCTGTTTTTCAGTCTCTCGGTCCCAGCTTTGATGCACTTGTACTGACCTCGCCTTCTGGATGATAGCGGAGTGAACAGGCAGTGGCTCGGGTGGTTGATGTCCTTGATGATCTTTTTGGCCTTCCTGTGACATCGGGTGATGTAGGTGTCCTGGAGGGCAGGTAGTTTGCCCCCGGTGATGTGTTGTGCAGACCTCACTACCCTCTGGAGAGCCTTACGGTCATGGGCGGAGCAGTTGTCATACCAGGCTATGATACAGCCCGACAGGATGCCCTCGATTGTGCATTTGTAAATGTTTGTGAGTGTCCTCGGTGACAAGCCAAATTGCTTCAGGCTGTTGCGCCTTCTTCACCACGCTTTCCGTGTGGGTGGACCATTTCAGTGTGTCTGTGACATTTACGCAGAGGAATTTAAAACTTTCCACCTTCTCCACTACTGTCCCGTCGATGTGGATAGGGGGGAGCTCCCTCTGCTGTTTCCTGAAGTCCACGATCATCTCCTTTGTTTTGTTGACATTGAGTGTGAGGTTATTTTCCTGACACCACACTCCGAGGGCCCTCATCTCCTCCCTGTAGGCCGTTTCGTCGTCGTTGGTAATCAAGCCTACCACTATTGTGTCGTCTGCAAACTTGATGATGGAGTTGGAGGCGTGTATGGCCACACAGTCATGGGTGAACAGGGAGTACAGGAGAGGGCTGAGAAAGGCACCCTTGTGGGGCCCCAGTGTTGAGGATCAGAGGGGGTTGATGTTGTTTCTTACCCTCACCGCCTGGGGGCGGCCCATCAGAAAGTCCAGGACCCAGTTGCACAGGGCGGGGTCGAGACCCAGGGTCACATGGAACTTTTTCTGGGCTCTTTTATTTCAGCTCATGAAACATGGGACCAACACTTGTGTCCCAGTCCAGCGGCAGCTCTAGCCTTTAGCTCAGTGTGGCTGTTTCCTGTAATCCAAGGCTTCTGGTTGGGATACAGTGCCTTCAGAAAGTATTACTTCATACCCCTTGACTTATAACACATTTTGTTGTGTTACAGCCTGAATTCAAAATGGATTAAATTGGGTTTTTTCTTACCCATCTACATACAATACCACATAATGACAAAGTGAAAACATGTTTTTAGAAATGTGAGGGAAATGTATTGAAAATTACTCATTTACATAAGTATTCACACTCCTGGGTCAATACTTTGTAGAAGCGTCTTTGGCAGCGATTGCAGTTGTGAGTCTTTCTGGGTAAGTCTCTAAGAGTTTACCACACCTGGAATGTGCAATACTTGCACATTATTATTTTCAAAGTTCTTCAAGCTCTGGCAAATTGGTTGTTGATCCTTGCTAGACAACCATTTTCAGGTCATACCATAGATTTTCAAGTAAATGTATGTCAGAACTGTAACTCAGACACGCACTGACTTCTTGGAAAGCATCTCCAGTGTAGATTTGGCCTTGTGTTTTAGGTTATTGTCCTGCTGAAAGGTGAATTAATCTCCCAGTGTCTGGTCGAAAGCAGACTGAATGAAGCAGGTTTTCCTTTTGGATTTTGCCTATATGCTTAGCTCCATTCCATTAATTTTTTATCCTGAAGATGCAGCCACCACTATGCTTGAAAATATGGTGTGGTACTCAGTAATGTGATGTATTGGATTTGCCCCAAACATAACACTTTGTATTCAGGACAAAAAGTGCATTGCTTTGCCAAATTTGTTGCAGTATTACTTTTGTGCCTTGTTGCAAACAGGATGCATGTTTTGGAATGTTTTTATTCTGTACAGGCTTCCTTCTTTTCACTCTGTCATTTAGGTTAGTATTGTGGAGTAACTACAATGTTGTTGATCCATCCTCAGTTTTCTCCTATCACAACCATGAAACTCTGTAACTGTTTTAAAGTCACCATTGGCCTCATGGTGAAAATCCCTGAGCGGTTTCCTTGCTCTCCGGCAACTAAGTTAGGAAGGACGCCTGTATCTTTGTTGTGACTGGTTGTATTGATACAACATCCTAAGTGTAATCAATAACTTCACCATGCTCAAAGGGATTTTCAATGTCTGTTTTTTTTACCCATCTACCAATAGGAGCCCTTCTTTGCGAGGCATTGGAAAACCTCCATGGTCTTTGTGGTTGAATATGTGTTTGAAATTCACTGCTCGACTGAGGGACCTTACAGATAATTGTGTGTGGGGTACAGAGATGAGGTAGTCATTCAAAAATCATGTCAAATACTATTATTACACACAGAGTGAGTCCATGCAACTTAATATGTGACTTGTTAAGCACATTTTTACTACTAAACTTATTTTGACTTGCCATAACAAAGGGGTTGAATACTTATTGACTCAAGACATTTCAGCTTTTAAGTTTGAATTAATTTGTAATATTTTCAAAAAACATAATTTCACTTTGACATTATGGGGTATTGTGTGTGGGGTATTGTGGGGTATTATGGGGTATTGTGTGTGTGGGGTATTGTGTGTGTGTGTGTGGGGTATTATGGGGTATTGTGTGTGGGGTATTGTGGGGTATTGTGTGTGGGGTATTATGGGGTATTGTGTGTGTGGGGTATTGTGGGGTATTGTGTGTGGGGTATTGTGGGGTATTATGGGGTATTGTGTGTGTGTGGGGGTATTGTGGGGTATTGTGGGGTATTGCGTGTGTGTGGGGTATTGTGGGGTATTGTGTGTGGGGTATTGTGAGGTATTATGGGGTATTGTGTGTGTGTGTGGGGGGTATTGTGGGGTATTGTGTGTGGGGTTTTGTGGGGTATTATGGGGTATTGTGTGTGTGGGGTATTGTGTGTGGTGTATTGTGGGGTATTATGGGGTATTGTGTGTGTGTGTGTGGGGTATTGTGTGTGGGGTATTGTGGGGTATTATGGGGTATTGTGTGTGTGGGGTATTGTGGGATATTGTGTGTGGGGTATTGTGTGTGGGGTATTATGGGGTATTGTGTGTGTGGGGTATTATGGGGTATTGTGTGTGTGGGGGGTATTATGGGGTATTGTGTGTGGGGTATTGTGGGGTATTGTGGGGTATTGTGTGTGGGGTATTGTGGGGTATTATGGGGTATTGTGTGTGTGGGGGGTATTGTGGGGTATTATGGGGTATTGTGTGGGGTATTGTGTGTGGGGTATTGTGGGGTATTATGGGGTATTGTGTGTGTGGGGGTATTGTGGGGCATTGTGTGTGGGGTTTTGTGGGGTATTATGGGGTATTGTGTGTGTGGGGTATTGTGGGGTATTGTGTGTGGTGTATTGTGGGGTATTATGGGGTATTGTGTGTGTGGGGTATTGTGGGGTATTATGGGGTATTGTGTGTGTGTGTGTGGGGTATTGTGTGTGGGGTATTGTGTGTGGGGTATTGTGTGTGGGGTATTGTGGGGTATTATGGGGTATTGTGTGTGTGGGGTATTGTGGGGTATTGTGTCTGGGGTATTATGGGGTATTGTGTGTGGAGTATTATGGGGTATTGTGTGTGGGGTATTGTGGGGTATTGTGTGTGGGGTATTATGGGGTATTGTGGGGTATTGTGTGTGGGGTATTGTGGGGTATTGTGTGTGGGGTATTGTGTGTGTGGGGGTATTGTGGGGTATTGTATGTGGGGTTTTGTGGGGTATTATGGGGTATTGTGTGTGGTGTATTGTGGGGTATTATGGGGTATTGTGTGTGTGGGGTATTATGGGGTATTGTGTGTGTGGGGTATTGTGGGGTATTGTGTGTGGGGTATTGTGGGGTATTGTGTGTGGGGTATTGTGTGAGGGGTATTGTGTGTGGGGTATTATGGGGTATTGTGTGTGTGGGGTATTGTGGGGTATTGTGTGTGGGATATTGTGGGGTATTGTGTGTGGGGTATTGTGGGGTATTATGGGGTATTGTGTGACAAAACAATCTAAAATACAGGCAGTAACTCAACAAAATGTTGAAAAAGTCCAAGGGGAGAGAATAGATTCTGAAGGTACTGTATGTACGCATGGTCACTTTGGGGACAACGTCATCGAAGCACTTATTAATGAAGCCGGTGACTGATGTGGTAAACTCCTCAATGCCATTCGAAGATTCCCGGGGAACATATTCCAGGCTGTGCTAAGCAAAACAGTCCTGTAGCTTAGAATCCACTTTATCGGACAACTTCTCTATTGGTTGCAGCCACTGGTACTTCCCATTTTAGATGTTTGCTTGTAAGGAGGAATCGGGAGGATAAAGTCACATTTGCCAAGTGGAGGGTGAAGGAGAGCTTTGTATGCGTTTCTGTGTACGGAGTAAAGATGAAAGATGTGGCGATGAGTCCAAAGAGTCCTGATAAGGGTTTCTCATCATCATGTTTATCAATAAGGTCATCTGACTGATATAGATCCCAGACGTAGTCGATATTAATAGTTTTTACAGTACAGAAGGCCTGGAACAGGTGTTTCTGATGTCAGACAAGAAGGAAATAGGTGTTGCACCAAACTATTGGTATCATAGGATACATTAACCTCTCTCCCCCTCTCTCTTTCCCCTCCCTCCCTCCCTCTCTCCTCCCTCCCTCCCTCTCTCTTTCCCCTCCCTCTCTCCCCCTCTCTCTTTCCCTTCCCTCCCTTCCTCTCTCCTCTCTCTTTCCCCTCCCTCCCCTCTCTCTTTCCCCTCTTTCCCTCTCTCTCTTTCCCTTCCCTCCCTCCCTCCCTCTCTCCTCCTCTCTCTTTCCCCTCCCTCCCCTCTCTCTTTCCCCTCCCTCCCTCCTCCTCCTCTCTCTTTCCCCTCCCTCCCCCTCTCTCTTTCCCCTCCCTCCTCTTTCCCCTTCCTCCCTCTCTCCCCCTCTCTCTTTCCCTTCCCTCCCTTCCTCTCTCTTTCCCTTCCCTCCCTTCCTCTCTCTTTCCCCTCCTTCCCCCTCTCTCTTTCCCCTCTCTCTCTTTCCCTTCCCTCCCTCCCTCCCTCTCTCCTCCTCTCTTTCCCCTACCTCCCCCTCTCTCTTTCTCCTCCCCCACTCTCTTTCCCCTCCCTCCCTCTCCCCTCCTCTCTCTTTCCCCTCTAACCCCTCTCTCTTTCCCCCCCTCCTCTCTCTTTCCCCTCCCTCCCCCTCTCTCTTTCCCCTCCCTCCCTCTCTCCCCCTCTCTCTTTCCCTTCCCTCCCTTCCTCTCTCTATCCCCTCCTTCCCCCTCTCTCTTTCCCCTCTCTCTCTTTCCCTTCCCTCCCTCCCTCTCTCCTCCTCTCTTTCCCCTACCTCCCCCTCTCTCTTTCCCCCTACCTCCCCCTCTCTCTTTCCCCTCTCTCCCCCTCTCTCTTTCCCCTCCCCCCTCCTCTCTTTTCCCTCCCTCCCTCCCTCCCTCTCTCTTTACCCTCCCTCTCTCCCCCTCTCTCTCTTTCCCCTCCCTCCCTCGCTCCCTCCCTCGCTCCCTCCCTCTCTCCCTCCCCTCCCTCCCTCTCTCTCTCGTTGCAGTGGAGGGGATGAAAGTGGTGGAGAAGTGTGACAGCGACATCAAGAAGCTCAGGGAGGAGATGGCCTCCATGAACAACAGGTTAGTCACCTTATTACGTCGTCATCTTTGAACGTTTACCTCTAGCTGCAACCTGAATCCCGATAACGTTGTCCAACGCATGAATGGTGTTTTCTGCATCTGACATTTGAACAGTCCTATCTGAGCTCCTAGTTAGTGTAAGCTAGTAGAGGAAGTATTGACAGAACCCCCCCCCCTCCTCCTCAGTCGGTCATTAGCAGGGCTTTACAACCTAGGGTCATGCTCATTAGGTTATATATTTAGATAAGGTATTATTATTATACTTTAAATTTAACACCCCCCCCCCCTCAGAGATCTCACTCTCTTTGCTCAGGGTAGATCTGTGACATAACGATGTGATCAGGTTGGACAATTATGAAAGGATTTAGTTAAGCTCATTGTCCCGCGTCATACAGTGTTATTAATAACCGAAGGTCACATACTGTCTGATTTATTGTTTGCTGCTTGCTTTGTACAGTAGTCATTTCCTGGATGACAAAAAGAAGCTGACACCTCGGAGAGACGTGCCCTCTTACCCCAAGGTAAGGCAGTGGCTGACACCTCGGGGAGTCGTGCCCTCTTACCCCAAGGTAAGGCAGTGGCTGACACCTCGGGGAGTCGTGCCCTCTTACCCCCCAAGGTAAGGCAGTGGCTGACACGAAGACGTGCCCTCTTACCCCAAGGTAAGGCAGTGGCTGACACCTCGGGGACTTGTGCCCTCTTACCCCAAGTTAAGGCAGTGGCTGACACCTTGGGGAGTCGTGCCCTCTTACCCCCCAAGGTAAGGCAGTGGCTGACACATCGGAGAGACGTGCCCTCTTACCCCAAGGTAAGGCAGTGGCTGACACCTCGGAGAGACGTGCCCTCTTACCCCAAGGTAAGGCAGTGGCTGACACCTCGGAGAGACGTGCCCTCTTACCCCAAGGTAAGGCAGTGGCTGACACCTCGGAGAGACGTGCCCTCTTACCCCAAGGTAAGGCAGTGGCTGACACCTCGGGGAGTCGTGCCCTCTTACCCCCCAAGGTAAGGCAGTGGCTGACACCTCGGAGAGTCGTGCCCTCTTACCCCAAGGTAAGGCAGTGGCTGACACCTCGGGGAGTCGTGCCCTCTTACCCCAAGGTAAGGCAGTGGCTGACACCTCGGGGAGTCGTGCCCTCTTACCCCCCAAGGTAAGGCAGTGGCTGACACCTCGGAGAGACGTGCCCTCTTACCCCAAGGTAAGGCAGTGGCTGACACCTCGGAGAGACGTGCCCTCTTACCCCAAGGTAAGGCAGTGGCTGACGCCTCGGAGAGACGTGCCCTCTTACCCCAAGGTAAGGCAGTGGCTGACGCCTCGGAGAGACGTGCCCTCTTACCCCAAGGTAAGGCAGTGGCTGACGCCTCGGAGAGACGTGCCCTCTTACCCCAAGGTAAGGCAGTGGCTGACGCCTCGGAGAGACGTGCCCTCTTACCCCAAGGTAAGGCAGTGGCTGACGCCTCGGAGAGACGTGCCCTCTTACCCCAAGGTAAGGCAGTGGCTGACGCCTCGGAGAGACGTGCCCTCTTACCCCCCAAGGTAAGGCAGTGGCTGACGCCTCGGAGAGACGTGCCCTCTTAACCCCCAAGGTAAGGCAGTGGCTGACGCCGCGGAGAGACGTGCCCTCTTAACCCCCAAGGTAAGGCAGTGGCTGACGCCTCGGAGAGACGTGCCCTCTTACCCCAAGGTAAGGCAGTGGCTGACGCCTCGGAGAGTCGTGCCCTCTTACCCCAAGGTAAGGCAGTGGCTGACGCCTCGGAGAGACGTGCCCTCTTACCCCAAGGTAAGGCAGTGGCTGACGCCTCGGAGAGACGTGCCCTCTTACCCCAAGGTAAGGCAGTGGCTGACGCCTCGGAGAGACGTGCCCTCTTACCCCAAGGTAAGGCAGTGGCTGACGCCTCGGAGAGACGTGCCCTCTTACCCCAAGGTAAGGCAGTGGCTGACGCCTCGGAGAGACGTGCCCTCTTACCCCAAGGTAAGGCAGTGGCTGACGCCTCGGAGAGACGTGCCCTCTTACCCCAAGGTAAGGCAGTGGCTGACGCCTCGGAGAGACGTGCCCTCTTACCCCAAGGTAAGGCAGTGGCTGACGCCTCGGAGAGACGTGCCCTCTTACCCCAAGGTAAGGCAGTGGCTGACGCCTCGGAGAGACGTGCCCTCTTACCCCAAGGTAAGGCAGTGGCTGACGCCTCGGAGAGACGTGCCCTCTTACCCCAAGGTAAGGCAGTGGCTGACGCCTCGGAGAGACGTGCCCTCTTACCCCAAGGTAAGGCAGTGGCTGACGCCTCGGAGAGACGTGCCCTCTTACCCCAAGGTAAGGCAGTGGCTGACGCCTCGGAGAGACGTGCCCTCTTACCCCAAGGTAAGGCAGTGGCTGACGCCTCGGAGAGACGTGCCCTCTTACCCCAAGGTAAGTCAGTGGCTGACGCCTCGGAGAGACGTGCCCTCTTACCCCAAGGTAAGGCAGTGGCTGACGCCTCGGAGAGACGTGCCCTCTTACCCCAAGGTAAGGCAGTGGCTGACGCCTCGGAGAGACGTGCCCTCTTACCCCAAGGTAAGGCAGTGGTCTGCAAAGTACTCCAACTTCATTGTGTGCGTCAAGTGTTTTGTCATTATCAGTGAGCCTGTTACCAGGGACTGTAGGTCCATAGTGTCAGAACACCACCTGTAGGTCCATAGTGTCACCTGTAGGTCCATAGTGTCACCTGTAGGTCCATAGTGTCACCTGTAGGTCCATAGTGTCAGAACACCACCTGTAGGTCCATAGTGTTAGAACACCACCTGTAGGTCCATAGTGTCAGAACACCACCTGTAGGTCCATAGTGTCAGAACACCACCTGTAGGTCCATAGTGTTAGAACACCACCTGTAGGTCCATAGTGTCAGAACACCACCTGTAGGTCCATAGTGTCAGAACACCACCTGTAGGTCCATATTGTCACCTGTAGGTCCATAGTGTCAGAACACCACCTGTAGGCCCATAGTGTCAGAACACCACCTGTAGGTCCATAGTGTCAGAACACCACCTGTAGGTCCATAGTGTTAGAACACCACCTGTAGGTCCATAGTGTCAGAACACCACCTGTAGGTCCATAGTGTCAGAACACCACCTGTAGGTCCATAGTGTCAGAACACCACCTGTATGTCCATAGTGTTAGAACACCACCTGTAGGTCCATAGTGTCAGAACACCACCTGTAGGTCCATAGTGTCAGAACACCACCTGTAGGTCCATAGTGTCAGAACACCACCTGTAGGTCCATAGTGTCAGAACACCACCTGTAGGTCCATAGTGTCAGAACACCACCTGTAGGTCCATAGTGTCACCTGTAGGTCCATAGTGTCACCTGTGGGTCCATAGTGTCAGAACACCACCTGTAGGTCCATAGTGTTAGAACACCACCTGTAGGTCCATAGTGTCAGAACACCACCTGTAGGTCCATAGTGTCAGAACACCACCTGTAGGTCCATAGTGTCACCTGTAGGTCCATAGTGTCACCTGTAGGTCCATAGTGTCAGAACACCACCTGTAGGTCCATAGTGTCAGAACACCACCTGTAGGTCCATAGTGTTAGAACACCACCTGTAGGTCCATAGTGTCAGAACACCACTTTGTAGGTCCATAGTGTCAGAACACCACCTGTAGGTCCATAGTGTTAGAACACCACCTGTAGGTCCATAGTGTCAGAACACCACCTGTAGGTCCATATTGTCACCTGTAGGTCCATAGTGTCAGAACACCACCTGTAGGTCCATAGTGTCAGAACACCACCTGTAGGTCCATAGTGTTAGAACACCACCTGTAGGTCCATAGTGTCAGAACACCACCTGTAGGTCCATAGTGTCAGAACACCACCTGTAGGTCCATAGTGTCAGAACACCACCTGTAGGTCCATAGTGTTAGAACACCACCTGTAGGTCCATAGTGTTAGAACACCACCTGTAGGTCCATAGTGTCAGAACACCACCTGTAGGTCCATAGTGTCACCTGTAGGTCCATAGTGTCACCTGTATGTCCATAGTGTCAGAACACCACCTGTAGGTCCTGAGTCAGTTGTATGACAGATGTTCCTCCACCCTGTCAGAAACAGCATGCCCCTAGTTAAGTGCACATGTGTGCTAGTGTTTCCCCTAGATTTCATAGGTTGCCTCGGAGTGCAAAGGCCCTAGGGGCTAGCTGCCTCGCCTAAAGAATTACAGCCAGCATCTGTCTCCGGCGCTGGATTAACACCTGAAGTCAGGTCAGGTATGTAGAGGTAAACCCATAACTCGCACTGGAGACAGACTGGGTAAACTGGGAGCTCTGTGGCTTGCAGTACATGCTTTCGCAGCAGACCATAGACATCTTCAGAAAGCCTGCCCTTTGACCTCTGGCTGTGAGAGGCCAACAAGGTTCGACGCTGACTTCACCAAAACATTGTTGTTCTTCCCTCTCCCCTCTTCTGTGTGTGTGTGTGTGTGTGTGTGTGTGTGTGTGTGTGTGTGTGTGTGTGTGTGTGTGTGTGTGTGTGTGTGTGTGTGTGTGTGTGTGTGTGTGTGTGTGTGTGTGTGTGTGTGTGTGTGTGTGTGTGTAGTACCACCTGTCTCAGGAGACAGTGGAAGCTCTCAGACATCCCACCTTTGATGTGTGGCAGTGGGAGCCCAATGAGGTGAGGACAGGGGATTGGACCATAGGCGCTCAACTGTCAGAGAGGTTCAACTGTCAGAGGTTCAACTGTCAGAGGTTCAACTGTCAGAGGTTCAACTGTCAGAGGTTCAACAGTCAGAGAGGTTCAACAGTCAGAGAGGTTCAACAGTCAGAGAGGTTCAACAGTCAGAGAGGTTCAACAGTCAGAGAGGTTCAACAGTCAGAGAGGTTCAACAGTCAGAGAGGTTCAACTGCCATAGAGGCTCAACTGCCATAGAGGCTCAACTGCCATAGAGGCTCAACTGCCATAGAGGCTCGACTGCCATAGAGGCTCGACTGCCATAGAGGCTCGACTGCCATAGAGGCTCGACTGCCATAGAGGCTCGACTGCCATAGAGGCTCGACTGCCATAGAGGCTCGACTGCCATAGAGGTTCGACTGCCATAGAGGTTCGACTGCCATAGAGGTTCGACTGCCATAGAGGTTCGACTGCCATAGAGGTTCGACTGCCATAGAGGCTCGACTGCCATAGAGGCTCGACTGCCATAGAGGCTCGACTGCCATAGAGGCTCGACTGTCATAGAGGTTCGACTGTCATAGAGGTTCAACTGTCATAGAGGTTCAACTGTCATAGAGGTTCAACTGTCATAGAGGTTCAACTACCATAGAACTGTCGCTCACACTCTGTCTCACTTATCCACCTTCCTTCATGTGGTCAGATGCTGAGCTGCCTGGAGCACATGTACAATGACCTGGACCTGGTCAAGGGCTTCAACATGAACCCCATCACACTGAAGAGTTGGCTGGTAAGACATCTAGAGATATCTACAACTGTTCTTCATGTACTGCTGCACCACTTGTTACTACATTTACATTTACATTTAAGTCATTTAGCAGACGCTCTTATCCAGAGCGACTAGTGTCAGGTCTGTTGTAGATGTCTGATGGTCTCACGTCTTCCTTCCCCTCTACCTCCCTGCAGCTTTGTATCCATGACAACTACCAGGTGAATCCCTTCCATAACTTCCGTCACTGTTTTTGTGTCACCCAGATGATGTACAGCATGATCTGCCTCTGCAGCCTACAGGTAATACTACAGTAATACTACAGTCATATTACAGTAATACTACAGTAATACTATAGTAATACTACAGTCATACTACAGTAATACTACAGTAATAATACAGGTAATACAACAGTAATACTACAGTAATACTACAGGTAATACTATAGTCACACTACGGGTAATACTAAAGTAATACTACATATAATACTACAGTAACACCACAGTAATACTACAGGTGATACTACTGGTAATACCACAGTAATACTACAGTAATATCAAATCAAAGTTTATTTGTCACGTGCGCCGAATACAACAGGTTCACCTTACAGTGAAATCCTTACAGGCTCTAACCAATAGTGCAAAAAAGGTATTAGGTGAACAATAGGTGAGTAAATAAATAAAACAACTGTAGTGATGCTCAGTCAGGATGGTGCAGTTGTAAAACCTTTTGAGGATCTCAGGACCCATGCCAAATCTTTTTAGTTTCCCGAGGATGAATAGGCTTTGTCGTGCCCTCTGTAATTCCACAGTAATACTTCAGTAATTCAACAGTAAGACTATAAACCTCAGCTCTATAAAAGGGCATCAATAATACTGGAGTGATGAGAAAGAGAGATTGGTGAGGAGGAATTGTTTTTTTTTTCGAGAGAGAGAGAGAGAGAGAGAGAGAGAGAGAGAGAGAGAGGAGAGAGAGGAGAGAGGAGAGAGAGAGAGGGAGAGAGAGAGAGAGAGAGAGAGAGAGAAGAGAGAGAGAGAGAGAGAGAGAGAGAGAGAGAGAGAGAGAGAGAGAGAGAGAGAGAGAGAGAGAGAGAGAGAGAGAGAGAGAGAGAGAGAGAGAGAGAGAGAGAGAGAGAGAGAGAGAGAGAGAGAGAGAGAGAGAGAGAGAGAGAGAGAGAGAGAGAGAGAGAGAGGGAGAGGGAGACGAGTTTGGAAGAGAAATTCTACTCCCTTGGAGACGCTCTGTCATCCATTCATGAGACGTTTATTTATCATCAAAGGCTATAATGAGTGATTATGAGGCGGCCATGTTAAATGAGATCTCTCTCACACGAACACGGATTTACCTACCTGTGCAAACTTGCATGCCGGGAAAACACCCACACACCCACCCACCCACACGCACGCACGCACACACACACCCATACGCACACACACGCGCACACACACGTGCGCACAGTACACAGATGGCCAATTCATTGACGTAATGAGCCTGTGTTGTGTGTCTCCCAGGAGATATTCACCCAGGTGGACATTCTGATTCTGATGACAGCTGCAGTGTGCCACGATCTGCAGCACCCAGGGTACAACAACACGTAAGAATTCTCTCCTCTCTCTATCCCTGCCATCTGGCCATCCGAATTCAATGAAACTAGACACAGTCTGGCCATCCGAATTCAATGAAACTGTACACAGTCTGTCTATACTAATTCAATGAAACTAGACACCCAGGTTTCATTCAAGAAGGGATTTGAAAGCATGGCCCTGTGAGACTAATTCTCTCTCTCAGGTACCAGATAAACGCACGGACGGAGCTTGCGGTACGCTACAATGATATCTCTCCTCTGGAGAATCATCACTGTGCCGTGGCCTTCCAGATCTTCTCTCAGCCTGACTGCAACATCTTCTCCACCTTCGATGCTGAGGCCTTCAAACAGATTCGTCAGGTAGGGGGTAGGAGTGCGTGTGTCTGCGTGCGTGCGTGTGTCTGCGTGCGTGCTGATTTGTATCTCTGTCTTAGGGAATCATCACACTGATCTCTCTCTCTGTATGTCTTTGGGAATCATCACACTGATCTCTCTCTGTCTGTCTTTGGGAATCATCACACTGATCTCTCTCTGTCTGTCTTTGGGAATCATCACACTGATCTCTGTCTTAGGGAATCATCATACTGATCTCTCTCTATCTGTCTTAGGGAATCATCACACTGAATTATCTCTCTGTCTTAGGGAATCATCACGCTGATCTCTCTCTGTCTGTCTTTGGGAATCATCACACTGATCTCTCTCTGTCTTAGGGAATCATCACACTGATCCTGGCCACAGACATGGCACGACATGGCGAGATACTGGACTCATTCAAGCATAAAGTGGACCGCTTTGACTTCAGTGATGAAGAGCATGTCACTTGTGTAAGGATACACATGACTATGTATTTGCCCCTAGAAGACATATTTTCCACTACCTTAGTTTGTGCAAATCTGTGTATTTGTTCTACTGCCCTATGCAGTAATACTATATTTACAACTTTTCTTAGGTATGTTTGCTAGTCCTTTCTGCTGCTATTTATGTGGGCCATCTGGTAGACCCCCTCCCTATATTAAACTCTGCTCTGTGTAACCTTTGACCCCTAGCTGAAGATGGTGCTAATTAAGTGCTGTGACATCTCTAACGAGGTGCGGCCCATGGAGGTGGCTGAGCCCTGGGTCGACTGTCTGCTGGAGGAGTACTTCATGCAGGTACGTAAAGCCCCATATGTGCTGTATATGCGTTGTTATACAGTACATAGCCTACAGTGTAAAGCCCCATATACAGTGCCTTCGGAAAGTATTCAGACCCCTTGACTTTTTCCACATTTTGTTACATTACAGCCTTATTCTAAAATTTATCAAATAAAATCCTCATCAATCTACACACAATACCCCCATAATGACAAATTGAAAACAGTTTTTTAGAAATGTTTGCAAATGTATAAACAAAACCAAAATAAAAACTTTATTTACATAAGTATTCATACCCTTTGCTTATGAGACTCGAAATTGATCTCAGGTGCATCCTGTTTCCATTAAACATCCTTGAGATGTTTCTACAACGTGATTGGAGTCCACCTGTGGTAAATTCAATTGATTGGACATTATTTGGAAAGGCACACACCTGTCTATATAAGGTCCCACAGTTGACAGTGCATGTCAGAGCACAAACCAAGCCATGAGGTCGAAGGAATTGTCCGTAGAGCTCCGAGACAGGATTGTGTTGAGGCGCAGATCTGGGGAAGGTTACCAAAACATTTCTGCAGTATTGAATTTTCCCAAGAACACAGTGACCTCCATAATTATTAAATGGAAGAAGTTTGGAACCACCAACACTCTTCCTAGAGCTGGCCGCCCGGCCAAACTGAGCAATCGGGGGAGAAGGGTCTTGGTCAGGGAGGTGACCAAGAACCCGGTGGTCACACTGACAGAGCTCCAGAGTTTCTCTGTGGAGATGGAAGACCCTTCCAGAAGGACAACCATCTCTGCAGCTCTCCACTAATCAGGCCTTTATGGTAGAGTGGCCAAACGGAAGCCACTCTTCAGTAAAAGGCACATGACAGCCCACTTGGAGTTTACCAAAAGGCACCTAAAGGACTCTCAGACCATGAGAAACAAGATTCTCTAGTCTGATGAAACCAAGATTGAACTCTTTGGCCTGAATACCAAGCGTCACGTCTGGAGGACACCTGGCACCATCCCTACGGTGAAGCATGGTGGTGGCAGGGACTGGGAGACTAGTCGGGATTGAGGGAAAGATGAACGGAGCAAAGTACAGAGAGATCTCTGATGAAAACCTGCTGATTTTTAAATATTTTTTAAATCATCGTTATCAAGGGATCCAATACTTCCGGACCCCATGTATGTGGCGTTTTGTATTAAAAATGAAGGATTGCACTGAACTTTTTCTCTCTTCTCCATTCTTTCATCAGAGTGACAGGGAGAAGGCAGAGAGTCTGCCTGTAGCCCCCTTCATGGACAGAGAAAAGGTC
Source organism: Oncorhynchus gorbuscha (assembly GCF_021184085.1). Classification (NCBI taxonomy): domain Eukaryota; kingdom Metazoa; phylum Chordata; class Actinopteri; order Salmoniformes; family Salmonidae; genus Oncorhynchus; species Oncorhynchus gorbuscha. The sequence continues at coordinate 90,945,066 of NC_060181.1, read as the reverse complement.
ACCAAACCCACCGCCCAGATCGGATTCATCAAGTTCGTCCTTATCCCCATGTTTGAGACCGTAATGAAGGTGAGCGACGGATGGATGGGACCGTAAAATGAGAATACGACCTGTGACGATGACGATAAAAACCGGCCTCTTGTCTCTCTCTCAGCTGTTCCCTCAGATTGACAAAGTGATGATCCAGCCTCTGAGAGAGTCACGAGACAGATATGAGGAGCTCAAGAAGATTGACGATGCCATGAATGAGGTCCGATATATTTATGTGTGTGTTTGATTGTTTTCTTTGAGGACACGTCAGCATGATCTTATGTGTAGCAGTGACTGGAACAGTGCTGCGAATGTCTCTCTCCTTCAGGTGGAGAAAAAAAAAAGTGAGAACCTGACTATGGGGAAGAAGAAATGAGAGCTTGAAGGTAGGTGTTTTGACTGGCTGGATTGAAGGTCTTCTATAAACTATATGGGTGTGGTGTTTAAATGTTAATGTATGTTCCTCTATTTCAGCTCAAAAGTCTTATGGTGGAGACGAGTCAGTATGGCATTCTGATGAAGAGGGGAAACAGACCAAGCCTGTCTGACTGGCTGGATGGACAATCCAAAGCTTATATCAGGAAATGTCGACTTGAACAGCACGGACTACTTCAGTGAACGATATTTTGATTCTGTGTCTTGCCTTTTTTTGTTTTTAAATGGGTTTTTTTCTTTCCGGGATGTACAGATTTTTTGTTGCCTTTGTTGTTTCCTACAAAAATAAATGTTTATTTTAAATAACCATTTATGTGGACTGTTTGCGTTTCAAACTATTTATATTGAACAAAAATAGAAACGCAACATGTAAAATGTTCCATACAAAAAAACTTATTTCTCTCCAATTTTGTGGCCAATTTTTTTTACATCCTTGCTAATAAGCGTTTCTTTTTTACCAAGATAATCCATCCACCTGACAGGTGTGGCATATCAAGAAGCTGATTAAACAGCATGATCATTACACAGGTGCACCTTGTGCTGGGGACAATAAAAGGCCACTCTAAAATGTGCAGTTTTGTCACCCAACACAATGCCACAGATGTCTCAAGTTGAGGGAGCATGCAATTGGCATGCTGACTGCAGGAATGTCCATCAAAGCTATTGCCAGAGAATGTTCATTTCTCTACCATAAGGAGTACGTTGAACCGGCCTCAACCACATGTAACCACGCCAGCCCAGGACCTCCACATCCAGCTTCGGGATCGTCTGAGACCAGCCACCCGGACAGCTGATGAATATTTCTATAAAGCCCTTTTGTGAAGGAAAAAAAAAAGTTCTGAGTGGGTGGGCCTATGCCTTCCCAGGCCCACCCATGGCTCCACCCCTGCCTAGGCATGTGAAATCCATAGATTAAGGCTTAACAAATGTATTTCAATTGACTGATTCCCTTGTATAAACTGTAATGCAGTAAAATTGTTGCATTTACATTATTGTTCAGTATAAATTCTACCCAGCAGTGCTTACTGAGTAGTCTTACCTGTGGAGACGTTATGGTTCATGTGATTAAGCCAGACTGAATGGATGGTGAGCAACAAGTATTCATCCCGGTTTACTTCTGAAGGTTTGAAGAGGTGTCAGTGTGGCGTTGAACTTTACAAAACAATAGGATGTTGTTGAAACACCTTAAGCCTTTTAATGCAAGGGGACATTTTTACCTCAAATTTGATCAAAACTTGTTATCCTACTTTGGAGACATCTCAGCCAATCACGGGTCCTGCCTTTCTCATTAAATAGCTCAGTGCTTCCTCGGCTAAATTAGGCTCATAATTTAAACTTTTTATTCGTATGCAGACTCTGTATAAATTGGTAATTAAGGCATATGAAAGTTAATGTTCAAGGAAGTATTTCTTGAAGTGAAGTAGGAAATGTAATCAAACGCCCCCGTTCCTGAATTGGGTCAGATATGCACTTTCTGACAGTGGAAGGACTTGGTTCCCCAGTGGTCAGGGTACAACACTACACAGTGCTTGGCTCTTGTTCAATTGAAGAGGACTATACATTTAGTGGAGCGCAAGAGACACTTAAGCATCAAACGGTCAGTCATCATTTTTTATTTAAAAATAAAGAAGAAATGGCTAATTCTCGGTAAATCACAAATCATAATAAATTTACACAACTCAAACGGTTAGTCTATCCGTCTCCAAACAAAGATAGAACAACAGAACTCTGAAAGAAGCCTTTTTAAACCAAAATATAGAATCTGTCTGTCCTATCCGTTTCAGCTCGAGGCTTTGGTCACTGGCCCAGGCTGGTTGCCTTTCTTGGCTTTTTTACTGGCTCCGTTGGACTGCTGTCCCTTCCCTGGTCCTCTCTTTTTGCCTCCTTGTTCATTCTGCTGTTGGAGCCTCTGCTGTTTCTTCTCTCTGTAGGACGCCATGTTGTCAAAGTTGCCCTTGTACAGGTGCTGGAACCGGCTCTCTAACCCTGCTGAGACTGTCGTGAGGAGAAACAGGAGGGAGGAGCAGGGTCAGAGACAGCGAAATGAAATTGTAGCACAGTTCATTCAGGTGGTGGATTACTATTAGAATATCAAATCAAACCCCTTTGTTCTAAGCCTTGATCCAAGTTTATGTTGAAGGTATCTCTGAGCATCCACTAAATAACAGAGTAAAAAAAAATACATGTAAAGTCTCCTGGTAGTCTTGACTACTTGGCATTAAGAACTACTTAGCTCAGGGGAACATGGAAGCAGACATGGAGCCAAGTGCATAAACATTGCAGGTTAGAACTGCTCTTTACTGAGTGAGGAGGATGATGGGTAATGTGAGGGCACAGTGTTGTGTCATGTGTGATGACTCACCCTGAAGTGCCTCCCAATGCGGCTGAAGGGTCTCAGTCACTCTTTTCATCTCTGGGCTTTCACTGTCGCACTGCAGAGAGAGAGAGAGAGAGAACAAAACACCCCAGTGGCAACATAAGGGCTAAAACACAAACCCTGGAGTGTTTGTTTGCTAAATAAAGAAGAGTATACTGTTGTGCGAGATGAGCTTGGAGGGTACTACGGTGTTGTCAACGAACAGCAGTACCTGCCAGCTGTCTTGCGTGTGTGTGTACACGAGGAACGGCGTCTCTCGGCTATCCAGCAGGACCCAGAGCCGACCCTGGGGGTCAAAGGTCAAATCCAGAGGACAGTGAGGTAGGGTCAACCTGCTGGAGGGCATCAGTCGCTCCTCTGTCCCTTGCTCCATCCCAAACAACTGCACCGAGGGAACTCTGGAAAACACAGGACAAATATTTTGTCACAGGTTACACACACTCCACTGATCTACATAGCTAGGGTCATTTATATATGTGCACAGTACACTGTCAACTCCTGATATATGCACCGACCTCTCACACTGCACCGCCACGTGATGTCCACCGGGGGAACCAGCGATCCTGCTGACTGCAGACCTCTGGGAACAAAAGGCACAAATTACGATGATGTCACAAACATAACTGGGGGGGGGGGGATTGACGACCCGCTATGGTCTTGCATCAGGTCAAATACCAACAGTTGACCCTAAAAAATAAAAATAAATACATTAAGAAGAATAATTCACTGGCAGGTGGAATGAAAACATTGGCGGTTCAGAACAATTATATTTTGGGTTGTAAACGTTTTCAATTAACATAATTTTTTTTTTTTTTTTTTACAAATCCAGGAATCCTTGTTGTGTTGAATTATGTTGCGAATTCCTTTAGGCTATGTTAGCGGTGAGGCAGACATAGCCAGGCTACCAGCCACGCCACGAGAGAGTATAGCAGGGAACTTTCCATTAGTAGGCCTGTGTGTGGTGCTGAACATTCCTAAATGTTTCAGCATGCAGAGCTTATATTCCCTTCAACCAGGCAACAATATGTTGCCATGTTCATTTCCCTGACCCCATAGCTCACTTAAAAATGACTAATGTAAGAAGAGAAATTTAAAAAATGAAAGGTTATGATGGTGAAATTACACCAGCATGGAAACAGGTGTTGCCTGAGTAAAATCCCCGGTTTGGAAGGATTTTGGCATCATTGTAGACGAGGACAACAACCAGGTAGCTGCATAGACAAAAGTGAAAGTAGGTATTTGTTTAAGATGAGGTTTATTAACAGTTCATTATGACATTAAAATGTAGGTTTTTGTTCATTTAGACCATATACAGGCAATAGAAAGTTTAAACCTGTACGACTGGTATCTAAATCGCCTACTAAATAAATCTAGGCTAAATAAGAGGTAACCTGTTGCAGCCTATGGCCTATTAGATTCTGGGAATTGTTTACTTAAGTCTCAATTAAACTATTTGATTATGTAAACAAAGATATTGTTTGGTTGTCAGCTATAGGCTTTCATTAGGTTTTTCAAAGCAGTTTGAGTTGCCAATGTGCCCCATGTGACCTATAAACAGTCAGCTCTATGGATTGAAGCTTCGCATGAGTGACGACAAGGAGAGCTACTCAGTATTCATATTGATGGATTCTATTCAAATGTAACATGTTTCAAGTGAAACTGTAGTTTTGTTTGTATCCTGTTTAGTGAATGATTACTGTGAGTAATAATAGAGTTTAGGTCATGAAACTGTGTGTATGCTAATTTTAGAAAAGGTTGACCTAAATCAGATAAGAGGAAATTGCCTGGGATCAGAGAGCAGGGTCAGGACCTGAAGATGGACAGGTTGAGATTCTGACATCTAGGTAAACAAGAGAGGAGCATGGACATTCCACAGGGGAAAGGAGGGAAACTCATTGGGGTCATAACATGTATAGCCGGGGAGGTAAAGAGGCAGGGGAAGAGGCAGGTGAAGAGGGAGGGAAGAGGCAGGTGAAGAGGGAGGGAAGAGGCAGGTGAAGAGGGAGGGAAGAGGCAGGTGAAGAGGGAGGGAAGAGGCAGGTGAAGAGGGAGGGAAGAGGCAGGTGAAGAGGGAGGGAAGAGGGAGGTGAAGAAGGGGAAGAGGGAGGTGAAGAGGCAGGTAAAGAGGGAGGTGAAGAAGGGGAAGAGGGAGGTGAAGAGGCAGGTGAAGAGGGAGGTGAAGAGGGAGGTGAAGAGTATAAGACTTGTTGTGAGCTTTCTAAAAAATGTGCACTCAGCTTCTTGGTAATAACCACTTGAAACTTCTGGTCTCAGTTCCTTTTTTGCAAAGAGTTTGCAATGGCATTTTGATTTGTAACAGTATGAATGACAATGTTTGCTAGTTGTTGCTAAATGCACACCCAGAAGAGGAATGACTCCATGCATCAGTGGCTTGGTTAACTGCTACAGTCCCACGCCGGCGCATTTCAGACTTCAGACCCCTTTCAAACATTGTGTTTGAACTACAGACTTCTTGGGGTCGTACTATTGGATAAGTCCATATATTCTTGATCCATTGACACCAACCATTAGTCTGTGTGAGCTACAACTCAGCAAGACAAGAGCGGATCCTGAAGGGGCCCGGGGGGTTTAAACGTCTATAGAGTCCAAACGGTTTGAGATAAAGTATTAATAGCCATCTACAGTATGCAGGTTGTCCAATCAAAAACTGATATTTTGACCAATGGGTAAAATGTTAATTGTGTAGATAACTCCTATAAGAAAAGCAATTGTCCAAACCTCATGTCTCTATCATAATCAATTCAAATGTTATTGGAGTTTCTACCCTTGTAGGATCCCCCAACCAAAAAAATAAATGGAGACCAGAGAAAACAATGAATCTGGCAAATAGCATCGTGCCAGCTAGGCTGGATTGTTGTGTGAGAATTAAGGCTGACTGACAGACTCGCCATTGAATCCAGATGACATTAAACGAGATAGATATCGATTTTGAGATGTAATATTTTAATATAGGCTTTTCATATTAATGTGAATGTACTGTTGTTGTCCAAATATTTCTCACAAAAACAAGCGTCTCTATGAAATGTCAACAGAGCTCTGTACGGACCGCAAGCTTTGTGTTGATTTGGCTTCTTGCCACCCGCGGAAACAACTCTGCAGATGACCACAACATGTAATGTCCTCAAATGTCGCTGCGAGAAAGCGCACTGCTCTGAAACCAGAGATCAGTGTATTATTAACTAATGTATTAGGTGACAAAATCACTGTTTGAATATAATGTTACTGATACTGTAGATTAGAGAAATACCCCCCAGTGAACGATTCAGAACATGACAATTAACATTTTCCCAAGACAAATATATTTTATAACATAAGTGAAATTTCATCCACCCCCTAATCTATGAAAAGCAGAGACTCTCCCGAACAGGTGTTAGAAGGTAAGGGGTTTCTTCTGCGTAGAAGATCATAGGAAATCCCAGGACACACTGTCTTTAACACTGTAATAAGCTCACATAGTCGCTGTCACAAACTCAAAACAGTTGTCATATCGCCTGGTTCCTCTCTAGGTTTCTTCCTAGGTTTTGGCCTTTCTAGGGAGTTTTTCCTAGCCACCGTGCTTCTACACCTGCATTGCTTGCTGTTTGGGGTTTTAGGCTGGGTTTCTGTACAGCACTTTGAGATATCAGCTGATGTACGAAGGGCTATATAAATACAATTGATTTGATTTGTCACTGACTAGTTGAGATCTCAGGACTGATAAGGTTAATGTGAGAAGTAAAGTGGTCACCTTTTCCTTTTCTGTGTCTGAGTTCGGCATGTCCCTCAGCTGCTTCAGGTCCCAGCTCTGGAGCCTCCGACCTGACTCATACTCCCACAGCTTCATGGTCCCATCCTGTCAACACACACCAGCACAGTCAGACACACTAGTCTCCATTTAAAAACAATTTGTGCAGTAGTAGAGCTTAATCTGAACCGGTACACGTGACACCTCTATCTGAAAGATCACCCAGCGTTACGTAATATTACTCAATTCAGCAGAATTGTAATATGTCTAGATCTCTCACCCCTGATCCAGAGAGGAGCCACTGTGGGTGTCCTGGTGGGGCCAAAAGAGAACTGACAAATCTATGGAGAAAAAAAAAAAACTTGAAATATCAGGAAATTGGAGTGGTAACCGACTGGTTAAACATTAATTCATGTTTAAATTCTGTGGCCATTCATTGCTAGGTAGGCCAGCTGTACTCACTCCAAGTGTCCCAGGCAGAATGCCTGGATGTTGTGTGGTGACCTCAAGTGGCTGACCCTGATCTTCTCATCACGGTCAGCTGTGACGACATACTTGTCGTTGGGGGTCAGGGTCTAGAGGAGAAGAGTGGGGGAGATATCCCAAACTGACTGGCAGTTCACCAGGAGTTGTTCACTTGAAGCGAGCCATTGATCGGCATGTTACTATTGTGAAAAATGTACAACCATTGAAGGCGTCGAACCCCATCAAACTCTGCCAAATCTGAGATGTAAGACGGGACTAAGTAAGGTCTACCCATCTTCTGAAAATGCCCTTTAAAAACATTCAACTATGAAAAATAACCTTCCCTTTAATAACCTACCCTTTAATAACAAAGTATCATGTGAATGAATTAATCCTCTTTACCATTGATAGAAGCATGGATAGATGTCCCAGCTTCAACTCTCCTGTCTTCTGGGGCTCCACCACAGAGAAGGAGTAGACGTCACCTGACTTGTCTGCTGCCCACACCTCATCCTCAGCTTCGGTGAACACAAGAGACGTGCACCTCCGCACAACCCACCTGAAAATAATACAACGGTCTCACTCAACATCTCAAAGAGAGCGACAATCGACACATTCAGATTTTTTTTCTTCTGATTTCAGTAAGTCGGATATTTGCTTTTATCTGCTTGTCCTATGGATACCTTGTACTGATGACCTGCCATGAGGGTTCACAGCGAAACAGAACAAGGCGTTTGGTGTCATCGGTCAGCGCGACCAGCTTCGCAGAGGAGGAAACGGCAAACGCCAGGATCTTGTCACTTCCTGTCTCTTCTGATCCATCACTACCAGGATGAAAGGGAGAAGTACATTTCTGGTGAAATCGTATCCCTTGAAAACAGTTGCTTCTTACCACACGGTGACACACACACATTTCAAATCAAACAAGTGACACGTGGTTCAGTCACATATCTAGGTCGAGCAAGTCTGACAATAACTCAGCAATGATGGGTGCACTGCAAGGGGTTGGCAACACACATTATAAATTCCTGAGAGGTCAGTTGGCTGAAAAGACATAGCTAGCTAATGTTGTTTACCTTTTGTTGTCGGCCTCTGGGTCCTTTGGCTTCTGTTCTGCTGCGCTACAGTCAAACACAAATGGTTCTCTGGTACAAAAAGAGAAAGGAGCATTTAATCATTGATGATTTAAATGTGGACTTGTGATTTAATACACATAGCTGGCTAGCCCAAGAATGTACTAAAGTAGCCTGTTTTGTACTGAGTGCAGAACATTAGGAACACCTTCCTAATATTGGGAGTTGCAGCCTGTGCGCCTGGCACCTACAACCATTACCCCGTTCAAAGGCAGTTCAATATTTTGTCTTGGCACACACACACCATGTCTCATGCCTTAACTGGTCTCCTCCACTTCTTCATCATCACTAATTAAAGTTGATTTAACAGGTGACGTCAAAAGGGGGTCATAGCGTTCACCTGGTCATTCTGTGATGGAAAATATGTTGTACTTTCAGTGTATACCGTTACCGTCTATAAATGGACTAACTTAGCTAATAACGTTAGCTGGGATGATACGGAGCTAACGTTAGTTATCTTATTTATTTCTCTTCGCTACTAGCCTACTAGCTTAGCTTATACGACGCATTATTGTACAAACAATATAATATTAGGCACATCTGTTCATACAAACCTGTTCTTTTTAGTGTGTATTGCAATGAGCTTTTTTTCATAGGTTGAAACAAGCCATTCTCCACAGGCACCGAGAGATGCCATGGCTACTTCTACAAATACCGTTCACGTGGGACGCACAGAAGTGCGGAAGTATTTGTCGCACCTCTTTTACGTCACCAAAGAACAAAACGTACATTAAAAGATGATCGATACACTGATGAGAGTCGTTGTCCACAAAGCGGCACGGCGGGCTTGTCTACCTCGCGTCTATCCTTCCTTTGGATTGCTGGATACAATTCAATTCATTTTAAGGGCTTTATTGGTATGGGAAACATATGTTAACATTGCCAAAGCAAGTGAAATGAAATAAACAAAAAATGTACAGTAAACATTACACTCACAAAAGTTCCAAAAGAAAATACATTTCAAATGTCATATATGTGCAAAATGTAATATTGTTTGCAAATAGTTAAAAAGGGAAAATAAATCAACATAAATATGGATTGTATTTTCAAAGTTTTTTTGTTCTTCACTGGTTGGCCTTTTCTTGTGGCAACAAGTCACCAATCTTGCTGCTGTGATTTCATACTGTGGGATTTCACCCAGTAGATATGGGAGTTTATCAAAATTGGATTTGTTTTCGAATTCTTTGTGGATCTGTGTAATCTGAGGGTAATATGTCTCTCTAATATGGTCATACATTTGGCAGGGGGTTAGGAAGTGCAGCTCAGTTTCTACCTCATTTTGTGGGCAGTGTGCAGATAGCCTGTCTTCTCTTGAGAGTCAGGTCTGCCTATGGCGGCCTTTCTCAATAGCAAGGCTGTGCTCACTGAGTCTGTACATAGTCAAAGCTTTCTTTCATTTTGGGTCAGTTGCGTCTTTCTCTCTGGGACAGTCCTTCCTTTGGCTTGGTCGTCACTAGTTACCACAGCCACAAAGTAAAAAATTCCACCTATTTCAACAATTTATCTTCTTAAAATGTGATTTTAAACATAACCCTAACGACACTGCTAACAGTATACCTTAATTTAAGAGTGAATATCACATTTTATTATCCTAATTTAAAAAAAAAATATATATAACCCATTTTGACTATGTGGTTGTGGTAACTAGCCTTGCATGATTTTGCATGCTGCACCATTTGTGGTTCAACACCAATGTAGCCATTTAAACACTGGAGTGATAGATGTGCAGAAGATGAATGTGCAAGTAGAGATACTGGAGTGATAGATGTGCAGAAGATGAATGTGCAAGTAGAGATACTGGAGTGATAGATGTGCAGAAGATGAATGTGCAAGTAGAGATACCGGGGTGCAAAGGAGCAACAACAAAAAACAATATGAGGATGAGGTAGTTGGAAGGGCTATTTACAGATGGGCTATGTACAGGTTCAGTGATCTGGGAGCTGCTCTGACAGCTGGTGCTTAAAGCTAGTGAGGGAGATATACGTCTCCAGCTTCAGTGATTTTTGAAATTCGTTCCAGTCATTGGCAGCAGAGAACTGGAAGGAGAGGTGGCCAAAATAGGAATTGGCATTGGGGGTGACCAGTGATATATACAGTACCTGCTGGAGCGCGTGCCAAGGGTGGGTGCTGCTAGGGTGACCAGTGAGCTGAGACAAGGCAGGGCTTTACCTAGTAGAGACTTATAGATGACCTGGAGCCAGTGTGTTTGGCAATGAATATGAAGCGAGGGCCAGCCACCGAGAGCATACAGGTTGCAGTGGTGAGTGACAAAACGGTGGCACTTTGATACACTACATCTAGTTTGCTGAGTAGAGTGTTGGAGGCCATCTTGTAAATGACAACGCCAAAGCCAAGGATCGGCAGGACAGTCAGTTCTATGAGGGTATGTTTGGCAGCATGAGCGAAGGATGCCCTGTTGCGAAATAGGAAGCAGATTCTAGATTTAATCTTGGATTGGAGATGCCCAATGTGAGTCTGGAAGGAGAGTCCACAGTCCAACCAGACACCCAGGTATTTGTAGTTGTCCACATATTCTAAGTCAGAACTGTCCAGAGTAGTGATGCTGGGCGGGCGGGCAGGCAGGCAGGTGTTGGCAGCGATCGGTTGAAGAGCATGCATTTAGTTTTACTTGCATTTAAGAGCAGTTGGAGGCCACGGAAGGAGAGTTGTATGGCATTGAAGCTCGTCTGGAGGTTAGTTAACACAGTGTCCAAAGAAGGGCCAGAAGTATACAGAATGGTGTCATCTGCGTAGAGGTGGATTAGAGATTCACCAGCAGCAAGAGCAACATCATTGATGTATACAGAGAAGAGAGTTGGCCCGAGAATTGAACCCTGTGGCAGAGAGAGACGTGGCTGAGGTGCACCCATGACCAGCTCGGAAACCAGATTGCAAAGGCGAAGAAGGTATTCGAAATGGTCGGTGATCTGTTTGTTAACTTGGCTTTCGAAGACCTTAGAAAGGCAGGGTAGGATAGATATAGGTATGTAGCTGTTTGGGTCTAGAGTGTCTCCCCCTGAGGTTGAACAGGCTAGTAATAGGGGTTGCAACAATTTCGGCTGATCATTTTACAAAGAGAGAGTTATGGCCTTTCTCTTGCGTTTCAAAGATGATGGGAAAAAGAAAAAAAAACGTTTTTTTCTTTGTATAATATTCTACCATATCTAATGTGTTGTATTATCCTACATTCATTTCACATTTCCAGAAACTTCAACGTGTTTCCTTTCAAATGGTTTCAAGAATATGCATATACTTGCTTCAGGTCCTGAGCTACAGGCAATTAGATTTGGGTGTGTCGTTTTAGGCGATTTTTTTTATTTTTATGGGTCAACTCATCAAGAGGTAAGGGAGAAAACGAATGCCTGAATACACATTTACATAACTGATGTCAAGTTTGATGTGTTATGCAGCTGAACATAAATACAGAAGCAGTATGAAAACAAAACGACTTTATTTTATATGTATCGTCCAAAAACTGTGCATTACGAATGTTCAGATTTTGTTGAAGGTTCAAGACAAACTGTTCCATACTGTTATCGATGCCATACGTACTTTTCACTGATGAGTCCCAGACTAGAGGAGGAGGCGTGTACTGTCACTGTTGAGAATCTGTTACATAAACCGCTCTGAAGCTGTGACTATCTGACAGGAGCTTCAAGATTTGCCCATAGAGATATCTACCAATAAGTCTAGAACTATTTTAATTCTAACTTCATAGATATAGAAATAGATAGATATATAAATATAGAAAATATTCACCATCGGTCGAACATTTGTGGATTCTTCCTGACTATTGGAGCCATTGAACTTGATTGACAAAAGGTGGTAAAACGTTCACTGAACTAATGGCAATGTCATCTTGACCCTGGGAGTTCACATTCGTAAAGAATGAGACTAAAAACACAGTCGCTGCGCATCAACTGTTACTATCATGTTCCATATTGCAGACGTGTAATGATTGTTGTTCTGCACTGCTTCAACGCACACGTTTAATATTTGTTACTAGTTGTGTCGCAAAATGAACTATCCAATACTTTCCTAACATTGATCACATGTGTTCTGTTCTAAAGTGATAGAATATATATATATATATATGTATTACTTTTCAGACGCACTCAGGCAGACTGTGGGACAAAGATCATTAAGCAGTGTTTCCGCAGGAAGGATTTTATGAGCGCAAAGATGGCGGCTTCATTGCTGAGGATAGTGCGACTTGGATCTACCAAGGTAATGAAATGTCATGCACATAGCTAATCACATTATTTGAAGTTCTAACATGCTGTAGTTTTCGAAGAGACCCCTTTAACTAATTGCAACGTCATTTTTCATTTGTGCAAAGACAAAACATGAATCGTGAGCTTGTTAGTATTTCAGCGACATGGCTACAGTGCGTTAGCTAATGGATAACATTGATTGATAACATGGTCAACGTTATCTGCTGTAGCTACTTTTATATCAAATGCATAATTTGAGCCGTTCGAATAGAAGATTTATGATCATTTTTTTATTTTCAATTAGCAAAGTGTTCATAGCAAATATTTTACAGTGGTGTGAAAATACTTTAAAGTATTACTTAAAGTAGTTTTTTTGGGGGGGGGTATCTGTACTTTACTATTTATATTTTTGACAACTTTTACTTCACTACGTTCCTAAAGGAAATATTGTACTTTTTACTCCATAAATTTAACCCTGACAACCCAAAGTACTCATTACATTTTGAATACTTAGCAGAACAGGAAAAGTGTGAAATACAGCGCTTATCTAGAGAACACGTGGTAAATCCCTACTGCCTATGTTCTGGCGGACTCACTAAACACAAATGCATCTTTTGTAAATGTGTCCCTGGCCATCCGTACATTTTTAAAACGAGACATTTACTGAGTCACGTTCACTTTTACTTCAGTAACTATCTATACTTTTACTCAAGTATGACAATTGGGTACTTTTTCCACCACTGCTATTTTATTTAAGTTGATGACTGCCACCTACCTAGCTCTCCAACTGTAGGCGGGTTTTCCATCTCTACAGTTTTCAGCCATTAGCTTTACCCACGACTGACTCATGTCAACTACTATCCCAATGCTATGTTTTAATGTTTAGAAACGTCAATCATCGCTTGTGATACGGCTTTTGAAAATATTGCTTTTTAATTTATCAGCGAGAATGAATCCTTCAAATAATAAAGTGACTTACTGTATCAGTTTGATACAGATTCCTACGTCCTTGGGCATAGCTGCGGGAAGAAGCACCGCCTGAAAAATCTGAATGTCATATGTTATGAAACGACATTTATTTTATTTTTTTCTCACAAAAGTAGTGCACTGGGGCTTTACTAGTCTTGTAATAGTGGACTGATAAGCTGTCTGTAGCGCGGAATGCTATTGCATTGGTGTCTATGGGAGACCCAGCCCGTTAAGTAGACAGGCAGTTTACCATTGAAATATTTTTGTCAATTCTGATCTTCAATTATCCCCCATCTTTGCTCCCGAGTGGCGCACCGGTCTACGTCGGTGCAAGAGACATCACTGCAGTCCCTGGTTAGAATCCAGGCTGTATCACATCCGGCCGTGATTGGGAGTCCCATAGGGCGGCGCACAATTGGCCCAGCGTCGTCCGGGTTTGGTCAGTGTAGGCTATCATTGTAAATAAGAATTTGTTCTCAACTGACTTGCCTAGTTAAATAAAGGTAAAAAATGTATATAAATATTATACATTTTCTGTAGCCAAAGATGATCTATTATGTAGCTCAGTTGTGGCTAGTGAACTTTGCAGGTGTTACTGATTAATCAACAATGCCATGCTGGTGGGTGGTATTTAAAATAAAACCCAGCCCTGAAATGAAACGTAGGCTCAAGAATTTACACGTAATTTCTTAGGAAAAGACACACGTCATTGGCATGAATTTGCACAAAGTGGCCAGTTTTAGGTTTTGTCACTTCAAATATATAATACGCTGAGTGCACAAAACATTAGGAACACTTGCTGCATAACACAACAAAAAGCTCTTGCTATTTTTTAATTTTAATTTTTACCTTTATTTAACCAGGCAAGTTCTTATTTTCAATGACGGCCTGGGTTAACTGCCTGTTCAGAGGCAGAACGACAGATTTGTACCATGTCAGCTCGGGGGTTTGAACTCGCAACCTTCCGGTTACTAGACTAGGCTACCCTGCCGCCCTCTTTCCACGACCGACTGAATCCAGGTGAAAGATATGATCCCTACTGGTGTGCGTTTAAAAATTGGGAGCATTTTTTTTTTCTGATACAGATTATTTTGTGTTTCTGGCCATTCAAATCAAAGCATAGTAATAAGCCTGCAACTGCATTCACTGCTTTTTACATGAACACATTTTTTATTTAGGCCAAATTTGATCAAATTCTGAAATTGCAATAATCGCAATTAACAACAGAAAATCATGCAATTCAGTATTTCATTTTTTTATTTACAGCCCTAGTTGCAGTTATATTGTCACTAATTGGTGTGTACTTTGATCAGTGCGTGCAGGTGGAGAGGTGGAGCGCTCCTGCAGCTGCTGCCCTATGCACAAAAGCTGGTGGTCCCAAGAAGCCCAAGAAGAGCAGCTCAGGAAGTAAGTTTTGGATCTGCATTTAATTTGACCAAAAATACCTCATACAATTATTTGTAGTTTATGATACTTTAGCAGATGTAAATTCTTGAACATAGTGAGGGTGCTCAAATTATGCTACAAGTATCATTAAATCAATAAAATTACTCATCATATCCAAATTATACTGACTATTTTCTTGTATATTTTTCAAAAGGGACTTAAAGTAGTTGGCGAACAATGACAAACTGAGAAAGAGTTCGCTGTGGACTATCCACACATTTGATTTAGCTGTAATGCTATGGTCCAGTTCTTTATTCATCAATTGATCAAGGAGGAAGAGAGACCCATTGATGACCAGACTGATAAAACTCCCCAATGTGGCTCATCTCATTAAAGACCTTCACTAGAGATATGAACACCTAATTTTTCCCAGAAGATTTCTATTAGTACGGAGACTTTTTTTTGTGTGAAACATTTCCCATAACCAATCGAGATCACTGCACTGCCAATCGAGATCACTGCACTGCCAATCGAGATCACTGCACTGCCAATCGAGATCACTGCACTGCCAATCGAGATCACTGCACTGCCAATCGAGATCACTGCACTGCCAATCGAGATCACTGCACTGCCAATCGAGATCACTGCACTGCCAATCGAGATCACTGCACTGCCAATCGAGATCACTGCACTGCCAATCGAGATCACTGCACTGCCAATCGAGATCACTGCACTGCCAATCGAGATCACTGCACTGCCAATCGAGATCACTGCACTGCCAATCGAGATCACTGCACTGCCAATCGAGATCACTGCACTGCCAATCGAGATCACTGCACTGCCAGAAAAGGTTGTCCTCGAGAATACATTTTAAAAGCCTTTCAGATGCTGAAGATATTGTATACAGTAGTCTTACGTGCAAAAGTAATACGCAGAAGTTAAGAAGATGTTTTGGAGAAGAACTGAAGATCTTTTAATATTTTTTTTAAAAGCTAACAAAAGTCAGATTACAGGTAAGACATGCTGAAGGGAAGCTCAAGCGTCCTGGAGGCCTGTCTTTGTACCCAAAAGGCTGAGGAATCTACAATTAGCAGGATTTTGTTTTTGCAGGCTCTCTGTGGATCCTACCACAATTTGAGTAAATGTCTCAGTTAGTTCCACCAGTTTGTTTTCTATACAAAGTGATGATGAAAAATGCTAATTAAGTTTGTTTTCCTTCCCCAGGTATCAAAATATAATGATGTAAATAATTTTTCCCCCACAGCTTTCACTAATATAATCAGATATTTTTCCAACAATAGTATCCTCTTATAAGTGGAATTTTTCTTGTACTCTATAACATGAATTGTCAATGAAAGATAGTTTTGGGAAGTTGGTTTTGGCACATGCGCACTTAATTATGAAACTATACTGTGATTAAAATATAATGTTTTTATAATGTTCCTCAATTAATAGTACATGAACACTTTTTGTGCCCCTTCTTGAAATTTGGCACTTTGTGCCCTTTTTAGTCCAGGCACCATATGTGTCTTGCAAAATTCTTGAATAATGTCTGGGTGTAGCCATGTTGCTCTGGGTAAGTTTTGTCCACATTTAATGCAAAGTGGGGGCATGTTGGTTTAAATTCCTTTTAGGCTAATTAGAGTATGAATAGAAATGAATAAATCTTGTTTGTCCCCCCCCCCCTCCTCCGTCCTAGAAAAGTCCCAGGGCAAAACATATTTTGATTTAGAGAAGCTTGTACCACACAGAAAATATGTGGAGTTTCCAAAGAAAGAAATGACACCAGCTGCTGCAGTAGAACTTGTCACCGCCCCAAAGCCTGTTGAAGCTGCTGCCACAGAGCCAATTGTTGCCGCGGCTGAAGCTGTTCCAGCCCCCGCTGCAGTTGAAGCCACCCCCGTCGTCGACACAGTCGCTCCAGCAACTGAAGCCATTGTTGAATCCGCCGCTCTTGTATCCAAAGCCACCCCCGTTGTTGAAGCCGCTGCATCAGTAGCTGAAGCCGCTCCTGTTGCAGCCGAAGCGGCTCCCATCTTTGAAGCTTCGTCAGCGGCCGACACTCCTGTTGAAGCCGTCCCAGAAGCTGCCGTCCCAGAAGCTGCCGCCCCAGTTGAAGCTGCCCCAGTTGAAGCTGCCCCAGTTGAAGCTGCCCCAGTTGAAGCTGCCCCAGTTGAAGCTGCCCCAGTTGAAGCTGCCCCAGTTGAAGCTGCCCCAGTTGAAGCTGCCCCAGTTGAAGCCATAGCAGAAGTTTTGGTTGAATCTGCCACAATTGAAGGTGCGGCTGAAGCCCTCGTGGAAGTTGTAGCAGAGGTTGTGACTGTAGCTGCCCCCATTGAAGCTGCGGCTGAAGCCCTCATTGAAGCTGTAGCAGAGGTTGTAGCTGAAGCGGCCCAAGTTGAATCTGCAGCAGTGGAGCTGATTGCAGAGCCCCCGGCTGAGGCAGAACGGTTTGAGGCGCCTGAGGGTATACCCCCCTTCTCTCCTCTCTGTGGATCCTACTGTTTACCAACAGTCATACTTTCGTGTGATGCTACAACTCTAAGGATATCTTTTAAGATAACCAATATTACAGAAGCGCTTTTCGTTCTTGCTTTGGTTTGTCTTTTCCAGTGGGCTAATTTACCACACTATTAGCTATTTATCCCTCAAACTACCACATTTCTACATTGTTGCAGACGTGTAGACCCAAGCAGCCACACATCTTTTCCCGCACACCCATTCCTTCTGGGATTCTATGCATTAACTTGTAACCATGCAGCTTTGCCCATCCGACACCCGATGAATGTCTCCTCTGCGTTCTTCAGCACGGCTTCATCATTTACTCTCTGGTTCAGCTGTGACGGTCTACGCTGATCGGCACTGATCTGCGCCAATCTGCTTGATTTAATATCTTTATTTTGCCATGTTTTTCCAGCATTCACTCGTTCTTACCTGCACTCTTTCTGCTGCTAGTTTGTTTCTCGACATCTCTGTTTTTCTTTCCGTCACTCGATCATCTGTTCTTATTTCATAAACTTCTCTGTTCCCTTCACTGAATATTGTTAAAAGAAACATGATCCTCAACGCCCTGAATTTTTAACTTTTTTTGTTTTTATAATTTCAACTATTGTTTTGTTACATTATATTTTGGTACGGTTACTGTATACTGTCAAAGGTAATGTTAAGGTCATATTAACCAGCGTTTTGACTCGTCTGTCTCTGGGCAGCTACTGAGTGATAACGTGCAATGGGGTCTGGTATTATGATTCTATGTTTCCTACTCTTCCCTCCTCTCTGTTTCTCTCTCACACTTTGTTTTCCCTGAGTCGCATGATATCTGTAATTGATCCCCTCACTTTTGTATTTGTTTGGCGCTGTGTAACATATGACTTTGGAAATGTCAACTTTCCTTCCCCTTGGTAGTCAATGCGCAAGAGTTTGCACCTTGGTTGCTGGGTGTGGAATCAAACACGAGTGGGGAAAGAAGTTGCTACATTTTACTGTTAAATGTACATGAGTTGGTTACACGCAGGGAGTTTGAATTGGACATCTCAAATACAGAACCCTGTGTCTGCCAAGTAATGCTATGAACTACACAGATGTGACGCATAGCATTCCCCCATCACAGCAACTTATAACCTGTTACCTGACCTTTCTAACTTAAATCTTTCCTCTCTTACCCCTGTTGATGCCAGTCAGTCTACCGTTTCTAAGTGCTGTTTTTGTGCATGAGGGTATTGGAAGTGATGAGTTTTGTCATGTGGTTCAAGCCAAAAGGGGCGTAGCCCGGCTTACCGTCTCCATTCAGCTGTTTCATTCCACTCCTGTCATTTGCCAAAGAGGCTAGCATTTCACTATCTTCAAATATGAATACCGTCATTAAAGAGCTCGAGGAGATGATAGGATTTGATCTTGATTCGATAACCCTCACAGCTATCATCCAATCACAATGTTTATGCAAATTAGACTGATAGGAAAACGATTTAACTGCATGACGTCAGGTGCCAGTTTTGTTTCTTTCCTCTCATTAATGGGACGCAACGGAAGCAAACGTAGCTCGATTGAATCTTGTAGGCTAATAATTTCTGTATCATTATTTATTTCATTACAAAGGCCTATCTACACACTTAAAATGTGTAATTATATGTTGCGCCAAATTTGCGCGCACTCCATGCTACACAACATTATTATGGGAAATATCAATTTGGTTTCAGACTACCAATCAGGAACTGTGCTGAAAATCTGGCTGCATATTGAACATTCTGTTGGTGAAAGGCCAGTCTCTTTTTTTACATGACAGGAGTGGAATGTCAGCTGAACAGACTGGTACCCAGACTAAAAGGAGGAATTGCTTTAAATGAATATAAAATCATTGTGTTTTTCCTTCATTGGACTCAGTTCAACTGGACCCAATCCAGAAACTCTTCCTGGATTCGATCCGCGAGTACTCCTCAAAGAGCGTGTAAGTTACACAGCTGTTTTTGGCTAGCTTTTTTTTGTCTTGCTCACAATCATCCCCCTTTGTCATCAAGCGGACATTTCAACCATATTTTCTTCTCTCAGGGCCAGTGGCGGTTTGGTAGATGCAGGCCCTGCATATGAGAAGAACTTGGCAGAGGAGCTGACTAAACTCCAGCGGCTTTATGGTGGTGGAGACATCACAGCTTTCCCAGAGTTCAAGTTCACAGGTTAGTAGTTTTGTAAAGGTGGCCATGAGCCTTTTTTAAATGCTTTATTAGGTTCTTCTAGGACCAAGAATATAATGCATTAATATTCTCGTTGCACACCATTTTTCTCTGTCTCTGTCCAGAGCCCAAGCTGGAGGAAGTGGCCCCCAAGTAAACCTCACCAGTTCACTTTTCTACAGCTTTTTCCTGTCCATTTGTTCTATGAATATTGGAAGTCTAAAGATAACTGTATCAAGTTGATGCTAAAATCCTTTACATTTTCTATGTGGTGGTGGGGGATAGAGGAGTTTCTATTTCTGTATAAATATACATTCTCTGACTTAGTTTGTATTAGATGCACATGTTAGAGGTCAAGCGTCGGCTGAGCTTTGAGCTGTGAAATATATATGCATTTGCATAGATGATCCATGCATGTTGGGGGGGGGATAAACTGATCCATATTCTACTTTTGTTGCAGTCTTTCATTCCAAGTTGATCAATGTCATCATTGTAAATCGCATGCAATGCTAAAGTAAAAAGACTACCCATGTTTGTATTGTATAACTGCACATTAGTTACTGAATGCAGATTTGCCTTGAAACCGCAGTTACAGAAAAATTGTGTTCACATACAGTTGAAGTCAGAAGTTTACACATACACCTTAGCCAAATACATACTCAGTTTTTCACAATTTCTGTCATTTAATCCTAGTACACAATTCCCTGTCTTTGGTCAGTTAGGACCACCACTTTTATTTTAAGAATGTGAAATCTCAGAATAATAGAAGGGAGTGAGTTATTTCAGCTTTTGTGTCTTTCATCACATTCCCAGTGGCTCAGACGTTCACACACTCAATTAGTAATTTGTAGCATTGCCTTTTACATTTACATTTAAGTCATTTAGCAGACGCTCTTATCCAGAGCGACTTACAAATTGGTGCATTCACCTTATGACATCCAGTGGAACAGTCACTTTACAATAGTGCATCTAAATCTTAAAGGGGGGGGGTGAGAGGGATTACTTATCCTATCCTAGGTATTCCTTAAAGAGGTGGGGTTTCAGGTGTCTCCGGAAGGTGGTGATTGACTCCGCTGTCCTGGCGTCGTGAGGGAGTTTGTTCCACCATTGAACAGTTTTGACTGGGCTGAGCGGGAGCTGTACTTCCTCAGTGGTAGGGAGGCGAGCAGGCCAGAGCTGGATGAACGCAGTGCCCTTGTTTGGGTGTAGGGCCTGATCAGAGCCTGGAGGTACTGAGGTGCCGTTCCCCTCACAGCTCCGTAGGCAAGCACCATGGTCTTGTAGCGGATGCGAGCTTCAACTGGAAGCCAGTGGAGAGAACGGAGGAACGGGGTGACGTGAGAGAACTTGGGAAGGTTGAACACCAGACGGGCTGCGGCGTTCTGGATGAGTTGTAGGGGTTTAATGGCACAGGCAGGGAGCCCAGCCAACAGCGAGTTGCAGTAATCCAGACGGGAGATGACAAGTGCCTGGATTAGGACCTGCGCCGCTTCCTGTGTGAGGCAGGGTCGTACTCTGCGGATGCCTTAAAACGTGTCGGGTAGCCTTCCCACAATAAGTTGGTTGAATTTTGACCCATTCCTCCTGACAAAGCTGGTGTAACAGTCCGGTTTCTAGGCCTCCTTACTCGCACACGCCTTTTCAGTTCTGCCCACACAATTTGTGAGGAGGAGGGTTTATCCTCCAGGTCTTTAACTGTTTTCCAGAACTTCTTGGGGTTAGACCCACCGAGAGAGACCTGCTCCTTAAAGTAACTAACTTTGGCCTTCCGGATAGCCTGAGTGCACTTTCTCATTTCCCTGAGCGATAGCCAGTCAGCCTGAGGATGCGTGTGCCGAGCCTTTCGCCAAATGGAATTCTTGAGGTGGAGTAACTCTGCTAGATCACGGCTGAACCGGTTTTTCATTTTCTATATGAGGGAGTGTTTCTTAACAATACCACTGAAAATATATTTTAAAAAAGGTACAAGCATCTTTGACAGAGGGGATCACGCTGATTCTATACCAATTTACAGAGGCCAGGTCATGAAGGAAGTCTTGTAATTAACGTTTTGTACCAAGTGTTTAAGACAAATCAGGACAGGTCGTTTCACTGAGCAGCCATTACAAAACACAGATACAGGTACAGTATAGCGTACAGTATACACATATGAGATGAGTAATGGAAGATATGTTAACATTATTAAAGTGACGTTGTTTAAAGTGACTAGTGATCCATTTATTAAAGTGGCCAGTGATATGAGTCTATGTAGGCAGCAGCCTCTCTGAGTTAGTGATGGCTGTTTAGCAGTCTGATGGCCTTGATATAGAAGCTGTTTTTCAGTCTGTCGGTCCCAGCAATACTTATTTTCCACCATAATTTGCAAATAAATTCATAAAAAAATCCTACAATGTGATTTTCTGGATTTTTTCCCCCTCATTTTGTCTGTCATAGTTGAAGTGTACCTATGATTAAAATTACAGGCCTCATCTTTTTAAGTGGGAGAACTTGCACAATTGGTGGCTGACTAAATACTCTTTTGCCCCACTGTATGTGTTTAATAAAATATTAGTTCAAATGATGAGCTGGTAAGGGTCTTGCTGCTGGTGATTCTCTGACCCACCTCTACACAGAAAACACCATTCTGTATACTTCTGGCCCTTCTTTGGACACTGTTAACTAACCTCCAGATGAGCT
This sequence comes from Oncorhynchus gorbuscha, assembly GCF_021184085.1. Lineage (NCBI taxonomy): Eukaryota > Metazoa > Chordata > Actinopteri > Salmoniformes > Salmonidae > Oncorhynchus > Oncorhynchus gorbuscha. Next base: position 90,922,969 of record NC_060181.1, on the reverse strand, counting down.
TCAATGCCATACAACTCTCCTTCCGTGGCCTCCAACTGCTCTTAAATACAAGTAAAACTAAATGCATGCTCTTCAACCGATTGCTGCCCACACCTGCCTGCCCGTCCAGCATCACTACTCTGGACGGTTCTGACTTACAATATGTGGACAATTACAAATACCTAGGTGTCTGGTTAGACTGTGAACTTTCCTTCCAGACTCACATTATGCATCTCCAATCCAAGATTAAATCTAGAATCGGCTTCCTATTCCTTAACAAAGCATCCTTCACTCATGCTGCCAAACACCCACGTAAAACTGACTATCCTACCGATCCTTGACTTCGGCGATGTCATTTACAAAATAGCCTGCAACACTCTACTCAGCAAATTGGATGCAGTCTATCACAGTGCCATCCGTTTTGTCACCAAAGCCCCATATACTACCCACCACTGCGACCTGTATGCTCTCGTTGGCTGGCCCTCGCTTCATATTCGTCGCCAAACCCACTGGCTCCCGGTCATCTATAAGTCTCTGGAAGGTAAAGCCCCACCTTATCTCAGCTCACTGGTCACCATAGCAGCACCCACCCATAGCATGCACTCATTACATTACATTTACATTTACATTTAAGTCATTTAGCAGACGCTCTTATCCAGAGCGACTTACAAATTGGTGCATTCACCTTATGACATCCAGTGGAACAGCCACTTTACAATAGTGCATCTAAATATTTTAAGGGGGGGGGGTGAGAAGGATTACTTTATCCTATCCTAGGTATTCCTTAAAGAGGTGGGGTTTCAGGTGTCTCCGGAAGGTGGTGATTGACTCCGCTGTCCTGGCGTCGTGAGGGAGTTTGTTCCACCATTGGGGAGCCAGAGCAGCGAACAGTTTTGACTGGGCTGAGCGGGAACTGTACTTCCTCAGTGGTAGGGAGGCGAGCAGGCCAGAGGTGGATGAACGCAGTGCCCTTATTTGGGTGTAGGGCCTGATCAGAGCCTGGAGGTACTGAGGTGCCGTTCCCCTCACAGCTCCGTAGGCAAGCACCATGGTCTTGTAGCGGATGCGAGCTTCAACTGGAAGCCAGTGGAGAGAGCGGAGGAGCGGGGTGACGTGAGAGAACTTGGGAAGGTTGAACACTAGACGGGCTGCGGCGTTCTGGATGAGTTGTAGGGGTTTAATGGCACAGGCAGGGAGCCCAGCCAACAGCGAGTTGCAGTAATCCAGACGGGAGATGACAAGTGCCTGGATTAGGACCTGCGCCGCTTCCTGTGTGAGGCAGGGTCGTACTCTGCGGATGTTGTAGAGCATGAACCTACAGGAACGGGCCACCGCCTTGATGTTAGTTGAGAACGACAGGGTGTTGTCCAGGATCACGCCAAGGTTCTTAGCGCTCTGGGAGGAGGACACAATGGAGTTGTCAACCGTGATGGCGAGATCATGGAACGGGCAGTCCTTCCCCGGGAGGAAGAGCAGCTCCATCTTGCCGAAGTTCAGCTTGAGGTGGTGATCCGTCATCCACACTGATATGTCTGCCAGACATGCAGAGATGCGATTCGCCACCTGGTCATCAGAAGGGGGAAAGGAGAAGATTAATTGTGTGTCGTCTGCATAGCAATGATAGGAGAGACCATGTGAGGTTATGACAGAGCCAAGTGACTTGGTGTATAGCGAGAATAGGAGAGGGCCTAGAACAGAGCCCTGGGGGACACCAGTGGTGAGAGCGCGTGGTGAGGAGACAGATTCTCGCCACGCCACCTGGTAGGAGCGACCTGTCAGGTAGGACGCAATCCAAGCGTGGGCCGCACCGGAGATGCCCAACTCGGAGAGGGTACTCCAGCAGGTATATTTCACTGGTCACCCCCAAAGCCAATTCTTCCTTTGGCTGCCTGCCTTTCCTTCCAGTTCTCTGCTGCCAATGACTGGAAGGAATTGCAAAAATCACTGAAGCTGGAGACTCATATCTCCCTCACTAACTTAAGCATCAGCTTTCAGAGCAGCTCACAGATCATTGCACCTGTACATAGCCCATCTGTAAATATCCCATCCAACTACCTCATCCCCATACTGTATTTATTTATTTATCTTGCTCCTTTACAGCCCAGTATCTCTACTTGCACATTTATCTTCTGCACATCTACCATTCCAGTGTGTAATTTCTATATTGTAATTACTTTGCCACTACGGCCTATTTATTGCCTTACCTCCCTAATCTTACTTCACATGCCCACACGGTATATAGATTTTTTTTCTATTGTTATTGACTGTACGTTTGTTTATTCCATGTGTAACTCTGTGTTGTTGTTTGTGTCGCACTGCTTTGCTTTATCTTGGCCACGTCGCAGTTGTAAATGAGAACTTGTTCTTAACTGGCCTACCTGGTTTAATAAAGGTGAAGTAAAAAATTAAAAAAGGATATCAGAATTCTAAATTGTTAACTACCTTTCTATTATGAGAATTAACATATGGAGTATATACTTTTTACTATGGCACAAATTAAACAATTGTTAAAATCCACTGAAGTGGTAAATGCTATTTTTTTCACCCTTTCAAAGAGGAACTAATTTCTTTCCCAAATGTGCGTGTCTGGGGAGGAGCTTACAGGACAATATAATTGTTGTGTTTCCGCACGAAAAATAAAAAACGGAGCACCAAAAATGGCGACCTCCTTACTTCGGCTAGGACGACTGGGGTCTTTCAAGGTACTATTCGTTGTTTATTGTCTAAACATGTTTTTCTTCAGTTGTCATTTCGATTATTTTACAAAGAAACCTTTCGTTAGTTGATTGGTTTGTACAGTAATCGACGTATCGAAACCGTTTTCTTCTAACATTAGCTAGCGTCTTTCTGTCCTGTTGACCGAAGGCGCAGGACTGCTAGCTGTATTTCCCATCCTCTACATCTGATTTTTTTTGAGACTATGCTTCATCGTGCTCATTAATAAGATTTAAGCTAGATATTTAGTTTACCTTGTTATTGAATAACGTTAAGTCAAAATTAGCTTCTCCTGGTCTCATTGTTAAGCTTGAAACGTTTGGTAGACAATTCCAGAAGGTGCTGGCAAGTGGGCATTAACAGACTGGAACGCAGGGCTAGGCTAATGAATGCTGAATTTACAACATAAAACAATGCTATGTATTTCTTTCTGTTTTAGGTTCTCCAGAAAGAGAGCTGGGGCCTTTTGAGGAGCTCCTCTGCCGCGGCATTCTGCACCAAGGCTGGGGAGCCAGAGAAAGCTGTTAAGGCAACAACTACAATTAAGAGTGCGGCTATTTAAAAAAACAAATAATTTACGTTATGTTCTATTCTGGGTCCTTTTTACTCTCCCCTAGGTAACAATAACGGCATTTCTTTCTCAGGTATAGCCCACACTTAAAGTGTCTCCCTGATGTGCCAATATAACCACATTCCGGAATCTTACAGATAAACCATTTCCTAAAGCCAACTCTACTGCTCCTTTAAACATTTGCTTGATTGCACTGGAACCGGGATTAAGGATGCATTAACTGGTTAACAAATAGTCACTGATGTGATGTTTTTCCCTGATGTGACCAACAGAAAATACTATAAGATATCTCTATATAATGACCAGATGCTTATTTCTCCGCCCTAACAATGGTAGTCGTCCCGAGGCTGGAAGGCAGGTGACACAGAAAAGCATTGGGCTTGTTTTGGACAGATTTTGGGCTAGAGTTAAACATCTCGCTTTGTCTCTTCTCTGATACTATGCATGCATACAAGGACCAGACATTTTTCATTAAGAGCTTAATTGGAAACATGCAACAATAGAACGCTTGTCGTCTAACAGTCAAAAATATATAGCCTAGTATTGAACATGCAGCTCCTGTAATGAAGCAGCTAATGAAAAGTAATTTTCAAACATTTGCCAAAAAATGCAATTTGCTGGAAAACTCCATTCTAAACCTAATGTTGGTAGTTGTGACAGATTAATTTAGAGGGGGAATCTAGAACAACAATTAGGATTGGTTGCTAATATGATTAGGATTGTGCCTTCGGCTTCTGGACAACGGAAGTAAGTGCATATGAACCAGATTAGGAGAGAAATTCTGGGTTAATGGCATCAGGAAGTCTTTATAAAATAGTTTCTATGGATGGATTTTTCTCAGGGCATATTTTCCAAGGTAAGACGACTCATTATTTGAAGTAAAGCTTTCAGACAGTTCCTGCCTCAAGCTCACACTGCAAAGTGGTGAGTGATACGCAGATAGCATGCCTATCGTTGACTATAGCCTATGCACTCTGATGGTAATTGGGAGGTGCGCTTTAGTTACGAGTTGAGATTGACAAATAAAAATAGTGCCTTTTTTTTTTATCGTGTCCATCAAAGTTTTTAACACGTGGTTGCATTTTGACATTTTATTTGTTGTGCAATGATTGGGCTTTCAGAAGCATGTTTCACTCCAGTGAGGAGCTACTCTGGTGCTGTCTGACAGGTGGTAGGCTATTACGCTCCTCAAACTAAATAAGATGTGTGACGACTAATGAAAATACATGTGCACCAATTTCATCCCACAAAATTATGGAAATTAACCTATAGACCGTATGGAAATTAACCTATAGACCGATAAGCATCAACCGGTCCAAATGTATTTTTATCAGCTCGCTGATTTAACTGTTAACATCCCTAAAATCCCTAACAGGGCTGTATCATAATAATCTAGAGAATGTAATTTTACAATGGTTAAACTAGTTCCACAGTAGCTTTGGTGTCAGGAGTTTTGTTGTGTTTGGCATAGGTGGTTTTATTTGGAGACGAGCCTCCTGGTTGTGAGGAACATACTGATTAGGCTATATACTTTTACATTTTTTTTGTGTAACTTATTCCATTTACCATTTCTTAATCCCTAGAGGCCTCAGAAGAGGGGGCTGCACTACAAGCCTACAACACCACGGTTGCCTTCCCAGTTAAGCTTTCAGCCTCAGGACTTTCCCCAGCACAGGCTCTAGGTGAAATTGAATCAGTGGCTAGCCCGTCACTGCTGAAACAATAGTAGCTGCAGAACCAGCTACCTTTTCCACTTCTGCAAGCCATGCTAACGCTATGCCTGCTGAAACTGCTGTGGCTGAAGAAACCGCTAGTCCTGCTGTAGATGTGGCCGCTCCAGTCATAGAGGTGGTTAAGTCTGCCGCTGCTTCTGAGAGTGTTGCAGATATCACATCCCTTGTCACAGAGGAGGCCGCAGCACCAGAGACACCAGTAGTAGAATCCACTACACCAGTTGCCAAGGCCGCAGTAGTCGCTGTTGCAGAAGCTGCTCCAGTTGCTGAGGCTGTTGCCAGTGACGCCGCCCCAGTTGTAGCAGTCGTGGCAGAGGCTCCTTCAGTTGCGGAGGCTGTTGCCGAACCTGCTTCAGTCGCTGACATTGCTGCTCCCATCGTCGATTCTGCTCAACCTGTAATTGACGCCGCCACCAAAGTCACGGATGCTGCTCCCCCAGTTGCTGAGCCTGTCGTTGCTACCAGTGATGAAGCTCCCGTGCCAGAAGACATTCCAGTTTCAGCCTCTGCCGATCCACCTTTAGTTGATGCTGCAGCCTCCACTGAACCTGGAGCCCCAGCCGTTGAATCCTCATCCAGTGATTCTGACTCCGACTCCTCCGACTCTGACACCGACTCTGATGATGAGATGTCCGAAGTGAAATCAAAGGCAAAACCAGAAATCCTAGCAGAAAAAAAGGAAGACTCAGAAAAGGAAGCAGTGGCTTTGGCCAGCGACGCTGAGGTGGCAGTGACGTCTGATGCCATCCTTGTGGCCACTGCCAAAGCTGTGCAAGAAGCTACACCTGCGCTGACTCTGAACGCCGTTACTGAAACTGTCAAGGACAAAGCACCAGACGTTGTAGCCGAAGCAGCACCAGAAGTCACCAAAGAAGTTCAAGCGGCCGCTCCAGAAATTGCAAGTGCTGAGCTGGTTGACCCCACCTCTGTCCTGGAAGCCGACCCAGCGAAAGCTACCCTGGAGGTTGGCCCTGAAACTGCCCCTGCTGCAAGTTTTGAGGAGCTAGTAGACTCTGCCCCTGAGATCGCTAGTGTACCCAAAGAGATTTTTGCAGAAGCTGCTCCAGAGGTTGAAGTAACGCCTCCAGAAGTCACCGCTGCACCAGAAGTCACTCCAAAAGTTGTACCGGAAGCGGCAGAAGAAGCATCTGAAGCTGCCCCTGTAGAAATTGCTGCTGAAACCCTTGTTGAACCTACGGCGGAAGATGCACCGGCCGTTGCTAAAGCTGCCCCAGTTGAAGCCGCAGCAGAGGTGCTGGTAGACATCGCCCCTGTAGTAGCTGGAGCCGCAGGAGAGGAGCTGATTGCAGAGGCCCTGGCTGAGTCAGAACCGAATGAGACCTCAGAGGGTATACACAAACACCTCGTCTAAATCCTACTCTTTCTCTCCTCTGTGGACTTTTCCAAACACAGATGGCCATATTTCTTTAAAATGTCCTTCATAACACATAGGGTTAGATGTTAATACGTTGTAAATCACATGAGTGGTTTGGCTGTAGCTTCTACATTGTTTTGCAGTTATTTTCTTTTGTCATTTAATTGACTGTAGCTATCTGTATTGCCATTTATGTGTAAGGCACATTTCTTAAGTGAAAGTATACTCATTTCACACAACCTGATACTTTAGCTACTTCAGCCAAGTGTGAGATGCATGTTTGAATGGTATGCTTTTCACCTTAGCCCTACCTGCTTGCCTTGCAATTTAACTCTCTTGTTATATACTGAGGGTTCCCAGTTGGGACTTTGGGTCTGTATTTGCATAATTTTATTTACAAAAGCTTTGCCTTTTTAATACCTTGCCTGCACTTTGCCTCCAGAGGTTCATACTGTGAATGTTTTGGAGGACACTGCGATGCATGGTATTTGACTGGCTCACATTGGACTCTTCACACAAACAAAAACCTAAACTAATCCTGCTCTGTTTCCTCCCCTCACTCTTATGACTCGTTGATCTCCCAGGTGGGGCACACCTGCTCTCTGTCCATATGTCTCACCTTCCTTTCTTTATCCACCTCTACTCCCAGGGTGTTCTGGTTTTATTTACTGTATGTGGTATATTCTCTCATGTCCATTGACACATATGTATTTGGATTCTGGGTTGTATGCTATGGTGTACATGCTAATGCTAAGGCGTACTGTACATGCTAATGCTAAGGTGTACTGTACATGCTAATGCTAAGGCGTACTGTACATGCTAATGCTAAGGCGTACTGTACATGCTAATGCTAAGGCGTACTGTACATGCTAATGCTAAGGCGTACTGTACATGCTAATGCTAAGGCGTACTGTACATGCTAATGCTAAGGCGTACTGTACATGCTAATGGTAACGTTACATTTAACCAGCCTCCCACCCTAGACTCCAGCTTGAAGAACTGAAGCTGGGAGTGATCACTCATTGGTCTCCTATCACTTCTTTCTCCCACTTTCTTTCTCTGGACTTGAGTGGATATGCATGCTGTCAATTAATGAAAATGTCTGTATATGCACATGAGGTGGAAGGTGTCATAATGTGTATGACCGTCACCTAACTTCAGTGTGATTGGATTTGGACCTGTTAACCCTCTTTGAAACGGCAGGATTAAAAAACATTTTTTTAAATAGGCGAGTTGCCCCCAACAAGTCAGCTTACAATATTGCAGTATTTGAGTAATGGTCTGGGTATTGTCCAATTTTGGTATTTTTAACAAAAAAAAACATGACAACTTGTTGTATAAAACCTTATTTGATATGGTCAAGAATAATCCTACGTCAAGGATAATGCATTTATTTTTTACATGCTGCCCAATTGACAATGTCTCATTCATGCTTCTGCCAAAGTTATATTTGTATGCCAGTTTAGTTTTCCAATTGGCTGTTAGTGCCCTTTTGCTATCCTCATTCTCCCCTTCCTTCCCAGAAGGTTGTCCTGTAGACAAGGGAGGCTAAGGCCATTCACATCAGCCTATCTCCAGGCTCTATAGGTGGGGATACATCCTTAACACTGTAGAACATGCCCCACCATAAGTTTCTTTTGTCAAATGGGTGAATATTTAAATGTGCACTTTTTACATTTAAAAAACAACATTTTAAGTAAATGTTGTGTCATGTATGGGCATCACTTTTTGTGGCTAGTGATTATACTTTTAAAACATATTTTCTATTCCTTATGAGAATGGTTTTCTGCTAAAAAAAATTGACAGTTGCCGGGGCTCCGAATAACACTAAAACCAAATGCAACTCACCAATTTGCAAACCTCCTTTTTCTACCTTTGGGTTCTGGTTTTATTTAGCCTAACTCCAGGTCAGTCAGGGTACCCTTATGCCTGTGCTGTGTCTTATACCCGTCTCTGTTCTACCCCCTTCAGCTGCACCTCCAGAGCCAGCCCCCGAGCCCCCCCGAGCCATTCGACAACAGCACTTATAAGAACCTCCAACACCACAACTACAACCACTATACCTTCGCAGACCTGGACCTGGAGATGGCAAAGTACCGTCTTCCCCAGCCCTCCTCCGGTAGACCCTCCCCCAGGCACTGAGACAGCCTGGAACCCAGGCCCCGTGTCCCCAGACAGCATGTCTCTGATCCCACCGACCACCCTATGTCTTTTTTTTTTTAGAAGAAGAATAATGATTTTGCCTTGTACTTTATGGTCCCTAAGATGTGCTTGTAATTCTGTTAAAATAAATCTATTATATTAAACTACACAAAATGGATCTGAGGTGTTGAGATTTTGTATTGTTTGAGGTTTTTCTCTCATTTTTATAAGGGGGAAATATTTAATGTTTCTTTGCCGGGTTCTGCGTCGGGGTCATTTGAACAGTGCTGTATATGCAAATATTTTTAATCTACATTCTATTTTAATGACTCCCGATTTTTGACTCTCTCTGATCGTTCAGTACACATCCCGTTGACCTAATTATCACAGAAGTACAATCACAACACTGCACATCTGAGCATGGATCTTTGTCTGTAATAATACATTACCCACTGTTGTGGGAGGAGGACAAGGCTCCTTGTAAAAGTCACAATGTCAAGTTGATTACATTAATTTCATTGTTATAACAAATCAAATGTATTTTTAAAGCCCTTCGTACATCAGCTGATATCTCAAAGTGCTGTACAGAAACTCAGCCCAAAAACCCAAACGGCAAGGCTTTTCATTTTGCATTGACCTAGATTAAAGAGCAGCAGTGGTTTATTTTTGCCAGGCATTCAACCAGCAAGATAGGCCATCATTGTAAATAAGAATTTGTTCTTAACTGACTTGCCTAGTGAAATAAAGGTGAAATAAAGGTAAAATAAAACAACAAAAATGCCTAGATTTGGGGCGAGAACAAGGCACACCGGACGTCACATCTCCTCCTCGTCTCTATAAATATTCATGAGACAAATATCCTGCGTGACCATGCGCGATGACGCAGCACGACAACTGCGGATCCCGATTGCTGCAGCCGCTTGTCAGTGTGACGAAGATTGGCACTCAGGTAAGCTGTCACTCAAAATCTTATTTTTTTCCGTTCCCTATCAATCAAACCAATCTGGGCCGCACAGAATAATGCCTAGGGCAAAAGCTCGAGAGGTGGGGAGGCCAGTGGAGTTCATGTAGCGTTGAATAGATGGCCGGAGCCAAGGAAGATGGAAATTACTCGAGGAAAAAAAAAAATGTCGGCGTTTTAGGGAGAGGAGGAGGAGGAGTGTGGGAAAGAAGGATTGTGAAAAAGCAAGGGCGACTGCTAGAAGCAAGGCCCCAGCCAGTGTACCCCTCTTCCAGTTGAATCGCGAGTGGCACAGGGGAGGGATTAGGCAGCTGTCCTTTGCTTGATTGATTGATGCGGGCAAGATTTTTCGAACTAAAATGTAGAAACTAATATTTATAAATACGTTTACGAATAGCAATACAATGTCAATGCATAACGGGATGAAATACGCACTTTATACGCACTTTAATCCAGCAGCATTTTGTCACGTTAAGTGTATTTTCGCGCAGCTACCTGTGAAAGCGGCAGCTGATCCGTCTCAGACACCGCTGTAAATATGGCCCTTCTGCTTAACTTCACCATTGCAAACTCACGTTTTTTTTAAAACAAGGACACTTCACTTGGTGTTGCGACCAGGAAAAGAGTTCATGCATGTTACATTTAGTACACATTTTGAGGCTGTTATCGCCTAATTTAGTGGACAAAAGGAACCATTTGCAATTGATTAGCTAGTAAGCTAACTAGCTGGATAGTTGCTTTCGTAAATAAACCAGCTAACGTTAGCTATTTTGTTTAGCGACCTTGTATTGAACAAGTAAACGTTCGCAATAAATTCAGTTTAAAGTTCTCTGAAACTGAATTTCTACTTCACTCAATTGTCTCACTCGGACCGCTTTTCCTTCATATGATTGAAAGCCAATCCAATAATTTGCTTGCTATTGCTAAACCATCAAGAAGCTCTACTAGTTGTCTTTGTTGCTGCGAGAAATGGCAGCAGTCGGGTTTTAACATGGTGGGTGAGTGCCATCAGTTAGGACCGTGGACATTAACCCGGTTTCACGATAAGACATGTATGATTCGCACCAATGTCGTATCCTTGAACACGAACGTAAGTCAAAGACGTGCACAAAGCTGTACATTTCCAATGCAAGCGTATGAACTACATAACATTTTGTTCCCCTCCTTATAGCCTTTGTTTCCTAAGCAATTTATATGTAAATATACATGCATGTTTCATTCTCGTTTTGACGAGTACCTTACAGTCAAATAGGTAGCTGCATTATCGTGTATGTTATTGCACTGCAGGGAGTAGATCATCTCTGTCAGAGCAATCCAGCATTTCCTTGTTCTATTCATAAACATGGCCAATTAATCAAGTGGAAAAGTGGAATGTAATCGTGTTTAGGCCATTAAAAACATTCTTTATTTCTATGGTTTAGACTACAATAAGGGTCAAATATTTATAGCACTTGGTCTTTCAAAGAGGGAAAAATAATTCAATAGATTTTCACTGTAGTTTAGCAATTTACCTCAACCCTTCTCCATAGTGCACTATTAGTCCAATATTGTTTACCAAATACAAATGTCAGTCTTTGTAACTTGTCCTGTTTTCAAATAATCTCCATTTATCATGAAGAGTAATTTATACTATAATAGCCTTTTTGAATTCTCAACAGTGTGTGGACCTATGTGTTTTTCTAGGTCCGCCAACATGATGGCTGCCCAGTCGGAATCCATAGACAAGTACCTGGAGGGAGAGCAGCAGGTGGGTCAGAAGTACAAATTTAGTCTGAGGCTCAGCTTTGCGGCCTACTTAAACCATGAGCATGGGTGTAAGGGAAGATTTGAAGTTCTTGAGTTGCTTATTTGAAGTTTGGCAAGATTTTTTATCCATCAATGTACAAAAAAAAAAAAGTAGAACTACTGTCATTTTTACCTGCAGAATGTTTTTGGGTGTATTGTAATTCCTGAAATTATTTATTACTATGTATTTAGAATGTATTGCCACAACTACAGATGAGCAGCTTCTATCCCAAGCGATAAGGCTGCTGAACAATTAATCAAATGGCCACCTGGACTATTTGCATTGACCCCTCCCCCCTTTGTTTTCACACTGCTGCTACTCACTGTTTATTATCTATATCACTTCACCCCTACCTACAGTTACACCTCAATTACCTCAACTAACCTGTTTATTATCTATGCATAGTCACTTCACCCCTACCTACAGTTACACCTCAATTACCTCAACTAACCTGTTTATTATCTATGCATAGTCACTTCACCCCTACCTACATGTACAATGACCTTGACTAACCTGTACCCCTGCACATTGACTCTGTACTGGTACCCCCTGTATATAGCCTCGCTATTGTTACTTACATTTTTTACAATTTTACATTAGTTGATTTATTAAATATTTTCTTAACTGCATTGTTGGTTAAGGGCTTGTAAGTAAGCATTTCACAGTAAGGTCTACACCTGTTGGTTAAGGGCTTGTCAGTAAGCATTTCACAGTAAGGTCTACACCTGTTGGTTAAGGGCTTGTCAGTAAGCATTTCACAGTAAGGTCTACTACACCTGTTGTATTCAGCATTTCACAGTAAGGTCTACTACACCTGTTGTATTCAGCATTTCACAGTAAGGTCTACACCTGTTGGTTAAGGGCTTGTCAGTAAGCATTTCACAGTAAGGTCTACTACACCTGTTGTATTCAGCATTTCACATGAAGGTCTACACCTGTTGGTTAAGGGTTTGTCAGTAAGCATTTCACAGTAAGGTCTACACCTGTTGTATTTGGCCTATGTGACAAATAAGATTTTATTTTGATTTGAGAAAATGGTGAGGACATATCAATGTGACTAACTTGAGGTTTTCCTGCTCTAGCAAACAAGTATTCTTTTTAGAACATTTGCTCTCAATCAAAGCCATTGTTGGTTCAATCACATGGCTGGAGATGGGATTTCTGCTCTTAGAAGTGAGCCTGGCTAGCTGCTGGTAGGCAGTGTGAAAATATGAGAGGAGGAGCACGTGAAGGTGTCTGAATTAATTCGCTCAAAGACAAGCTTGGTGCACCTATCGGTAATGGATAAACATGATATGCCACGACTCATCTTTCTATTCTACTCCCGTCCAAAGAGATCCTGACAACCTCTGTATCAATCACCCATTTGAGAATAATTTAGGAAGGCTATTTCCCTCCATTGTGTACTGAGAAAACAGTCCTCCAACCTATTACCAATGCCAACAGTCCTCCAAGCTATTACCAATGCCAACAGTCCTCCAACCTATTACCAATGCCAACAGTCCTCCAACCTATTACCAATGCCAACAGTCCTCCAACCTATTACCAATGCCAACAGTCCTCCAACCTATTACCAATGCCAACAGTCCTCCAACCTATTACCAATGCCAACAGTCCTCCAACCTATTACCAATGTCAACAGTCCTCCAACCTATTACCAATGCCAACAGTCCTCCAACCTATTACCAATGTCAACAGTCCTCCAACCTATTACCAATGCCAACAGTCCTCCAACCTATTACCAATGCCAACAGTCCTCCAACCTATTACCAATGCCAACAGTCCTCCAACCTATTACCAATGCCAACAGTCCTCCAACCTATTACCAATGTCAACAGTCCTCCAACCTATTACCAATGCCAACAGTCCTCTAACCTATTACCAATGCCAACAGTCCTCTAACCTATTACCAATGCCAACAGTCCTCCAACCTATTACCAATGCCAACAGTCCTCCAACCTATTACCAATGCCAACAGTCCTCCAACCTATTACCAATGCCAACAGTCCTCCAACCTATTACCAATGCCAACAGTCCTCCAACCTATTACCAATGCCAACAGTCCTCCAACCTATTACCAATGCCAACAGTCCTCTATTACCAACCTAGTCCTCAACCAATGCCAACAGTCCTCCTCTAACCTGCCAACAGTCCTACCAATGCCAACAGTCCTCCTCCAACCTATTACCAATGCCAACAGTCCTCCAACCTATTACCAATGCCAACAGCCTATTACCAAGTCCTCTCCAACCTATTACCTGCCAACAGTCCTCCAACCTATTACCAATGCCAACAGTCCTCCAACCTATTACCAATGCCAACAGTCCTCCAACCTATTACCTAGTCCTCCCAACCTATTACCAATGCCAACAGTCCTCCAACCTATTACCAATGCCAACAGTCCTCCAACCTATTACCAATGCCAACAGTCCTCCAACCTATTACCAATGCCAACAGTCCTCCAACCTATTACCAATGCCAACAGTCCTCCCAACCTATTACCAATGCCAACAGTCCTCCCAACCTATTACCAATGCCAACAGTCCTCCCAACCTATTACCAATGCCAACAGTCCTCCAACCTATTACCAATGCCAACAGTCCTCCAACCTATTACCAATGCCAACAGTCCTCCAACCTATTACCAATGCCAACAGTCCTCCAACCTATTACCAATGCCAACAGTCCTCCAACCTATTACCAATGCCAACAAGACTAATCTTCTCATGGCTTATTTAGTAGTTGTTGAGGCATGGTTCTGAGCGTTACCTAACCACTACTATTGCTCCTCATTCTGCTTTCATCTCATCTCCCTCGCTCCCGTTTCTCTCCAGATGCTGGGGGCGGAGCAGGCGGACGGTGACGAGGGTTTGGATGCAGCCTCCAGTCCCACCCCCACTGAGCCCCAGACCCCCATGGATGTAGATAAGGCTTCCATATACCGGTACACCCCCTGACTCTTTTGGCCCCCTGACAAAGCTTTGGTCAACACCCACCTCAATTACATTCAAAAAGGAAATGCTGCTGCAGTCAGTCGTAGATGTTGTCGGGGCTTATGTGCCCTACTAACAAAAATATGGAGTAAACACGACCACATGTAACATAAAAGTAAATTATTGCAATTTAGTGATGTCTCTTCCTGTGTGTGTTGTTGCAGGCATCCCTTGTTCCCTCTCCTGGCCCTGCTCTTTGAGAAATGTGAGCAGTCTACACAGGGCTCAGACTGTGTCACGTCAGCCAGCTTTGACGTGGACATTGAGAACTTTGTCCGCAGCCAGGAGAAAGAGGGCAAAGCCTTCTTCAGTGAGGACCCTGATCTCGACAATCTGGTGACCTCCCTCATTTGCTGTTAATATTCTTTGAATGATTTTCCATCACAATGACCTCTAGTGACACTATTCGTACATTTTAGCAAATGACACATGGGAAGTGAGCTACTGTTTTATTAGCGCTGTTTGATGAAGCCGGTTGGCCACATATAAACATTACAACAGCCTTACACTAAAGTATCTACCAGTGGAATAAATGGTGTATTTACTATAACAGCCTACTATGCACATGCCATTTTCAATGAAAACGTCCTGGCCTCTCATAACTCCTCTCCCTGACCTGACCTTTGACCCCCTAGATGGTGAAGGCCATCCAGGTGCTGCGGATCCACCTGCTGGAGCTGGAGAAGGTCAGCGACCTGTGTAAGGACTTCTGCAGCCGCTACATCTCCTGCCTCAAGACCAAGATGAACAGCGAGACGCTGCTGAGTGGAGAACCTGGCAGCCCCTACTCATCTGGACAGGGTTTCTCCCCCACCAAGATACAGGTACACACACCCTGCCATACAGATATATTTTGCTGCCGACATAAACACCCATTATGAATCCACAATACACACACCCTTATATACTGCAATACACACACCCTTATATACTGCAATACACACACCCTTATATACTGCAATACACACACCCTTATATACTGCAATACACACACCCTTGTATACTGCAATACACACACCCTTGTATACTGCAATACACACACCCTTGTAAACTGCAATACACACACCCTTGTAAACTGCAATACACACACCCTTGTAAACTGCAATACACACACCCTTGTAAACTGCAATACACACACCCTTGTAAACTGCAATACACACACCCTTGTAAACTGCAATACACACACCCTTGTAAACTGCAATACACACACCCTTGTAAACTGCAATACACACACCCTTGTAAACTGCAATACACACACCCTTGTAAACTGCAATACACACACCCTTGTAAACTGCAATACACACACCCTTGTATACTGCAATACACACACCCTTGTAAACTGCAATACACACACCCTTGTATACTGCAATACACACACCCTTGTATACTGCAATACACACACCCTTGTAAACTGCAATACACACACCCTTGTAAACTGCAATACACACACCCTTGTAAACTGCAATACACACACCCTTGTATACTGCAATACACACACTGAATCTGTAAAACATAGATCACACCTTGCCTATTATATACACACATGATGCTATATATTGACCCATGAAGACTCCGTTTAACCTGCGTGTGTGTGTGTGTGTGTGTGTCGTGCAGACGTCCAGCTCTTTCACAGGAACCCTCAGTCCCCAGGGGATTGTGGTGCCAGCATCGGCCCTGCATCAAGGCAACGTCACCGTGACAACAGTCAACCCCACACAGGTTATAGCAGGTATGTCACCCTGGCATACAACAACCACAGGTAGAGCCTCAGACGCCAACCCCCACCGCCCTCACCTCAATAAGAATCAGTGGCGGTTTCCTAACCACAGATTAAGTTCAGTCCTGGATTGTATTTCAATGGAGAGTCCAGGACGAGCGAGGCTTAATCTGTGTGCCGGAAACCGGCCCTTAGCGTACAGCTGTCTGTTTCTGAACCAGCCGTTTCTGAAAATAAATAAGGACTACTCTGAAAGCATTGTTGGGTCCTTGTGTTTCCTCCAGGTGGCACAGTCTACCAACCAGTCACAGTAGTCAACTCACAGGGCCAGGTGGTGTCACAGACCCTCTCGCCCCAGACCATACGCATCCAGAACACACAGGTAAGACACACACATCTGGATGCTAACATTTACTGCCTTCTGAACAGCCCCCCCCCCACGCTACCCAGCTGAACAGCCCCCCCTCCCCCACACGTTGCGTAAATGTGAAAGAATATGGAAACCTCACTGTAACTTTCTTCAGCTCCAGCTGCAGCTCAACCAGGACCTGAGTTTCTTCAACCACGACGACAGCTCACCCAAGAACAAGCGTGGCGTTCTTCCCAAACAAGCCACCAACGTCATGCGCTCCTGGCTCTTCCAGCACATCGGGGTGAGTAGAACACAGGCACACTCTATACGTTTACAACCTGGAACGATTCTGGGATTTGATTAGCTTGGCTTGCAGTGCAAGATGAAAACACTAACTACTTAAAGGAAAGGTCCACCCATTTTGAATGTTATATTGTTTTTTGTACATCTCTGAGTGATGTTCTATCTATTCCCTGGGTCATTTCATGTTTTAATTTGTAGCTTGAGTTATTGGCGTTTTTATGCAGGCAGAAACCCAGCCAGTATGACATAGTATTGTGATAAAGTCTCTCTCACTACCCTGGAATACGACTTTTAGATGGTGAAAACGTCTATCATACATCTCAGATTTCAATACTGGCCGATGCCATAACTCGGGAGGATGTCTTCTCCCGTATGAGCCTATGATCGTATTTTTACCATACTCCTACCTCGAGAAATTTGTCATTTAAGCACATTTCTCCTTTGTCTGCCTCTTAAGTCCTGGTTGCATTGCATGGTGCCCGTTGCCAGAGATATTATAGAAAAGAGATAGTAATCCAACGAATGAAGGAACGAATAATGCCCCACCCAGCAGACTGTCGACCAATTGTGTTCACGTTGTCATGCTGCGTCACGCGGTTGCCAAGCTAATCGTCACACAATTCCTTCTCAAAGTCAACTGTCGAAAAACGTGCATATTTTCCTCGAAAGTACATCATGTTACGATTCCAAAGCTACATGATACTACAGATAACAGGTTAATTATCTCGGAAGAAAATTGTAAAGTTGTACTTGAAATTTGTGCTAGTATTTGGGTTTTGAGCCAGCGTCCAATAGACTCCCATTCACTCTGTGAAGGAGATTGCTTTTTGTCCCAGAATGGTCCAGATTGCACACGCCAACCCATTGACGTAGCATGGGCAAAGTTTTCCATCTCCTCAAAAGTATTTCTGCCTTTGAAAATGTCAGACTCCACTCTTGTGGCAACATTACATGTTGATATGTTCTTTGGTATTATTGTGTGTAGCTAGCTAGCTAGCTGGCCAGCCCGTAGAGTGAGCATTTCATTGTGGATTTGAGCTGCAACAGATTTACAGAAATATTTTCCCCTGTTGCTACCAACCTTATTATGACTGCAAAGTGAAACATTTGTTCACAAAAAATATTGTTCTTAATATTGTTATTTAACACATTTAATTAGCGGTTTTGGGTGGATTTTTCCTTTTAATGACTTATTTTAATGGCTTTAATTTAATGACTTTTGTCCTATTTCTATAGCACCCCTACCCCACAGAGGATGAGAAGAAGCAGATTGCTACCCAAACTAACCTGAGCCTCCTCCAAGTCAATAACTGGTGAATTACATGAATCCATGCCACACTACCATGAACTATCACCTAAGACTATGAAATACTATAAAGAACGACTCTCCTAGCGTGAACCAATCCAATAATGTGTCAAGTTTAGTTATTGGTTCAAACCCCTTGTTTCCCCTCTTGTGATTGGTCCAACCTTTCTTCCTTCTCTCTCAGGTTCATAAACGCGCGGAGGCGAATCCTGCAGCCCATGCTGGACGCCAGCTCTTCGGAGACACCCAAAACCAAGAAGAAACCTCCTCCGAACAGGCCGCTACAGCGCTTCTGGCCTGACTCCATCGCCACGGGGATGACCCAACAACAGGTCCAGATGCCAGATGGTACTTAAAAAATATATATATATATTTCACCGTTATTTAACCAGGTAGGCTAGTTGAGATCAAGTTCTCATTTGCGACTGCGACCTGGCCAAGAATAAAGCAAAGCAGTGTGACACAGACAACAACACAGAGTTACACATGGAATAAACAAACATACAATCAATAATACAGTAGAAAAAGTCTATATTACAGCATGTGTAAATGAGGTGAGATAAGGGAGGTAAGGCAATAAATAGGCCATGGTGGTGAAGTCATTACAATATAGCAATTAAACACTGGAATGGTAGATGTGCAGAAGATGAATGTGCAAGTAGAGATATTGGGGTGCAAGATAAATAAATAGATACAGTATGGGGATGCGTTAGATTGGATGAGCTATTTACCGATGAGCTATGTACAGGTGCAGTGATCTGTGAGCTGCTCTAACAGCTGGTGCTTAAAGCTAGTGAGGGAGGTATAAGTCTCCAGCTTTAGTGATTTTTGCAGTTCGTTCCAGTCATTGACAGCAGAGAACTGGAAGGAGAGGTGGCCAAAGGAAGAATTGGTTTTGGGGGTGACTAGAGAGATATACTTGCTGGAGCGCGTGCTACGGGTGTGTGCTGCTATGGTGACCAGTGAGCTGAGATAAGGTGGGGCTTTACCTAACAGAGACTTGTAGATGACCTGAAGCCAGTGGGTTTGGCGACCGATATGAAGCGAGGGCCAGCAGGGCCAGCATACAGGTCGAAGTGGTGGGTCGTATATGGGGCTTTGGTGACAAAATGGATGGCATTGTGATAGACTGCATCCAATTTGCAGAGTAGAGTGTTGGAGGCTCTTTTGTAAAAGACATCGCCGAAGTCTTTATGAAGTTTTACGAGGGTATGTTTGGCAGCATGAGTGAAGGACGCTTTGTTTACGAAGTAGGAAGCCGATTCTAGATTTAATTTTGGATTGGAGATGTTTAATGTGAGTCTAGAAGGAGAGTTTACAGTCTAACCAGACACCTAGGTATTTGTAGTTGTCAACATATTCTAAGTCAGAACCGTCCAGAGTAGTGATGCTGGACGGGCGGGCAGGTGCAGGCAGTGATCAGTTGAAGAGCATGAATTTAGTTTTACTTGCGTTTAAGAGCAGTTGGAGGCCACAGAAGGATAGTTGTATGGCATTGAAGCTCGTCTGGAGGTTAGTTAACACAGTGTCCAAAGAAGGGCCAGAGGTATACAGAATGGTGTCGTCTGCGTAGAGGTGGATCAGAGACTCACCAGCAGCAAGAGCGACCTCATTGATGTATACAGAGAAAAGAGTCGGCCCGAGAATTGAACCCTGTGGCACCCTCATAGAGACTGCCAGAGGTCTGGACAACAGGCCCTCCGATTTGACACACTGAACTCTATCTGAGAAGTAGTTGGTGAACCAGGCGAGGCAGTCATTTGAGAAACCAAGGCTGTTGAGTCTGCCAATAAGAATGTTGTGATTGACAGAGTCGAAAGCCTTATCCAGGTCGATGTACGGCTGTAGAGTAATGTCTCTTATCGATGGCGGTTACGATATCGTTTAGGACCTTGAGTGTGGCTGAGGTGCACCCATGACCAGCGCTGAACCAAGATTGCATAGCGGAGAAGGTACGGTGGGATTCGAAATGGTCGGTAATCTGTTTGTTAACTTGGCTTTCGAAGATCTTAGAAAGGTAGGGTAGAATAGATATAGTTCTGTAGCAGTTTGGCTCTAGAGTGTCTCCCCCTTTGAAGAGGGTGATGTCCGCGGCAGCTTTCCAATCTATGGGAATCTCAGACGATTCGAAAGAGAGGTTGAACAGGCTAGTAATAGAGGTTGTAACAATTTCAGCAGATCATTTTAGAAAGAGAGGGTCCAGATTGTCTAGCTTGGCTGATTTGTAGGATCCAGATTTCGCAGCTCTTTCAGAACATCAGCTATCTGGATTCGGGAGAAGGAGAAATGGGGAAGGCTTGGGCGAGTTGCTGTGGGGGGTGCAGTGCTGTTGACCAGGGTAAACAGGTGGAAAGCATGGCCAGCCGTAGAAAAATGCTTATTGAAATTCTCAATTATAGTGGATTTATCGGTGGTGACAGTGTTTCCTAGCCTCAGTGCAGTGGGCAGCTGGGAGGAGGTGCTCTTATTCTCCATGGACTTTATAGTGTCCCAGAACTTTTTTGAGTTTGTGCTACAGGATGAAAATTTCTGCTTGGAAAAAGCTAGCCTTAGCTTTCCTAACTGCCTGTGTATATTGGTCCCTAACTTCCCTGAAAAGTTGCATATCACAGGGGCTATTCGATGCTAATGCAGAACGCCACAGGATGTTTTTGTGCTGGTCAAGGGCAGACAGGTCTGGAGTGATCCAAGGTCTATATCTGTTCCTGGTTCTACATTTTTTTTTAAATTTGGCATGTTTATTTAAGATGGTGAGGAAGACACTTATAAAGAATAACCAGGCATCCTCTACTGATGGGATGAGGTCAATATCCTTCCAGGATACTCGGGCCAGGTCGATCAAGTACTGACTTGCTACACTACTCATTAGATAAGCACTGCTATGTATCAAGAGTTGTTAGAGCAGTTGGCTATACTTGTTTTTAAGGTAACTAGGTGCAAGCGCTTTCTGTAATGGAAATGATGGCCACAAGGAGAATTCAGTCACAAGGCAGATTCAAGGCTCCCTTGTTAAAGCGACTTATTTCACAACGGGACTCGCTTTGTGTGGAAAATAAGACACTATAGAAAAACATGAGCGCTGTCTGTGATGTCACTGACGTGATGTCACTGACGTGATGTCACTGACGTGATGTCACTGACGTCCTCTCCTGGTCGTCTGTTCACCAGGAACCACGGTGATGATGAGTGTGGAGGGTCTCCGGAGCCTGACATCAGACGGTGCCACGCTGGCCGTGCAGCAGGTGATGATGGGCGGGCACAGCGAGGACGAATCAGGAGACAGCGGGGACGAGGACGATGATGACGACATGGCTGGGCTGGGCCTGGACAACAGCGACTCCCTGCAGTAGGACACAGACGTACTGTTCACACAAGCACGAAGACATACACACTTAATAACAAACTTTAGTGTGTGTGTGTGTGTGTGTGTGTGTGTGTGTGTGTGTGTGTGTGTGTGTGTGTGTGTGTGTGTGTGTGTGTGTGTGTGTGTGTGTGTGTGTGTGTGTGTGTGTGTGTGTGGTGGTTAAGACCATCAACTGACCCATTATGTAGGTAGGCTGATAATGAATAAGGCGGGCTGATAATGAATTGCAACACACACTTAGAACCAAATCAGAGCCATTTTTGATGCTCTGCTAAAAATAGGATGGCTCAGATTATGTATGTACTGTAGATAGACTGGTGTTGCATGGCGAGTACACAATGCAAGTATACTCTCTCTCGATCGGTTTACACAGAGCACAAGCACTGGACATACGGGATCGCTCCTGATGTCCCTTTAATGAATGGAGTGTGTGTGTGTGTGTGTGTGTGAGGAGTTCGATTTCAGAAAGCGTTTTTACTACGTCGTCTGCTTGTGTAGGCCGGTGTTTTTCTGTATAATATTACATTTTACATTTACATTTAAGTCATTTAGCAGACGCTCTTATCCAGAGCGACTTAATATCATTGTATGTTCCAAAAGGCCGAGAACGGAAGCAGCCACAACAACAACAAAAATCATAAAGTGTTAAACACACTGAAGCTCCGTTACTAAATGTTGAATGATTTCTTATTTTTGGATTTAATCTCTTGTTGGTTGCCAACACTTTCAAGTTGTATCTGTAATGGGTTTTTGTTCACTTTGCATGCCTGTGTTTGACTACATGTGCCTACTCTGATTAGGACTGGCTTACAGGCAGAGCCCATGGTGTACAGGAAGACCCTATAGGTCCAGAAAAGCCCATTAGGAAAATTAAAGTAAAGAGGCTTATTTTTATATACAAACATGAGAAGTATGTTTTTTGTTTGGTGTTCTCTTGTTTTGTTTGGAATGTTTATGTACAAAAGTTTTGTTATTGAAACTAGCGGCCCTGTTTTCCAGGGTCCAATTAAGTTTTCTAAATATTGAGGACAAATGAGAAGAAAAAAAATTGATTATGTCAAATGGTTTTTAACACGATCCGAAAAAGCCTTATTTACAGTTAACTGCCAAAATAAACCAGTGGGCTCTACACAGGGTCTGGTTTGGGAGTTTAATTAACACATTAACGTCCCATCTTGCTTAGGGTCAGGTATTAAAAATGCCCAGTTGCTGATTTATTATGGCTAGAAGAAGTCTCTGTGACTTTGAAAGAGGGGTCTCAAAGGAGCATGGTTTAAAGTGTGTGTGTTTGTCTCAGTTACCAGATCTCTACCAAATTGAACACTTATGGGAGATTGTGGAGTGATGCCTGAAACAGCGGTTTCCACCATCAATAGAACACCAAATGATAGAAGAATGGTGTTGCATCCCCACAGTAGAGTTCCAGAATGGTGTTGCATCCCCACAGTAGAGTTCCAGAATGGTGTTGCATCCCCACAGTAGAGTTCCAGAATGGTGTTGCATCCCCACAGTAGAGTTCCAGAATGGTGTTGCATCCCCACAGTAGAGTTCCAGAATGGTGTTGCATCCCCACAGTAGAGTTCCAGAATGGTGTTGCATCCCCACAGTAGAGTTCAGAATGGTGTTGAATAGAGTTCCAGAATGTGTTGCATCCCCACAGTAGAGTTCCAGAATGGTGTTGCATCCCCACAGTAGAGTTCCAGAATGGTGTTGCATCCCCACAGTAGAGTTCCAGAATGGTGTTGCATCCCCACAGTAGAGTTCCAGAATGGTGTTGCATCCCCACAGTAGAGTTCCAGAATGGTGTTGCATCCCCACAGTAGAGTTCCAGAATGGTGTTGCATCCCCACAGTAGAGTTCCAGAATGGTGTTGCATCGACTTAACGGCACATTGAAGCTGTTCTGACGGCTCCTTCTGGCCCCTACACCCTATTAAGTTGGGGTTTCTGTTATTTTAGCAGTTACCGGTATGTTCTTTTTGTAAAGACATAACTATAGTGAAAAGCACAGAATGCCTAACTAGTATAAGCTACACTCCACTACGTTTTTTGTACTTGGACAGTGAAGCTAAAACTTTTACTTTGGCACTTCAGTATACTCCAGCATTTTGGGATTTGAGATCACATGTTTATATGAGGAGACAGTACAGAAAGCCACCTTTTTTTATTTGAGGGAATTTTCATACGTATCTGTCTTATAGTTTAGAAATGAATGCACTTTATGTATCTAGTCTCCTCCATTTGAATTACTACTTGGACAAATGAACTTTATAGTGTTTTAACAGTTTGTAAAAACAAATTGTGGTATTTGGTCCCATATTCCTTGCACACAATGACTGCATCAATCTTGTGACTCTAGAAACTTGTTGGATGCATTTACAGTTTGTTTTGGTTGTGTTTCCGATTATATTGTGCCCAATAGAAATTATTAAAAAATATATATATATATTTTACTTCTGTTTTACTAGACAAGTGAGTTAAGAAAAAATCTTATTTTCAATGACGGCCTAGGAACAGTGGGTTAACTGCCTTGTTCAGGGGTAGAATGACTGATTTTTTTTTAACCTTGTCTGCTCGGGGATTCGATTTTGCTATCTTTCGTTTAATAGTCCAACTCTCTAACCACTAGGCTACCTATAGAAATTCATGGTGAATAGTGTAGTGTCATTTTGGAGTCACTTTTTATTGTAAATCAACACTGCTACGTTAATGTGGATGCTACCATGATTACGGATAATCATGAATTAATCGTGAATAATGATGAGTGAGGAAATCTAAGGGCATAAATGTCATACCTCACTAAAAAATGCTAACCTCTTGTTACTGGTAATGGTAAGAAGTTAGCATGTGTTGGGGGGCATGATCTTTGTGAGTCTGTAGATGCATGAAGTGCATTCCATTTCTAAACTGTAAAACAGATATGTATGAAAATGGCCTCAAATAAAAGGTGACTTTCTGTACTGTCGCTGTCAAATTAAACATTTTAGTGTCACGGTCCAAATAAATACATAGGGCTATAGGGGAAGGGAGCTAAACTACAGTAGAGTGGCATAGTAATATGTTACATTGACAATTGCAGTTGGGATTGAAATTCAGAAATATACTTGATTTGCAGTACCCTCATTTTCTGCAAAACAAGTCCAGTTTTGCCAGTGTGTCATAAAAAAAAAATAATAATAATAATTTTATAGTAGTTCTGTAGATGTCACTCTCTTTTCAAGTGCACCATTCAGTATACTACGCTTATTGCAACGGTCACAGGGAACGGAAATAGACATTATGGTACTCAGGCAGACAGATCCACAACACAGAGATACAGTACAGATGCAATCACAGTCTAAAAAAAACCATGGC
This sequence comes from Oncorhynchus gorbuscha, assembly GCF_021184085.1. Lineage (NCBI taxonomy): Eukaryota > Metazoa > Chordata > Actinopteri > Salmoniformes > Salmonidae > Oncorhynchus > Oncorhynchus gorbuscha. The sequence goes on along the minus strand of NC_060181.1, from coordinate 90,898,320 downwards.
TATGTTGCATGCATTTCATATTTTATTTATGTACATATACATATTGCATTAGAGGCAGAGAGCAGTAGGGATCCTCTGACCTCACAGGCAACACATTGGTCCTCAGTTTGAGAAGGACTGGAGGTCTGTGGCTGATCTAGGGATAGCTTTTCCTTTAATGTTTTCCAAATGCGCCATCTAATATTATTGCATAAAGTTTAGGGCCTTTTATTGTTGGGAAAACCTGCACCAATGTATTGTATATTTCCAATCTTATGCTTCTATTTTCTGTCATTCAGGAAAAACTGACATGAGATTTTAGATCCCCACAGAGTGTTTCTGGCTCAGGGTCAGGTGGGTCTCAGCTGCTCTCTCTCTATCTCTCTCTCTCTCTCTCTCACATCTCTGCTGTTGTTTTTTTGTGTGTGTTTAAAAAAAAATCTGACTTTTCTCTGTTTTGCCTTAGAGCTTTTCTATTTTGGAATAAATGATGCTTAACCTCCTACTGTTGTGTTCCTCTGCCTTCATTGTGCTTGATAGTAGACACGACAAGAGTCAACCGACAAAGGTAATGGCAGGTATGCCAACATGGAGCCAAGCGTCGCCCATCCCTAACTTCATAGATGATATGACTGGGCTTGGGTCTGGACAACAGCAATTAACATTAAATTATCTGGCAACAGCTCTGTTGGACATTCCTGCAGTCAGCATGCCAATTGCACACTCCCTCAAAACTTGATACATCTGTGGCATTGTGTTGTGTGACAAAACTGGACATTTTAGAGTGGCTTTCTATTGTCCCCAGCACAATGCGCACCTGTGTAATGATCATGCTGTTTAATCAACTTCTTGATATGCCACACCTTCCAGGTGGATGGATTATCTTGGCAAAGGAGAAACATTTCTGGGATCTATTATTTCAGCTCATGAAACATGGGACCAACACTTTACATGTGTTTCATATTTTTATTCATGAGTAAAAGAAGTCACAATTAAGTTGCATGGAACTCACTCTGTGTGATAGACGGATATTGCATTGCACATACACACATCCTCATACACACACCTTCAATAGACTTTTCTATTCTGAGGTTGGTGACATCTTAATTGGGGAGAATGGGCTCGTGGTAATGACTGTAGTGGAATAGTATCAAACACATGGTTTCCATGGTTTCCAGGTGTTCGATTCCATTCCATTTGCTCCATTCCGGACATTTTTATGAGCCGTTCTCCCCTCAGCAGACTCCACTGGTACACTCACTGAATCATAATTGTATTTATTACATAAACCTATAGGGTCTATTATCTCTTTTAACCGTCAACAGCACTTAAATCACCCGCACACACCTGATCTCAATTGCTACCATTATTGCCCATCAGCGACATCTCTTGAAACTGAGGGGAAATGTTAATGCATGTGGTTCCCTCTGCTGGATAAAACCATAACTGCAACATGAGTATGCGATCTATTAACCTGTGTCTCCACAACATGGGCCCAGGGATGCTGCATGGCCAGAGCATTGAGAGCATGGCCAGTGTATTCAACCCTTTCTGGCCCATAAAGCAATTTTAGCATGTAAATGTTGCATTTTTGGGGGGGATTTATGACAGCAAATCCACTAAACAACACTAATCATGACATTAATTGCACTTCTAACGGTGACAAACGGTGCCCACAAACTGTTAGGACCCGACGTAAAGCTGTCCCAGCAGCAGAGCTTTCTATTCAACACTGTGTAGTGAATCCTTACCACCGCTACACCTGGCTATTAGTGGAGCCTTGTCTGGCAGCAAAACAGTTCATTCAGCCTCATTTACTGCCTTAAAAAACATAGCTGATATGGCTGACTTGCTTAAACAAATGTGTGGATACTACTGACAATTGAGATGTACAGACTATGGCATGAGGGGAGGATGAGCAGATAAGAGGCAATCTGTAATTTAGACATAAGACATTAATGAGCGAGCTAGTCAATATAACTATTTGTAAATCACTTTTGAAATGTGCCACGAGGACAGCAACAGATGTACAGCAACAGAATTTCAGAACATGATCCGTTCTTACAGATTTCTCCCTGTACACCAAGTCAGAACAGTATTATAAATAAAGGGGTAATATAAGCAGACAATGAAAGCTCTTATATTTGATGATTACATTTCTCTAAAACAGGGTATAGGCTACATGTGCACCACCAAGTCAGAACAGTAGGCTAAGTTAACAGGGGGAAAGGGACCAAATTATTAGGGTGAGGCACATGGGCTACTAACAGGTTACTACACAACATGCACTTAGAATTACTTTCTTAGCTACAGTATACATATCTCCTTGGCATATTACATAGTTTATGCAGCAGCATACAAGACATTTTTGGACTTGTGCTGTGCTCACTTGAACAGGAAGGTGGCGCGGCGGTCCTTGGGAAAATTGTCATCAAAGTTCTGGCATTCTCTGGATTTATGGTGCTTTCAAGACAACTGGGAACTCGAGAAAAAACGTTCAAAACATATTTTCCCAGTCGGAGCTTGTTAATTTTCAGAGTTCCCAGGTGTCTTGAACTCACCATAAATCCAGAGAATGCTAGACTTAGATGACAAAGTTTGATGACAATTTTCCCACAAGTACCTCCGCGCCACCTTCCTTATTCAAGTGAGCCACAGCACAAGTCCACAAATATCTTGTATGCTTCTGCATAAAGTTTGAGATTGGGCAGTTTCCAGTTGTTTTGAACTCGGCAGACATCATGCTGGATTGAGAGCATGACCAGTGTATTCAACCTGTTCTGGCCCATAAAGTTGAATGTTTATCCATCTAAGTTTGGAAAAAGAGACCCTCAAACCCAGACTTGGACCACACACCCACTCCACTGAATAGCAGTCTAGTGATTGCTTTGCAACGCTTGCAGTTAGCCATTGATTCCATTCAAACCACTCATTGTTGAATTTGGAATTTCCAACTTGTGTGATGTTTATGTTCAATGGCCGATGAGCACCGCTACATTTTATCTATAATTTATCTTCATATGACCAGGGTTGAAAAGCATTTGCCAGTAGATGGTCAATGTGATTCATGATGATGACTGCTTGTCTAGCTTACTAGCTAAGATTTTGAAAGTATGATTAGTCCAATCAAAGCTATGGTAGATATGTGACTTGACACGATTTTATCTGTGGCCAATGACCTTGAGTCTTCTTTGATGGGCACTTTAATGTAACTCTTTGGCAGCACCCAAGGGGCTTTAATTTTCAAGCTCTCCCTGTAGATTTTGCTGCGACGTAGTGTCCCAATGAGTGACAGAACACCGGGACAATCACTGCGCAACTAGAGAACATTAGCAACCCCCTACGCTCCGTATTTTCCGCTGGCTGCCCCACCACCACAGAAAGCACTGAACTTGGCTGAAACGCCTGCATTTTGGAGCTGCTTTACTCAAGAAAGCAACAACAAAAAAGACAGTTTGTATGCAGTTTATTAACTCAATGATTACATATATGTTTTTAAACATTATTTGCAAACTGATCGCCACTGCTTGACAATCATACCGGTGCGCCTGATACCCTACTTCCATACCCCGTTCAAAGGCACTTCATATTTTGTCTTGCTCATTCAAAAATCCTTCTTTAACCTGTCATCTCCACTGATTGAAGCAGATTTAATAGCGGACATCAATAATGGATCACAGCTTTCACCGGGTCAGTCTACAGTGCCTTCAGAATGTATTCATTACCCTTGGACTTTTTCCACATTTTGTTGCCGTTTGCCCCAAACACAAGACTTTGTATTCAGGACAAAAAATTGATTGCTTTTCCACTTTTTTACAGTATTACTTCAGTGACTTGTTGCAAACAGGATGCATGTTTGAGTATTTTTGTGCAGACTTCCTTTTCCACACTGTCAGTTATGTTGTGGAGTAACTAAAATGTTGACCCATCCTCAGTTTATCACAGCCTTTAAACTGTTTTAAATCAAATCAATTTTATTTATATAGCCCTTCGTACATCAGCTGATATCTCAAAGTGCTGTACAGAAACCTAGCCTAAAACCCCAAACAGCAAGCAATGCAGGTGTAGAAGCACGGTGGCTAGGAAAAACTCCCTAGAGAGGCCAAAACCTTGGAAGAAACCAAGAGAGGAACCAGGCTATGTGGGGTGGCCAGTCCTCTTCTGGCTGTGCCAAACCCACTGGCTCCATGTCATCTACAAGACCCTGCTAGGTAAAGTCCCCCCTTATCTCAGCTCGCTGGTCACCATAGCATCTCCCCAGTCACGCTCCAGCAGGTATATCTTCTGGTCACCCCCAAAACCAATTCTTTCTTTGGCCGCCTCTCCTTCCAGTTCTCTGCTGCCAGTGACTGGGAGAACTATAAAGAACACTTATCTCCCTCACTAGCTTTAAGCACCAACTGTCAGAGCATCTTACAGATTACTGCACCTGTACATAGCCCACCTATAATTTAGCCCAAACAACTACCTCTTTCCCAACTGTATTTTATTTATTTATTTATTTTGCTCCTTTGCACCCCACTTTGCACATTCTTCCATTGCAAAACTACCATTCCAGTGTTTTACTTGCTATATTGTATTTACTTTGCCACCATGGCCTTTTTTGCCTTTACCTCCCTTCTCACCTCATTTGCTCACATTGTATATAGACTTGTTTATACTGTATTATTGACTGTATGTTTTACTCCATGTGTAACTCTGTGTCGTTGTATCTGTCGAACTGCTTTGCTTTATCTTGGCCAGGTCGCAATTGTAAATGAGAACTTGTTCTCAACTTGCCTACCTGGTTAAATAAAGGTGAAATAAAAAAAGATAACAGAACATGGCCAAGATGTTCAAATGTTCATAAATGACCAGCATGGTCGAATAATAAGGCAGAACAGTTGAAACTGGAGCAGCAGCACGGCCAGGTGGACTGTGGACAGCAAGGAGTCATCATGTCAGGTAGTCTTGGGGCATGGTCCTAGGGCTCAGGTCCTCCGAGAGAGAAAGAGAATTAGAGAACGCACACTTAGATTCACACAGGACACAGAATAGGACAGGAGAAGTACTCCAGATAACAAACTGACCCTAGCCCCCGACACATAAACTACTGCAGCATAAATACTGGAGGCTGAGACAGGAGGGGTCAGGAGACACTGTGGCTCCATCCGAGGACACCCCCGGACAGGGCCAAACAGGAAGGATATAACCCCACCCACTTTGCCAAAGCACAGCCCCCACACCACTAGAGGGATATCTTCAAATACCAACTTACCATCCTGAGACAAGGCTGAGTATAGCCCACAAAGATCTCCGCCATGGCACAACCCAAGGGGGGGCGCCAACCCAGACAGGATGACCACATCAGTGAATCAACCCACTCAGGTGACGCACCCCTTCCAGGGACGGCATGAGAGAGCCCCAACAAGCCAGTGACTCAGCCCCTGTAATAGGGTTAGAGGCAGAGAATCCCAGTGGAAAGAGGGGAACCGGCCAGGCAGAGACAGCAAGGGCGGTTCGTTGCTCCAGAGCCTTTCCGTACACCTTCCCACTCCTGGGCCAGTCTACACTCAATCATATGACCCACTGAAGAGATGAGTCTTCAGTAAAGACTTAAAGGTTGAGACAGAGTTTGCGTCTCTGTCATGGGTAGGCAGACCGTTCCATAAAAATTGAGCTTTTAAAGTCACCATTGGTCTCGTGGTGAAATCCCTGAGTAGTTTCCTTCCTCTCCAGCAACTGAGTTAGGGAGAACACCTGTATATTTGTAGTGACTGGGTGTATCGAGACACTATCCAAAGTGTAATTGACTTCGCCATGCTTCAAAGGGATATTGAATGTCTTTTATTTTTAAGTCCCTTCATATATTTTTAGTACATTTAGGCTTTCCATAACAAAGGGGTTGAATATTTGTTTCTCACTCATTTGTTAAATTCCCAAAACACTTTGACATTAAGACGTGTACGCAGCGACATTTCTCAATTTAATCAATTATTAATTCAGGCCGTGACACAAAATGAGGTGTGAATACTTTATTAAGTCACTGCATGTCATGGAAAGCAGATGTTCTGTACACGCCGCGTATGCTACCCTCTATTTGCACCCCATTCACAGAACCAATTTCGCCTCAACGTAAACGTTACAGCTTACGCAATAGTGAGTCCATATCAAGAGTTCACCCGAACACAACCCCTGGCTCATGTGCAAATTGACAATACTGTATACTGCATCAAAATCCATAAAAAGCCTATTGTGTTTATGGGCTAATCAGAACTAGGAAACTGAACTTTGACGTGCCGCTCTTTACAACCAGTTAGCAAGTCGGGAGCGCAAGTTGCCAGATTCCGACTTAACACTCGAACACGGAAATTCAGAGGCAACTCTCAAACCAGAATAAATGTAGGATGGACTACTTCCTTTCTCTGCGTTAGGTCGGATGGATCAACTTTCTGGCAAGGAGGGTGCTGCTGGTTAACAGGATAATCAACTCACCCTAAATGTACTTAATAGGATTTATGCTGTATGCTTAAACCAATCAACTTGGCACCATGAATAGCCCAGTTGCCATTTGTGGGTGGACACGACCGGCCCATGTGTCCATAGCTAGAGCATTAGCTCACCGCGGTGGTCATGCAATTTAGATAGGCCGGATTTAATATTCAGAGCGCGAGCATAGCACTATAAAAAAAATTGCACAACCTACAAAAGCCATGACATTTACAGGGGTTAAACATTATTGCTTACATCCACATGCATTGCCTTTACTCACTCACGGGTCAGATTAAGGAACCGCAGTAGAAAATATTAATTTTAACAGTAGATTCACACCGTGGGAGAAAACCCATTTATACTTTCAGAAATAAAAGTCACCCCCAGTGTCCTGAAATTATACATTTAATTTGCAAATTCACCAAAATACATATCAAAAGCTCAAGGATGTCCCATTGCAGTGTTGAGAAGTAGGTGTTCTGACATGTGCCCTTTGATATTTAACTAGCTTTATAAACAGAGGTAAGACCTTGACTACATGTTTTCTTTTAACCCACAGAATGCTACATTTTTCTTTGACAACAATTCACTATTCAGCTGGAAGGACAACTACAACAAAAGCAATATACTATAATATCAAAAGTGGAAGTGAAGTGTAAACCATTTAATAATTATAGCACTCAAAAATGATTGACATTACTTCTAATATACATGGGTGCATTATGGTCACCGGTGTAATTTAACTGAAAGTGTTCTGCAGCAGGACAATTCCCAGAGTCCTCAACAGGCCGGGACAAGTGCAATACCATACAAGTAAAAAGCATCGCTGCCTATCCCAACCTGCACAGAAAGGGATTGTTATTCTGACGAAGGATTAAATTAATCACTGCTATGATCAGTTTTGCATGGATTTGCACAGCGGTACATTATAAAGCTGAAAGCAAACCAGCAAAACTAACCAGCGACCAGTGGCTCCATCCCCTCGGCGGCGTCTGCTGTAACCGGTGACGATGAATGCTTTCAGAAGTACATCAAGTGCTCACACTGCAGTAGATGGCCATAGAACTACCTGCACTATAAGCACTTTAATACTGCTGAAACCAGTTTGCACACATTAACGTTGCGGTGGGTGGAAAGGGGTGTAGGACACCCAAGAGCCCCCCCATGCGGCTCAACCAATAATAATACATTTAAAAAAAAAAAGATTCACCAGGACCAGATGGACACACAGGCCACCGTCAGTTTTGCATAGATTTGCACAACTCCATTTCTCTTGTAGTGCAACTATGCAAAACTAGCAGAGATCTGCAAGGATAAATCATACACTTTTCATAGACCAGAAGAGTCCCAGCCCTTATGCCAGAAGGAGCACGTAGGGCAGTAGGTGCTGGTCTACTTCACTATCTGCACTAGATGCACCTTAGCATAAGCACCAGTTAAGGTTCACACAATCAGTGTGCAATGAAGCCAGTCACCGTGCCACTATAGTGCTTAAAGTGCCTTCACTGCAGTAGATATTAGATGACTACCTGCACTGTAAGCACTTTGACACTACAGTGACTGTTAGGCAAGTGAAGCATCCTTGCACATATCCAAAACCAACGATGGAATGTTTCTGGGCCAATCACTTGAACAGGGCGGCTGGATTCCAAGTGTACATCCCATCCCAATGGGTGCCTGGAAAAAAGAAGAGAAACAATTAATTGTAAAAGACAGACTACCAGACTATTTTAGCAAGTTCTATGGGCCCATGGTTGACAACTTTACCATGTTAGTTGAGAAACTAACCATAGCTACACTGCATTCCCTGTAGCATCATGCAAACATATTTTTTGCTTCGAAGACCCTGTATTACATGCTTTGCGAAACAAATTGAAAAGTCTCCATAATATTAGTTGGATAAATTTTGCTTGCAAGTGTGCACTTAGTTACACGCAGATATTTGCAGAGCAACACGCCACAAAGCCAGTTGTACACGCGGCAAGATCAAACGCGCAATCTAGAAACACGTTGCCAATTAAACCAATAGTGGAGAATCCTTGGACGACATCAAAGCAAGTTTAAACGTTGTATGAAATGCGCAGCTTGCGGCCGCGTCGTGGGAGCTGCACATGCGTTTCTCAGACAATTCAAGAATCCCCTCCCCCACGCGCTGCACTGACATGGCGCCGCTAAGTCCGCATTACCAACATTTACAACCACAATCAAGTGTTGGCTGTAATACACACATATAACCCATAATATCGCAATGAAACAAATCAATACACTGCGTTTTGTTGGTGGTTGAAATATGCGTCTTGCTAGTTGGCCAAGCGCACCACGCACACGATCGCAAAATCCGTAGGAATCCACACGGCAAAGCGCTGCATACAAAGCATGTGGTAGCAGGCTCACGGTAGCAGGCTAACCCATGCCACAATAAGTTTGTTGCGGTGAGAGCATCTTGCGTCTAATTTTGGCAAACTAGTGTTAGTCGTAAATCATACATTGAGAATAAACTAAATGTTGGGTAACACTAATTATCAAACGAGAAGGTAAGCAAAGGAGCATTAACGCCAGCCATTAACGTTAGCATGCTAGCCCCCCGGCCTTCAAATCCGCGCATACTGTTCAACACTGTTGATATGTCATCGACTGCATGTTCAGGGCACTTAACACACACGCGTGAAACATTTTGCCCAGCGTTACCACAACCTTCTTTGGCTAGCCACCCGCTGATAACTATTTGAATGACTGGCCAAGTCATTTAAGCTAGATTTAAGTGCTCCCTAGTTATCGTTAGCTAGCGTAGCTTCTTCACAAACCAGCAGAGGCGCGGCCTGCTACTTCCCCCCCATGTGTTACTGCATTGTTCTGGAGACACTTCAAAAACGCACACCACTGAAGACAGTACACCAAATTAATTCACTTTATTTCCCGTCTAGGCAAATATATATATTTTTAAAAATGGACGAAATACAGCATTACCAGAAGTAACGCTCACTTCAGCTAGACACACTGCTCAAGAGGCATTGCAGAGGCAACAGCGCACGCGTTTCAAATACCGCTCATTCTAACAACCACGGAGGAGAGTGGCCATGCGCCTCTTACATTGCTTTAAAAAAATATATTTTTAAAGAATATATTCCCGGTATCATTTAGGCAAATCGGTGGAAACAAAGTGCGCGAATAAGCACGGTTTTAACTTCGAAAGTTGCATCCCAGGAAAAGGCTAACAACAGGTTTCTTGTCAATAACATGCGCGTACGAAGACACTCGCCTCTGAAATCCACCATCTTCACTCACTTGTGTAGACTTACCCTTTACGGTCACTGCTCCAGGCATATCTACGAAAGTAAACCACAAAACTTGTAAATTGCACAGTAGCTAACAGAAATCGCATTGGCATTTGCAGCTATTTTGATTCGGCAGGGCTTTGTGAATCGTAGTAAAATTGCGAAAGTGGCGCGAACATACCCTGCTTTTAACCATGTGGTGAATGAAGGGCGGCTCCCGCCGTTGAACGTAACTATCTACAACCCCCTCATTAGCATAAATAAACTACTTCCGATTTTGACCCTCCGCCAATCCAACACATGAGTTACAACAATGGCCTTGTCGGCCACGATTTCTCTTGTTCCAAGTTCTGTCGATCGGGTAATCGTCTATCTTAGATTGACTACGAATATATATATATATTAAATGATGATTGGATTGCAGGCTAGTGGAAGATAAAATACCAAAGTTCTTCAGCATCAGTCTGAACTATTTTCTGTTTTAGATTAGATAGGTTATGCAATTATAATTCATTATAATAGGGATAATTAGTTAAATGTATTCTAAATACGTGAGATTTAAATTACTTTTTTTTTAAAAGTAGCAAAACTAAATATGGAGGGAAATCATGGTAACACGTAGGTAACACTGCAAGTATAATGCTTTATTACTTGTTATGAACAAGATAATTTATCATCTCAGGACCATTATTAGACGATAGGCTAACATGATAAAGGTCTTGCAATGCTTTATAACATCATCATAACGCGTTATACCTGGAGACTCTCAAATCAAGGTTTACCTAAACACGAATGTGGTCTCCTTTGAACAGATGTTTTAGTTCAGGAGGAATAGGCTTAATCTGTGTTCGGAGGAAAATACTAATTAACAATCATTAGGACTAGTTATATTTGAAAGTCAATTTAACTACAGACATTTTGGCACTCCATATTTATAAACTTTTATTTCCCACTGTGATTAGCCTATATGGGCGGCAGGTAGCCTAGTGGTTAGAGCAATGGACGATTTCGTGAAAGTGTTGCAAGATCGAATCCCCGAGTTGACAAGGTAAAAAGCTGTCGTTCTGCACCTGAACAAGGCCGTTAACCCACTGTTCCTAGGCCGTCATTGGAAATAAGAATTTGTTCTTAACTGACTTGCCTAGTTAAAATAAAATATGTCTGTACTAAACCCCAAGTCTCAACTATAATAACTCCCATTATATCCTTGGCACGTTCACTGAAACCCCGTGGACTATTCAGTTATAGTGTGTCATGCAAATGCAATGATCATTTTTTTTTACATCATTGTTTATTTATTTCACCTTTAGTAGGCCAGTTGAGAACAAGTTCTCATTTACAACTGCGACCTGGCCAAGATAAATCAACAACACAGAGTCACACATGTGATAAACAAACGTACAGTCAATAACGCAATAGAAAAAAAATTCTATGCCCAGGGTGTGTAAATGGAGTAAAATTAGGGAGGTAAGGCAATAAATAATGACAATTTAGCATTAACACCGGAGTGATAGACGTGCAGATGATGATGTGCAATAAGAGATACTGGGGTGCAACAGAGCAACAACAACAAAAATAACAACATGGGGATTCGGTAGTTGTATATTTGCTAGCGCTTAAAGTTAGAGAGGGAGATATAAGGGGAGGAAGATATCTCCTCCAGCCTCAGTGATTTATTTTTGCAATTCGTTCCAGTCATTGATTAGGAGAGAACAACAATATGAATAGCTTAGTAGGCTATAGTGTCTTAAATATGATCAATATGGGTGAACATGCAGACTGTAGTCTGTGTGACATGGTACTTCATCCTAACAGAAATGTACGAAGGTGCCAGTGTAGTTGAAAGTACTCCAGTATATCAATTACTGACATGGATGATGGATGATGTTTCCAACAAAAACAGAGATGACCGGCTTCATGCACACATTACACTGAGTAGTGAAGGGAAAACACTTACAAATCAAATCTAAATGTATTGGTCACATACAACATATTTAACATATGTTATTGCGGGCGTAGCGAAATGCATGTGTTCCTAGGTCCAACAGTGCAGTAGTATCTAACAATTCACTACAATACACACATCTAAAAGTAAAACAATGGAATTACGAAAAATATAAATATTAAGACGAGCAATGTTGGAGTGGCATTGACTAAAATGCAGTAGAATATAATACAGTATATACATATGGTGATGAGTAAATCAATATGAAAACATTATTAAAGTGACCAGTGTTCCATTATTAGAGTAGCTTATATACATGACTATGCATTTAGGGCAGAAGTTGAGTAGCCGGGTGGTGGCTGGCTAGTGAAGGCTATTTAACAGTCTGATGGCCTTGAGATAGAAGTTGTTTTTCAGTCTCTCTTTGATGCATCTGTACTGAACTCACCTTCTGGATGATAGCAGTGTGAGCAGGCAGTGGCTTGGGTGGTTGATGTCCTTGATTACCTTTTTGACCGTCCTTCGACATCGGATGCTGAAGGTGTCCTGGAAGGCAGGCAGTGTGCCCCCGTTGATGCTTTGGGCAGACCGTACCACCTTCTGGAGAGCCCTGCGGTTGCAGGCGGTGCAGTTTCTGTAAAAGGTGGAGCTGCTACCATGTTGTGTTGCTACCATGTTGTTGACATGTTGTGTTGCTACCATGCTGTGTTGTCATGTGTTGCTGCCATGCCATGTTATTGTCTTACGTCTCTCTTTATGTAGTGTTGTGGTGTCTCTCTTGTCGTGATGTGTGTTTTGTCCTATATTTGTATTTTATTGATTATATTGATTATTTTGTATTTCAGCCCCCGTCCCCGCAGGAGGCCTTTTGCCATTTGGTAGGCAGTCATTGTAAATAAGAATTTGTTCTTAACTGACTTGCCTAGTTAAATAATGGTTAAATTAAATTAAAATTAAATTAAAATACAGCCCGATAGGATGCTCTCAATTGTGCATCTGTAAAGTTACTGAGGGTCTTAGGGGCCAAGCCAAATTTCTTCAGCCTCCTGAGGTTGAAGAGGAGCTGTTGCGCCTTCTCCACCACACTGTTTGTGTGGCTGAATCATTTCCGATTGTCAGTGATGTGTACGCCGATGTGTACGCAGAGGTACTGAATCCTTCCACCTTCTCCACTGCGGTCCCGTGGATGTGGATAGGGGCGTGCTCCCTCTGCTGTTTCCTCAAGTCCTTGATCAACTCCTTTGTTTTGTTGACGTTGAGGGAGAGGTTATTTTCCTGACACCACTCCGCCAGGGCTCTCACCGCCTCCCTTTAGGCTGTCTCGTCATTGTTGGTAATCAGGCCTACTACTGTTGTGTTGTCTGCAAACTTGATGATTGAGTTGGAGGTATGCGTGGCCATGCAGTCATGGGTGAACCGGGAGTACAGGAGGGGGCTGAGCATGAGCATGAGCTGAGCAAATACACCTTTCCTGTTTTCAATCAGGATCTCAGCGGTCACTGCCTCATTGCCTGCATCCACTATGGGACCGTGGTCTAACGACCACCCCTCATCACTGTCGAACGCTCACTAAAACACTTCTGCGAGCAGGCCTTTCTAATCGACCTGGCCCGGGTATCCTGGAAGGATATTGACCTCAACCCGTCAGTCGAGGATGCCTGGCCGTTCTTTAAAAGTAATTTCCTCACCATCTTAAATAAGCATGCCCCTTTCAAAAAATGTAGAACTAAGAACAGATATAGCCCTTGGTTCACTCCAGACCTGACTGCCCTTTACCAGCACAAAAACATCCTGTGGCGGACTGCAATAGCATCGAATAGTCCCCGCGAAATGCAACTTTTCAGGTAAGTCAGAAACCAATACATGCAGTCAGTCAGGAAAGCAAAGGCTAGTTTTTTCAAACAGAAATTTGCATCCTGTAGCTCTAACTCCCAAAAGTTTTGGGACACTGTACAGTCCATGGAATACAAGAGCACCTGCTCCCAGCTGCCCACTGCACTGAGGCTAGGAAACACTGTCACCACCGATAAATCCACGATAATCGAGAATTTCAACAAGCATTTCTCTACGGCTGGCCATGCTTTCCTCCTGGCTACCCCAACCCCAACCCGACCAACAGCTCCGCTCCCCCCGCAGCTACTTGTCCAAGCCTCCCCAGCTTCTCCTTCACCCAAATCCAGATAGCTGATGTTCTGAAAGAGCTGCAAAACCTGGACCCGTACAAATCAGCTGGGCTAAACAATCTGGACCCTCTCTTTCTAAATATTATCCGCTGGCATTGTTGCAACCCTATTACCAGTCTGTTCAACCTCTTTCGTGTCGTCCGAGATCCCTAAAGATTGGAAAGCTGCCGCGGTCATCCCCCTCTTCAAAAGGGGTGACACTCTGGATCCAAACTGTTATAGACCTATATCCATCCTACCCTGCCTTTCTAAAGTCTTCCAAAGCCAAGTTAACAAACATATCACTGACCATTTAGAATCCCACCGTACCTTCTCCACTGTGCAATCCGGTTTCCGAGCTGGTCACGGGTGCACCTCAGCCACGCTCAAGGTACTAAACGATATCATAACTGCCATTGATAAAAGATTGTACTGTGTAGCTGTCTCCATCGACCTGGCCAAGACCTTCGACTCTGTCAATCACCGTATTCTTATCGGCAGACTCAACAGCCTTGGTTTCTCAAATAACTGCCTCGCCTGGTTCACCAACTACTTCTTAGACAGAATTCAGTGTGATAAATCGGAGGGCCTGTTGTCCTCTGGCAGTTTCTATTGGGGTACCACAGGGTTCAATTCTCAGGCCGACTCTTTTCTCTGTATATATCAACGATGTCACTGTTGCTGCGGGTGACTCCCTGATCCACCTCTACGCAGACGACACCATTCTGTATACATCTGGCCCTTCTTTGGACACTGTGTTAACTAACCTCCAAATGAGCTTCAATGCCATACAACACTTTTTCGAATGGCCTCGAACTGCTCTTAAGCACGAGTAAAACTAAATGCATGCTTTTCAACTGTTCGCTGCCTGCACCAGCCCGCCCGACTAGCATCACTACTCTGGACGGTTCTGACCTAGAATATGTGGACAACTACAAATACCTAGGTGTCTGGATAGACTGTAAACTCTCCTTCCAGACTCATATTAAACATCTCCAATCCAAAAATAAATCTAGAATCGGCTTTCTATTCCACAACAAAGTCTCCTTCACTCACGCTGCCAAACATACCATAAAACTGATTATCCTACTGATCCTCGACTTCTATCACAGTGCCATCCGTTTTGTCACCAAAGCCCCATATACCACCCAACACTATGACCTGTATACTCTAATCGGCTGGCCTTCGCTACATATTCGTCACCAAACCCATTGGCTCCAGGTAATCTATAAGTCTTTGCTAGGTAAAGATCCGCCTTATCTCAGCTCACTGGTTACGATAACAACACCCTCCAGTAGCATGTGCTCCAGTAGGTATATCTCACTGGTCATCCCCAAAGCCAACACCTCCGTTGGCTGCCTTTCCTTTCAGTTTTCTGCTGCCAATGACTGGAACGAATTGCAAAAATCGCTGAAGCTGGAGACTTATATTTCCCTCACTAACTTTAAACATCAGCTATCCCGAGCAGCTAACCGATCGCTGCAGCTGTACATAGCCCATCTGTAAATAGCTCATCCAATCTACCTACCTCATCCCCATATTGTTTTTATTTACTTCCTGTTCATTTGCACACCAGTATTGTCACGTTCGTCGTAAAGAGGAGATGAAGGCACTGCGTGATTTGAATACATTCTTCTTTTATTAACGAAGAACACTAAACATACTAACAAAAATAACAAAACGAACGTGACGCTATGGTAAACCGACTGCTGACACAGGAAACTACACATAGACAATAACCCACAAAACCAACATGGTTAATCATGTCCCAAGATGGCGTAGCAGTCGGACGTGTATTTTGTCTTGTCCCGTCCTGTCTGGTGTAAATATAGTTTTCCTCGTTTTTTTTCTGTATACATTTCGTACATATTTTAATCTCACTTTCCAACTATTGGCTGAATATACTCTCCTGCAACCCGCATCACCCAAAATGTGGTACGGATCTGCTTTTTCTATACTTTAGAACCGGAACCCCCATCAGAAGCTAGCCAGCTAACTAGCTACTAGCTAGTACTCAGTTAGCCACTGCTAGCGGTCTTCAAAGCTAACTAGGACACCAGCGCGACATCAACCCAGAGCATATCAGACTGCTTTTTCTCTACCACATCTCCGGATTCCTACCGCAAGCTCTGAACCTTTACACCGGATCATCGCAACTAGCTAGCTGCAATCCGTGTGGCTACTCCTGGCTAACGTCTCTGCCCCAAAGCAAGCACCAGTTAGCCTTGAGCTAGCCTCGAGCTAAGCCCATCTCCCGACTAGCCGAAGAGGTCCAACATTACCTCTCTTGCCAATTGGCCTGGACCCTTTACTGCCGACACGGAGCCCCGCCGATCCATCACGACTGGTCCACCGACATAATCGTCCGAGGTGGTTTCAACAGGCTTTTCCGTTGCGACATCGGCAAAGATCCATCTGCTGGCCAAGGCCCGCGAGCTTTCTGAATCGCTGTGTCTCCAGCTCACCTAGCGTACTAGAGCACCTGTAGCATACTCCTGGGCTACAATTACCCGGGCCCATGACTGGTCTGTCGATGTCACCGCATGAAGAGGAATAAACAGACTCACCCCATCGCGACGTCCCTCAAAGGTTAACTCTCTAGCCCTCGCTATCTCCCTGCTTGCTAATTCGGCCTGCTAACGGCTAGCTTGTCTAGCCCGGGCCTACGAACTGTTAGCTTGATAGCACAGGCCTGCTAACCGTCTGAAACATCGCGTCCCAAACACTCTCTGAACCCATTTACTTTCTATCTCTTTTTGATTTTGATTTTGTTTATACCTTCCGGAAACCTGCCTCACTCACTGTGATACGGAATCGCTATTACTTTTAATTTTAATTTAATTTTTATGACTCACTCAAGAACCTCCAGACGCTAACCAGCTAACTAGCTACAAGCTATTTAGTCATTGTTAGTTTCTTTTTAAACCTGGATAACACTCGCCAGCCCAGCCCCCCTGCCCCATCCACCGCTTCCCCCTGGACTCTGATCACTTGGCTACATAGCTGACACACACTGGACTGTCCATTATTCACGGTACTCCATTCTGCTTGTTTGATTTATCTGTCGGCCCAGTTGCCTAGTCAACGCCATTTTACCTGCTGTTTGTTATGCTAGCTGATCAGCCTCGCCTACTATTTTTAGCTAGCTTTCCCAATTCAACACCTGTGATTACTGTATGCCTCGCTGTATGTCTCTCTCAAATGTCAATATGCCTTGTATACTGTTGTTCAGGTTAGTTATCATTGTTTTAGTTCACAATGGAGCCCCTAGATCCACTCTGCATACCCCTGTTACCTCCTTTGTCCCACCTCCCACACATGCGGTGACCTCACCCATTACAACCAGCATGTCCAGAGATACAACCTCTCTCATCATCACCCAGTGCCTGGGCTTACCTCCGCTGTACCCGCACCCCACCATACCCCTGTCTGCGCATTATGCCCTGAATATATTCTACCATGCCCAGAAACCTGCTCCTCTTATCCTCTGCCCCCAACGCTCTAGGCGACCAGTTTTGATAGCCTTTAGCCGCACCCTCATACTACTCCTTCTCTGTTCCGCGGGTGATGTGGAGGTAAACCCAGGCCCTGCATGTCCCCAGGTACCCTCATTTGTTGACTTCTGTGATCGAAAAAGCCTTGGTTTTATGCATGTCAACATCAGAAGCCTCCTCCCTAAGTTTGTTTTACTCACTGCTTTAGCACACCCCGCTAACCCTGATGTCCTTGCCGTGTCTGAATCCTGGCTCAGGAAGGCCACCAAAAATTCAGAGATTTCCATACCCAACTATAACATCTTCCGTCAAGATAGAACTGCCAAAGGGGGCGGAGTCGCAGTCTACTGCAGAGATAGCCTGCAAAGTAATGTCATACTTTCCAGATCCATACCCAAACAGTTTGAAATACTAATTTTGAAAATTACTCTCTCCAGAAATAAGTCTCTCACTGTTGCCGCCTGCTACCGACCACCCTCAGCTCCCAGCTGTGCCCTGGACACCATTTGTGAATTGATCGCCCCCCATCTAGCTTCAGAGTTTGTTCTGTTAGGTGACCTAAACTGGGATATGCTTAACACCCCGGCAGTCCTACAATCTAAGCTAGATGCCCTCAATCTCACTCAAATCATCAAGGAACCCACCAGGTACAACCCTAACTCTGTAAACAAGGGCACCCTCATAGACGTCATCCTGACCAACTGGCCCTCCAAATACGCCTCCGCTGTCTTCAACCAGGATCTCAGCGACCACTGCCTCATTGCCTGTATCCGCCACGGAGCCGCAGTCAAACGACCACCCCTCATCACTGTCAAACGCTCCCTAAAACACTTCTGTGAGCAGGCCTTTCTAATCGACCTGGCCCGGGTATCCTGGAAGGACATTGACCTCATCCCGTCAGTTGAGGATGCCTGGTCATTCTTTAAAAGTAACTTCCTCACCATTTTAGATAAGCATGGTCCGTTCAAAAAATGCAGAACCAAGAACAGATACAGCCCATGGTTCACTCCAGACCTGACTGCCCTCGACCAGCACAAAAACATCCTGTGGCGGACTGCAATAGCATCGAATAGCCCCCGTGATATGCAACTGTTCAGGGAAGTCAGGAACCAATACACGCAGTCAGTCAGGAAAGCTAAGGCCAGCTTCTTCAGGCAGAAGTTTGCATCCTGTAGCTCCAACTCCAAAAAGTTCTGGGACACTGTGAAGTCCATGGAGAACAAGAGCACCTCCTCCCAGCTGCCCACTGCACTGAGGCTAGGTAACACGGTCTCCACCGATAAATCCATGATTATCGAAAACTTCAATAAGCACTTCTCAACGGCTGGCCATGCCTTCCGCCTGGCTACTCCAACCTCGGCCAACAGCTCTGCCCCCCCCGCAGCTCCTCGCCCAAGCCTCTCCAGGTTCTCCTTTACCAAAATCCAGATAGCAGATGTTCTGAAAGAGCTGCAAAACCTGGACCCGTACAAATCAGCTGGGCTTGACAATCTGGACCCTCTATTTCTGAAACTATCTGCCGCCATTGTCACAACCCCTATTACCAGCCTGTTCAACCTCTCTTTCATATCGTCTGAGATCCCCAAGGATTGGAAAGCTGCCGCAGTCATCCCCCTCTTCAAAGGGGAAGACACCCTGGACCCAAACTGTTATAAACCTATATCCATCCTGCCCTGCCTATCTAAGGTCTTCGAAAGCCAAGTCAACAAACAGGTCACTGACCATCTCAAATCCCACCGTACCTTCTCCGCTGTGCAATCTGGTTTCCGAGCCGGTCATGGGTGCACCTCAGCTACACTCAAGGTACTAAACGATATCATAACCGCCATCGATAAAAGACAGTACTGTGCAGCCGTCTTCATCGACCTCGCCAAGGCTTTCGACTCTGTCAATCACCATATTCTTATAGGCAGACTCAATAGCCTCAGTTTTTCGGTTGATTGCCTTGCCTGGTTCACCAATTACTTTGCAGTTCAGTGTGTCAAATCGGAGGGCATGCTGTCCGGTCCTCTGGCAGTCTCTATGGGGGTGCCACAGGGTTCAATTCTCGGGCCGACTCTTTTCTCTGTATATATCAATGATGTTGGTCTTGCTGCGGGCGATTCCCTGATCCACCTCTACGCAGACGACACCATTCTATATACTTTTGGCCCGTCATTGGACACTGTGCTATCTAACCTCCAAACGAGCTTCAATGCCATACAGCACTCCTTCCCTGGCCTCCAACTGCTCTTAAACGTGAGTAAAACCAAATGCATGCTTTTCAACCGATCGCTGCCTGCACCCGCATGCCCGACTAGCATCACCACCCTGGATGGTTCCGACCTTGAATATGTGGACACCTATAAGTACCTAGGTGTCTGGCTAGACTGCAAACTCTCCTTCCAGACTCACATCAAACATCTCCAATCGAAAATCAAATCAAGAGTCGGCTTTCTATTCCGCAACAAAGCCTCCTTCACTCACGCCGCCAAGCTTACCCTAGTAAAACTGACTATCCTACCGATCCTCGACTTCGGCAATGTCATCTACAAAATGGCTTCCAACACTCTACTCAGCAAACTGGATGCAGTCTATCACAGTGCCATCCGTTTTGTCACTAAAGCACCTTATACCACCCACCACTGCGACTTGTATGCTCTAGTCGGCTGGCCCTCACTACATATTCGTCGCCAGACCCACTGGCTCCAGGTCATCTACAAGTCCATGCTAGGTAAAGCTCCGCCTTATCTCAGTTCACTGGTCACGATGGCAACACCCATCCGTAGCACGCGCTCCAGCAGGTGTATCTCACTGATCATCCCTAAAGCCAACACCTCATTTGGCCGCCTTTCGTTCCAGTACTCTGCTGCCTGTGACTGGAACGAACTGCAAAAATCGCTGAAGTTGGAGACTTTTATCTTCCTCACCAACTTCAAACATCAGCTATCCGAGCAGCTAACCGATCGCTGCAGCTGTACATAAGTCTAGTGGTAAATAACCCACCCATTTTCACCTACCTCATCCCCATACTGTTTTTATACTGTTTTTTATTTATTTACTTTTCTGCTATTTTGCACACCAATATCTCTACCTGTACATGACCATCTGATCATTTATCACTCCAGTGTTAATCTGCAAAATTGTATTATTCGGCTACCTCCTCATGCCTTTTGCACACATTGTATATAGACTGCCCATTTTTTTTTCTACTGTGTTATTGACTTGTTAATTGTTTACTCCATGTGTAACTCTGTGTTGTCTGTTCACACTGCTATGCTTTATTTTGGCCAGGTCGCAGTTGCAAATGAGAACTTGTTCTCAACTAGCTTACCTGGTTAAATAAAGGTGAAATAAGAAAATAAATAAAAATAATGGCAACCTAAATAGGATCCCCTGTATGCTGTATTTGCTGTATGCAAATTGAAGTGGGTCTAGGGTGTCAGGTAAGGTAGAGGTGATGTGACCCAACTTCTTAGGGATAGGGGGCAGTATTCGGAAGTTCGGATGACTGAGGTGCCCAAAGTAAACTGCCTGTTACTCAGGCCTAGAAGCTAGCCTAACTAGACACACCCCTAATCACCCGCAATCCCAAATAATACAAACCCCAATACGAATACAACATATAAACCCATGTCACACCCTGGCCTACCCAAACATATAACAAAAACACAAAATACAATGACCAAGGCGTGGCACTTCAAAGGTAAATGATTTATTTTATCGCTATTTCTGACTTTTTTGACCCCTCTGCTGGTTTGGAAAATGTTTTTAATGTTTTTGTACGCGGGGCGCGGTCCTCAGATAATGGCATGGTATGCTTTTCCCGTAAAACCTTTTTGAAATCTGACAAAGCGGCTGGATTAACAAGAAGTTTATCTTTTAAACAATGTAAGACACTTGTATTTTCATGAATGTTTAATATTACGATTTTTGTGTTTTGAATTTCGCGCTCTGCAAATTCACCGGATGTTGTTGAGGTGGCTCGCTAGCGACATGTCTAGCCCAAAGAGTTCATTAACTAGTATCTCAAAGCACTTCATGATGACAGAAGTGAGTGCTACGGGGCGATAGTTAAGGACTGCATTGAGCTGCAAGTGATTCCAGACCACCTACTGCAGTTTACCTCTGGCCACATGGTGCTCCCTTCTGGTGGCTTGGTGCTCCCTTCTGGCTATTTGATGATCCCTTATGGCCACATGGTGCTCCCTTCTGGTGTTTTGGTGCTCCCTTCTGGCTGCCTGGTGCTCCCTTCTGGCCACATGGTGCTCCCTTCTGGTGGCTTGGTGCTCCCCTCTGGCCACATGGTGCTCCCTTCTGGTGTCTTGGTGCTCCCTTCTGGCTGCTTGGTGCTCCACTCTGGCCACATGGTGCTCCCTTCTGGTGGGTTGGTGCTCCCTTCTGGCCACATGGTGCTCCCTTCTGGTGGGTTGGTGCTCCCTTCTGGCCACTTGGTGCTCCCTTCTGGCCGCTTGGTGCTCCCCTCTGGCCTCTTGGTGCTCCCCTCTGGCCTCTTGGTGCTCCCCTCTGGCCTCTTGGTGCTCCCCTCTGGCCACATGGTGCTCCCTTCTGGTGGCTTGGTGCTCCCTTCTGGCTGCTTGGTGCTCCCTTCTGGTGGCTTGGTGCTCCCCTCTGGCCACATGGTGCTCCCTTCTGGCTGCTTGGTGCTCCCTTCTGGCTGCTTGGTGCTCCCTTCTGGCCACATGGTGCTCCCCTCTGGCCACATGGTGCTCCCTTCTGGCTACATGGTGCTCCCCTCTGGCCACATGGTGCTCCCCTCTGGCTGCTTGGTGCCCCCTTCTGGCCACTTGGTGCTCCCTTCTGGCCACATGGTGCTCCCCTCTGGCCACATGGTGCTCCCTTCTGGCTACATGGTGCTCCCCTCTGGCCACATGGTGCTCCCCTCTGGCTGCTTGGTGCCCCCTTCTGGCCACTTGGTGCTCCCTTCTGGCCGCTTGGTGCTCCACTCTGGCCACATGGTGCTCCCTTCTGGCCACTTGGTGCTCCCTTCTGGCCACATGGTGCTCCCTTCTGGCCGCTTGGTGCTCCCTTCTGGTGGCTTGGTGCTCCCCTCTGGCCACATGGTGCTCCCTTCTGGCCGCATGGTGCTCCCTTCTGGTTGCTTGGTGCTCCACTCTGGCCACATGGTGCTCCCTTCTGGCCGCTTGGTGCTCCCTTCTGGCCACATGGTGCTCCCTTCTGGTGGCTTGGTGCTCCCCTCTGGCCACATGGTGCTCCCTTCTGGCCGCTTGGTGCTCCCTTCTGGTGGCTTGGTGCTCCCCTCTGGCCACATGGTGCTCCCTTCTGGCCGCTTGGTGCTCCCTTCTGGCCACATGGTGCTCCCTTCTGGTGGCTTGGTGCTCCCTTCTGGTGGCTTGGTGCTCCCCTTCTGGCCGCTTGGTGCTCCCTTCTGGCCGCTTGGTGCTCCCTTCTGGTGGCTTGGTGCTCCCCTCTGGCCACATGGTGCTCCCTTCTGGTGGCTTGCTGCTCCCCTTCTGGCCGCTTGGTGCTCCCTTCTGGCCGCTTGGTGCTCCCTTCTGGTTGCTTGGTGCTCCCTTCTGGCTGCTTGGTGCTCCCTTCTGGCTGCTTGGTGCTCCCTTCTGGCTGCTTGGTGCTCCCTTCTGGTTGCTTGGTGCTCCCTTCTGGCTGCTTGGTGCTCCCTTCTGGCCGCTTGGTGCTCCCTTCTGGTGGCTTGGTGCTCCCCTCTGGCCACATGGTGCTCCCTTCTGGTGGCTTGGTGCTCCCCTTCTGGCCGCTTGGTGCTCCCTTCTGGCCGCTTGGTGCTCCCTTCTGGCCGCTTGGTGCTCCCTTCTGGTTGCTTGGTGCTCCCTTCTGGCTGCTTGGTGCTCCCTTCTGGCTGCTTGGTGCTCCCATCTGGCTGCTTGGTGCTCCCTTCTGGCTGCTTGGTGCTCCCTTCTGGCTGCTTGGTGCTCCCTTCTGGCCGCTTGGTGCTTCCTTCTGAAGAGTAGCTCTTCTCCATTGGGGCTTCTTAGTGGCAATAAACTTCTTGGTGATGTCATCATCATAGTTGAGAGTTTTGTTTATGATGTTATTATACAGTGAGTATAAAATACTATTAGGTGGAATACCATGACCCTGTGTTGTAAGGAAATAATGTGCAAACTACAATCTTAGACAAAGAAGGTTTCTATCTAGAGTAACTGTCAACGTGTGAGTCAAGAACATGAGTCAAGGGGACATTGGATCTAAACGAATCAGCATTTTAGTATAAATTTGATGTTCAAATACCTTATTTTCATTGCATTTATGTTTGTTTATGTTGTAAAAAGAACCTCCAAGGGTCATCCTGCAAGTAAAGTACTGTGTGTAGCCAATACAATTTCTTAATTTCTCAATGTCTCAATAATTTGGAGAGGTAAACTTAAAAGGCATATTTGATATACGCAGGTTGAATTCAGAAAGAGTGGGACGTCATATAAAACTGCTTAATCCTGACGTGTTTTTTTATTGGTCTGACAAGGAGAAAATCATAAATAATTGGTATTGCTGAGAAACCACATGATCAAAATCACATCACTTCATTGGAGTGACATCATAGAGGGTGGCAGAGCAAGCTTCAAACAGGAAGCTCACCGGGCGAAGCACACAGTCAGATCTGTGGCAGGGCTCTGGTTTGTGTACTACTACATCCTGTTTGTTTGTTCTTGTAGTACTGTTATTAGTACTGTTATTACTACTGTTATTAGTACTGTTATTACTACTGTTATTACTACTGTTATTAGTACTGTTATTACTACTGTTATTAGTACTGTTATTACTACTGTTATTACTACTGTTATTAGTACTGTTATTACTACTGTTATTAGTACTGTTATTACTACTGTTATAGGTACTGTTATTAGTACTGTTGTTAGTAATGTTATTACTACTGTTATTACTACTGTTATTAGTACTGTTATTACTACTGTTATTAGTACTGTTGTTAGTACTGTTATTAGTACTGTTATTAGTACTGTTATTAGTACTGTTATTAGTATTGTTATTGGTAATGTTATTACTACTGTTATTACTACTGTTATTAGTACTGTTATTACTACTGTTATTAGTACTGTTATTAGTACTTTTACTACTATCGTTATTAGTACTGTTGTCACTACTGTTATTCCTACTGTTATTAGTACTGTTATTACTACTGTTATTAGTACTGTTATTACTACTGTTGTTAGTACTGGTATTAGTACTGTTACTACTACTGTTATTAGTACTGTTACTACTACTGTTATTAGTACTGTTATTACTACTGTTATTAGTACTGTTATTAGTACTGTTATTACTACTGTTACTAGTACTGTTATTAGTACTGTTATTACTACTGTTATTAGTACTGTTCCTACTACTGTTATTACTACTGTTATTAGTACTGTTACTACTACCGTTATTAGTACTGTTGTCACTAATGTTATTCCTACTGTTATTAGTACTGTTATTACTACTGTTATTAGTACTGTTACTAGTACTGTTATTATTACTGTTATTACTACTGTTATTAGTACTGTTATTACTACTGTTATTAGTACTGTTATTAGTACTGTTATTAGTACTGTTACTGCTACTGTTATTACTACTGTTATAAGTACTGTTATTACTACTGTTATTAGTACTGTTATTAGTACTGTGACTACTACGGTTATTAGTACTGTTGTCACTACTGTTATTAGCACTGTTATTGCTACTGTTATTGGTACTGTTATTACTACTGTTATTAGTACTGTTACTAGTGCTGTTATTAGTACTGTTATTACTACTGTTATTAGTACTGTTCCTACTACTGTTATTAGTACTGCTATTACTACTGTTATTAGTTATGTTATTGCTGCTGTTATTAGTACTGTTATTAGTACTGTTGTTAGTACTGTTATTAGTACTGTTACTACTACTGTTATTAGTACTGTTGTTAGTACTGTTATTAGTACTGTTACTACTACTGTTATTAGTACTGTTATTACTACTGTTATTAGTACTGTTACTACTACCGTTATTAGTACTGTTGTCACTACTGTTATTCATACTGTTATTAGTACTGTTATTACTACTGTTATTAGTACTGTTATTACTACTGTTATTAGTACTGTTACTAGTACTGTTACTAGTACTGTTATTACTACTGTTATTAGTACTGTTATTAGTACTGTTATTAGTACTGTTATTAGTACTGTTATTAGTACTGTTACTACTACTGTTATTACTACTGTTAAAGGACTGTTATTAGTACTGTGACTACTACGTTTATTAGTACTGTGACTACTACGGTTATTAGTACTGTTGTCACTACTGTTATTACTACTGTTATTAGCACTGTTATTGCTACTGTTATTAGTATTGTCATTACTACTGTTATTAGTACTGTTGTTGCTACTGTTATTACTACTGTTATTCGTACTGTTATTAGTACTGTTATTGGTATTGTTATCACTACTGTTATTTCAAATATTAATAGTACTGTTATTAGTACCGTTTTTGCTACTGTTATTACTTTTGTTAATAGTACTGATATTTTGACTTGTATTACTACTGTTATTACTACTGTTATTGCTACTGTTATTACTACGGTTATTACTACTGTTATTAGTACTGTTATTAGTATTTTATTACTACTGTTATTGGTATTTTTGTTGCTACTGCTATCAGTAGTGTTATTAGTACTGTTATTACTACTGTTATTGGTGCTCTTATTAGTACTGTTTTTAGTACCTTTTTTTAGTACTGTTATTAGTACTGTTACTAGTAATGTTATCAGTGCTGTTATTAGTACTGCTATTACTTCTGTTATTACTACTTTTATTAGTACTGTTATCACTACTGTTATTAGTACTGTTATTACTACTTTTATTGGTGCTGTTATTAGTACTGTTATTACTACTGTTATTATTACTGTTATTACTACTGTTATTGGTGCTGTTATTAGTACTGTTATTACTACTGTTATTAGTACTGTTATTACTACCGTTATTAGCACTGTTATTAGTACTGTTCTTGCTTTTGGTGTTACTGCTGTTATTGCTACTGTTATAAGTTCTCCCATTACTGCTGTTATTATTACTAATATTAGTACTGTTATTAGTTCTTCTATTACTGATGTTATTACGACTGTTATTATTACTGATATTAGTACTGTTATTAGTTATTCTATTACTGCTGTTATTACGACTGTTATTATTACTGATATTAGTACTGTTATTAGTTATTCTATTACTGCTGTTATTACGACTGTTATTAGTACTGTTATTCGTTTTCCTATTACTGCTGTTATTATTACTGATGTTAGTACTGTTGTTAGTACTGTTATTACTACTGTTATTACTACTGTTGTTAGTACCATTATTACTTCCCCCATTACTGCTGTTATTATTACTGATATTAGTACTGTTATTACTACTGTTATTACTACTGTTGTTAGTAATGTTATTACTACTGTTATTATTACAACCTTTATTAGTTATGTTATTTCTACTGTTATTAGTGTTGTTATTCCTACTGTTATTAGTGCTGTTATTCCTACTGTTATTAGTGCTGTTATTCCTACTGTTATTCCTACTGTTATTAGTGCTGTTATTCCTACTGTTATTAGTGCTGTTATTCCTACTGTTATTAGTGCTGTTATTCCTACTGTTATTAGTGCTGTTATTCTTACTGTTATTAGTGCTGTTATTCCTACTGTTATTGCTGCTCTTCTTACTACATTTATTATGACTGTTATTCCTACTGTTATTAGTGCTGTTATTCCTACTTTTATTAGTGCTGTTATTCCTACTGTTATTCCTACTGTTATTAATGCTGTTATTCCTACTGTTATTAGTGCTGTTATTCCTACTGTTATTAGTGCTGTTATTCCTACTGTTATTAGTGCTGTTATTCCTACTGTTATTAGTGTTGTTATTCCTACTGTTATTAGTGCTGTTATTCCTACTGTTATTGTTGCTCTTATTACTACCTTTATTAGGACTGTTATTCCTACTGTTATTAGTGCTGTTATTCCTACTGTTATCCCTACTGTTATTAGTGCTGTTATTCCTACTGTTATTAGTACTGTTATTCCTACTGTTATTAGTGCTGTTATTCCTACTGTTATTAGTGCTGTTATTCCTACTGTTATTGCTGCTCTTATTACTACCTTTATTAGGACTGTTATTCCTACTGTTATTAGTGCTGTTATTCCTACTGTTATTAGTGCTGTTATTCCTACTGTTATTCCTACTGTTATTAGTGCTGTTATTCCTACTGTTATTAGTACTGTTATTCCTACTGTTATTAGTGCTGTTATTCCTACTGTTATTAGTGCTGTTATTCCTACTACTATTAGTGCTGTTATTCCTATTGTTATTAGTACTGTTATTCCTACTGTTATTAGTGCTGTTTTTCATACTGTTATTAGTGCTGTTATTCATACTGTCATTAGTGCTGTTATTCCTACTGTTATTAGTGCTGTTATTCATACTGTTATTAGTACTGTTATTCCTACTGTTATTAGTGATGCTATTCCTACTGTTATTAGTGCTGTTATTCCTACTGTTATTAGTGATGTTATTCCTACTGTTATTAGTGCTGTTATTCCTACTGTTATTAGTGATGTTATTCCTACTGTTATTAGTGCTGTTATTCCTACTGTTATTAGTGCTGTTATTCCTACTGTTATTAGTGCTGTTATTCCTACTGTTATTAGTGCTGTTATTCCTACTGTTATTAGTACTGTTATTCCTACTGTTATTAGTACTGCTATTAGTACTTTTATTAGTACTGTTATTAGTGCTGTTATTCCTACTGTTATTAGTGTTGTTATTACTACTGTTATTAGTACTGTTATTACTACTGTTATTAGTGCTGTTATTCCTACTGTTATTAGTGTTGTTATTACTACTGCTATTAGTACTGTTGCTACTGCTGTTATTAGTGATGTTATTAGTACTGTTATTAGTGCTGTTATTCCTACTGTTATTAGTGTTGTTATTACTACTGCTATTAGTACTGTTGCTACTACTGTTATTAGTGATGTTATTCCTACTGTTATTAGTGCTGTTTTTCATACTGTTATTAGTGCTGTTATTCATACTGTCATTAGTGCTGTTATTCCTACTGTTATTAGTGCTGTTATTCATACTGTTATTAGTGCTGTTATTCCTACTGTTATTAGTGATGCTATTCCTACTGTTATTAGTGCTGTTATTCCTACTGTTATTAGTGATGTTATTCCTACTGTTATTAGTGCTGTTATTCCTACTGTTATTAGTGCTGTTATTCCTACTGTTATTAGTGCTGTTATTCCTACTGTTATTAGTGCTGTTATTCCTACTGTTATTAGTGCTGTTATTCCTACTGTTATTAGTGCTGTTATTCCTACTGTTATTAGTGCTGTTATTCCTACTGTTATTAGTACTGTTATTCCTACTGTTATTAGTACTGCTATTAGTACTGTTATTACTACTGTTATTAGTGCTGTTATTCCTACTGTTATTAGTGTTGTTATTACTACTGCTTTTAGTACTGTTGCTACTACTGTTATTAGTGCTGTTATTCCTACTGTTATTAGTGCTGTTATTCCTACTGTTATTAGTGCTGTTATTCCTACTGTTATTAGTACTGTTATTCCTACTGTTATTACTACTGTTATTAGTACTGTTATTACTACTGTTATTAGTGCTGTTATTCCTACTGTTATTAGTGTTGTTATTACTACTGCTATTAGTACTGTTGCTACTACTGTTATTAGTGATGTTATTCCTACTGTTATTAGTGCTGTTATTCCTACTGTTATTAGTGCTGTTATTCCTACTGTTATTAGTACTGTTATTCCTACTGTTATTACTACTGTTATTAGTACTGTTATTACTACTGTTATTAGTGCTGTTATTCCTACTGTTATTAGTACTGTTATTCCTACTGTTATTACTTCTGTTATTAGTACTGTTATTACTACTGTTATTAGTGATGTTATTCCTACTGTTATTAGTGCTGTTATTCCTACTGTTATTAGTGCTGTTATTCCTACTGTTATTCCTACTGTTATTAGTGCTGTTATTCCTACTGCTATTAGTACTGTTGCTAGTACTGTTATTACTACTGTTGTTAGTACTGTTATTGCTGCTCTTATTACTACCTTTATTAGTACTGTTATTACTACTGTTATTAGTGATGTTATTCCTACTGTTATTAGTGCTGTTATTCCTACTGTTATTAGTGCTGTTATTCCTACTGTTATTCCTACTGTTGTTAGTGCTGTTATTCCTACTGCTATTAGTACTGTTGCTAGTACTGTTTCTAGTACTGTTATTACTACTGTTGTTAGTACTGTTATTGCTGCTCTTATTACGACCTTTATTAGGACTGTTATTCCTACTGTCTTTCTGCATTTCCATCTTCTGTAACTTCTTCAGACATCTACATTATCCAACATATTAACCAAATACATGATACATTTATGAAATCCTCAGATGGTTCTTTATCACACAACATTTAAATGAATTGTCATTGGGGAAGAATTAGGACTGCAATAATGGTGTCCCAGTCTATCTAACCTGCTGTTCCAGTCTACCCAAATGCAAACTGAAAATATGGTTTTGTCTCAGTGTATACAAATGGGTGTTTAATGCCTTTTGTGAATATCATATCAACATTTTTTTTGTGTGTGATGAGGAAACATTTGAGGATTTCAGAAATGTGTCATGTGTTGGACTAATATGTTGGATAGGTGTCAAAAAAAGGTTACGGAAGACAGAAATGCAAAAAAGTGTCCCATTATTCAGAATTCCCCCTAGCTGCTATAATCATTTGGTTAACTAATTGTTTGCATTTGTGTTCAACAATAGAGTTAATGTTTTAGTCCATATCATCTCAGTGTGAAGGCTAATAATGGAATCCCGGAGGTAGCAATGCCACCAAGCCTATTTTAAAATGGCAGTTGCTGAAACTCCTCCCACCGTGGGGCCACAGGAGTGGTCCCCCCATAAAAGCAATGCTTGGAATTGTCTTGCTTTGTGACCAGTGGTCAGGCCAGCTCACCTCTCACCTCTAGCCTCATTCATGTGTAAAATCTCACACAAGGGGAGCAAAACACAGGGGTCGGTCCACTCAGAGCCACATCACAACAGATAAAGCGTTACCAAAACATGATTTTGTTGCTGCATTTTTTTAAAACTAGGCAAAGTCAGTTAAGAACAAATTCTTATTTTCAATGACAGCCTAGGAACAGTGGGTTAACTGCCTTGTTCAGGGGCAGAACGACAGATTTGTACCTTGTAAGCTCAGGGGTTATGAACTTGAAACCTTCCGGTTACTAGTCCACCACTCTAACCACTAGGCTACCCTGCCACCCCATTCTTGTGCAATGTCAAAACTAAATGGTTTCAATGTATTTGACAAATTGAATGTTTCACCAAGTTTAACACTTTGTGAAATTAAAACAAAGTATTTAATCAGCTTTCCATAGATACAAATAACCAGTAGTTCTAGCCCCGTCTGTATTATTAACAGAAGAAATAAACAGTAGTTCTAGCCCCGTCTGTATTATTAACAGAAGAAATAAACAGTAGTTCTAGCCCAGTCTGTATTATTAACAGAAGAAATAAACAGTAGTTCTAGCCCAGTCTGTATTATTAACAGAAGAAATAAACAGTAGTTCTAGCCCCGTCTGTATTATTAACAGAATAAATAAACAGTAGTTCTAGCCCCGTCTGTATTATTAACAGAAGAAATAAACAGTAGTTCTAGCCCAGTCTGTATTATTAACAGAAGAAATAAACAGTAGTTCTAGCCCCGTCTGTATTATTAACAGAAGAAAACTGCCAAGTTAACAATACTACTGAGTTATTGCAATGTATGGATTGATCCCACTTACTGAACTGTTGCTGTGTTTGGTTTGTTAGTGTTTAGCTTTTAAGATTCAACAAAATATCTTGGGAAGAAAAATATAGAATTGAAGAGCAAGCACCATAACATCTGCCCCTGTCTGGTCTCGTCCTCACTATATTCAGCACATAGTAGTAGATTGGCATTAAGTTAATACATTTTTATTCTGTTTTTTAAAATGCATTAATTAAAAAAGCATATGGTAGAATTAACCAAACGTGAAAATTAGATGTATGGTTTAGTCAATAAATCGCTAGAAATATAATCAACATTGTCACTTTCTGACCTTTATTTCCTTTGTTTTGTCTTTATTTAGTACGGTCAGGGCGTGAGTTGGGGTGGGAAGTCTATGTGTGTTTTTCTATGTTGGGGTTTTGAGTTCAGTTAGTTGTCTCTGATTGAGAATCATACTTAGGTAGCCTGGGTTTCACTTTTGGTTTATGGGTGTTTGTTGCCACACGGTACTGTTTCGGTTTCGGTCGTTTCACCTTTATTGTTTTGTATTTTGTAGTGTTCAGTTTATGTCTTAAAATAAACATTATGGACACTTCCCACGCTGCGCATTAGTCCTCCGATCCTTCTCGCTACTCCTCCTCAGAAGAGGAGGATGAATGCCGTTACAAACATACACCCATTTATAGAGCCTAGTTCAAATTCTACGTAACCTGAACATTTGAACCTGGCTGCCGACACTCGCAGAGGTGCTTCAACATAAAAAAAATTAAAAAACATATACACTACGGGTCAAAAGTTTTTTTCTTCAAATAGCCACCCTTTGCCTTGATGACAGCTTTCCACACTCTTGCCATTCTCTCAACCAGATTCATGAGGTAGTCACCTGGAATGCATTTCAATTAACAGGTGTGCCTTGTTATAAGTTAATTTGTGTAATGTCTTTCCTTCTTAATAATGCATTTGAGCCAATCAGTTGTGTTGTGACAAGGTAGGGGGGTATACAGAAGATAGCCCTATTTGGTAAAAGACCAAGTCCATATTATGGCACGAACAGCTCAAATAAGCAAAGAGAAACAAAAGTCCATCATTACTTTCAGACATGGAGGTCAGTCAATAACGAAAATGTCAAGAACTTTGAACGTTTTTTCAAGTGCTGTCGCAAAAAAACATCAAGCGCTATGATGAAACTGGCTCTCATGAGGACTGCTACAGGAATGGAAGACCCAGAGTTACCTCTGCTGTAGAGGATAAGTTCATTAGAGTTACCAGCCTCAGAAATTGCAGCCCAAATAAATTATTCACAGAGTTCAAGTAACAGACACATTGCAACATCAACTGTTCAGAGGAGACTGTGTGAATCAGGCCTTCATGGTTGAATTACTGCAAATAAACCACTACTAAAGTACACCAATAATAAGAAGAGACTTTGCTGGTGACACTGTCTGTGATTTATTTAGAATTCATGGCACACTTAACCAAAATGGCCAACACAGCATTCTGTAGCGATACTCCATCCCATCTGGTTTGCGCTTAGTGGGACTATCATTTGTTTTTCAACAGGACAATGACGCAACACACCTCCAGGCTGTGTAAGCACTATTTTACCAAGAAGGAGAGTAATGGAGTGCTGCATCAGATGACCTGGCCTCCACAATCACCAGACCTCAACCAAATTGAGATGGTTTGGGATGAGTTGGACCACAGAGTGAAGGAAAAGCAGCCAACAAGAGGTCAGCATATGTGGGAACCTCTTCAAGACAGTTGGAAAAGCATTCCAGGTGAAGCTGGTTGAGAGAATGCCAAGAGTGTGCAAAGCTGCCATCAAGGCAAAGGCTGGCTATTTGAACAATCTCAAATATAAAATATATGTTGATTTGTTTAACACTTCTTTGGTTACTACATGATTCCATATGTGTTATTTTAATAGTTTTGATGTCTTCACTATTATTCTATAATGTAGAAAATAGTCAAAATAAAGACAAACCCTTGAATGGGTAGGTGTTCTTAAACTTTTCACCAGTAGTGTATATATTGTGGTCCTTCTGTAGCTCAGTTGGTAGAGCATGGGGCTTGTAACGCCAGGGTAGTGGGTTCGATTCCCGTTACCAACCATACGTAGAATGTATGCACACATGACTATAAGTCGCTTTGGATAAAAGCGTCCGCTAAATGGCATATATTATATGATGAAGCGTGTTCTTTATTCTCTGTTTGTCCCCTTGATACAGCCCTCTCTAGGTACTGCTGTAATCCCACACTAGTAAGTGTTGAATGCTATCTGCTGAGCACACCAGTGAAAGGACAAGGTCATACCCTCTCTCTGACCTCCCGAGACTGCCCCACTCACATCGAAAGGGAATTTATGTTTCCAAGACTAAGCCATGTATGTCTGCCCCAACCTCCCACATATTATAGATGGGTCATTCCACCAATCAAGTGCAATTACATATTATATATGGGTCATTCCACCAATCAAGTGCAATTACATATTATATATGGGTCATTCCACCAATCGAGTGCAATTACATATTATATATGGGTCATTCCACCAATCGAGTGCAATTACATATTATATATGGGTCATTCCACCAATCGAGTGCAATTACATATTATATATGGGTCATTCCACCAATCGAGTGCAATTACATATTATATATGGGTCATTCCACCAATCGAGTGCAATTACATATTATATATGGGTCATTCCACCAATCGAGTGCAATTACATATTATATATGGGTCATTCAAAATCAAATCAAATCAAATCAAATTTATTTATATAGCCCTTCGTACATCAGCTGATATCTCAAAGTGCTGTACAGAAACCCAGCCTAAAACCCCAAACAGCAAACAATGCAGGTGTAAAAGCACGGTGGCTAGGAAAAACTCCCTAGAAAGGCCAAAACCTAGGAAGAAACCTAGAGAGGAACCGGGCTATGTGGGGTGGCCAGTCCTCTTCTGGCTGTGCCGGGTAGAGATTATAACAGAAAATGACCAAGATGTTCAAATGTTCATAAATGACCAGCATGGTCAAATAATAATAAGGCAGAACAGTTGAAACTGGAGCAGCAGCACAGTCAGGTGGACTGGGGACAGCAAGGAGCCATCATGTCAGGTAGTCCTGGGGCACGGTCCTAGGGCTCAGGTCCTCCGAGAGAGAGAAAGAAAGAGAGAATTAGAGAGAGCATATGTGGGGTGGCCAGTCCTCTTCTGGCTGTGCCGGGTGGAGATTATAACAGAACGTGGCCAAGATGTTCAAATGTTCATAAATGACCAGCATGGTTGAATAATAGTAAGGCAGAACAGTTGAAACTGGAGCAGGAGCATGGCCAGGTGGACTGGGGACAGCAAGGAGTCCTCATGTCAGGTAGTCCTGGGACATGGTCCTAGGGCCCAGGCCAGTTGAAACTGGAGCAGCAGCATGGCCAGGTGGACTGGGGACAGCAAGGAGTCATCATGTCAGGTAGTCCTGGGGCATGGTTCTAGGGCTCAGGTCCTCCGAGAGAGAGAAAGAAGGAGAGAAGGAGAGAATTAGAGAACGCACACTTAGATTTACACAGGACACCGAATAGGACAGGAGAAGTACTCCAGATAAACAAACTGACCCTAGCCCCCCGACACATAAACTACTGCAGCATAAATACTGGAGGCTGAGACAGGAGGGGTCAGGAGACACTGTGGCCCCATCCGAGGACACCCCGGACAGGGCCAAACAGGAAGGATATAACCCCACCCACTTTGCCAAAGCACAGCCCCCACACCACTAGAGGGAAATCTACAACCACCAACTTACCATCCTGAGACAAGGCCGAGTATAGCCCACAAAGATCTCCGACACGGTACAACCCAAAGGGGGGAAACCCAGACAGGCCGACCACAACAGTGAATCAACCCACCCAGGTGACGCACCCCCCCAGGGACGGCACGAGAGAGCCCCAGCAAGCCAGTGACTCAGCCCCGTAACAGGGTTAGAGGCAGAGAATCCCAGTGGAAAAAGGGGAACCGGCCAGGCAGAGACAGCAAGGGCGGTTCGTTGCTCCAGAGCCTTTCCGTTCACCTTCCCACTCCTGGGCCAGACTACACTCAATCATATGACCCACTGAAGAGATGAGTCTTCAGTAAAGACTTAAAGGTTGAGACCGAGTTTGCGTCTCTGACATGGGTAGGCAGACCGTTCCATAAAAATGTAGCTCTATAGGAGAAAGCCCTGCCTCCAGCTGTTTGCTTAGAAATTCTAGGGACAATTAGGAGGCCTGCGTCTTGTGACCGTAGCGTACGTATAGGTATGTACGGCAGGACCAAATCAGAGAGGTAGGTAGGAGCAAGCCCATGTAATGCTTTGTAGGTTAGCAGTAAAACCTTGAAATCAGCCCTTGCTTTGACAGGAAGCCAGTGTAGAGAGGCTAGCACTGGAGTAATATGATCAAATTTTTTGGTTCTAGTCAGGATTCTAGCAGCCGTATTTAGCACTAACTGAAGTTTATTTAGTGCTTTATCCGGGTAGCCGGAAAATAGAGCATTGCAGTAGTCTAACCTAGAAGTGACAAAAGCATGGATTAATTTTTCTGCATCATTTTTGGACAGAAAGTTTCTGATTTTTGCAATGTTACGTAGATGGAAAAAAGCTGTCCTCGAAATGGTCTTGATATGTTCTTCAAAAGAGAGATCAGGGTCCAGAGTAACGCCGAGGTCCTTCACAGTTTTATTTGAGACGACTGTACAACCATTAAGATTAATTGTCAGATTCAACAGAAGATCTCTTTGTTTCTTGGGACCTAGAACAAGCATCTCTGTTTTGTCCGAGTTTAATAGTAGAAAGTTTGCAGCCATCCACTTCCTTATGTCTGAAACACATGCTTCTAGCGAGGGCAATTTTGGTGCTTCACCGTGTTTCATTGAAATGTACAGCTGTGTGTCATCCGCATAGCAGTGAAAGTTTACATTATGTTTTCGAATAACATCCCCAAGAGGTAAAATATATAGTGAAAACAATAGTGGTCCTAAAACAGAACCTTGAGGAACACCGAAATGTACAGTTGATTTGTCAGAGGACAAACCATTCACAGAGACAAACTGATATCTTTCCGACAGATAAGACCTAAACCAGGCCAGAACATGTCCGTGTAGACCAATTTGGGTTTCCAATCTCTCCAAAAGAATGTGGTGATCGATGGTATCAAAAGCAGCACTAAGGTCTAGGAGCACGAGGACAGATGCAGAGCTCGGTCCGATGCCATCAAAATGTCATTTACCACCTTCACAAGTGCCGTCTCAGTGCTATGATGGGGTCTAAAACCAGACTGAAGCATTTCGTATACATTGTTTGTCTTCAGGAAGGCAGTGAGTTGCTGCGCAACAGCCTTCTCTAAAATCTTTGAGAGGAATGGAAGATTTGATATAGGCCGATAGTTTTTTATATTTTCTGGGTCAAGGTTTGGCTTTTTCAAGAGAGGCTTTATTACTGCCACTTTTAGTGAGTTTGGTACACATCCAGTGGATAGAGAGCCGTTTATTATGTTCAACATAGGAGGGCCAAGCACAGGAAGCAGCTCTTTCAGTAGTTTAGTTGGAATAGGGTCCAGTATACAGCTTGAAGGTTTAGAGGCCATGATTATTTTCATCATTGTGTCAAGAGATATAGTACTAAAACACTTGAGCGTCTCTCTTGATCCTAGGTCCTGGCAGAGTTGTGCAGACTCAGGACAACTGAGGTTTGGAGGAATACGCAGGTTTAAAGAGGAGTCCGTAATTTGCTTTCTAATAATCATAATCTTTTCCTCAAAGAAGTTCATGAATTTATCACTGCTAAAGTGCAAGTCATCCTCTCTTGGGGAATGCTGCTTTTTAGTTAGCTTTGCCACAGTATCAAAAGGAATTTCGGATTGTTCTTATTTTCCTCAATTAAGTTAGAAAAATAGGACGATCGAGCAGCAGTAAGGGCTCTTCGGTACTGCACGGTACCATCCTTCCAAGCTAGTCGGAAGACTTCCAGTTTGGTGTGGCGCCATTTCCGTTCCAATTTTCTGGAAGCTTGCTTCAGAGCTCGGGTATTTTCTGTGTACCATGGAGCTAGTTTCTTATGAGACATTTTTTTAGTTTTTAGGGGTGCAACTGCATCTAGGGTATTGCGCAAGGTTAAATTGAGATCCTCAGTTAGGTGGTTAACGGATTTTTGTCCTCTGGCGTCCTTGGGTAGGCAGAGGGAGTCTGGAAGGGCATCAAGGAATCTTTGTGTTGTCTGTGAATTTATAGCACGACTTTTGATGTTCCTTGGTTGGGGTCTGAGCAGATTATTTGTTGCAATTGCAAACGTAATAAAATGGTGGTCTGATAGTCCAGGATTATGAGGAAAAACATTAAGATCCACAACATTTATTCCATGGGACAAAACTAGGTCCAGCGTATGACTGTGAGAGTGAGTGGGTCCAGAGACATGTTGGACAAAACCCACTGAGTCGATGATGGCTCCAAAAGCCTTTTGGAGTGGGTCTGTGGACTTTTCCATGTGAATATTAAAGTCACCAAAGATTAGAATATTATCTGCAATGACTACAAGGTCTGATAGGAATTCAGGGAACTCAGTGAGAAACGCTGTATATGGCCCAGGAGGCCTGTAAACAGTAGCTATAAAAAGTGATTGAGTAGGCTGCATAGATTTCATGACTAGAAGCTCAAAAGACGAAAACGTCATTTTCTTTTTTTTGTAAATTGAAATTTGCTATCGTAAATGTTAGCAACACCTCCGCCTTTGCGGGATGCACGGGGATATGGTCACTAGTGTAGCCAGGAGGTGAGGCCTCATTTAACACAGTAAATTCATCAGGCTTAAGCCATGTTTCAGTCAGGCCAATCACATCAAGATTATGATCAGTGATTAGTTCATTGACTATAATTGCCTTTGAAGTAAGGGATCTAACATTAAGTAGCCCTATTTTGAGATGTGAGGTATCATGATCTCTTTCAGTAATGACAGGAATGGAGGTGGTCTTTATCCTAGTGAGATTGCTAAGGCAAACACCGCCATGTTTAGTTTTGCCCAACCCAGGTCGAGGCACAGACACGGTCTCAATGGTGATAGCTAAGCTGACTACACTAACTATGCTAGTGGCAGACTCCACTATGCTGGCAGGCTGGCTAATAGCCTGCTGCCTGGCCTGCACCCTATTTCATTGTGGAGCTAGAGGAGTTAGAGCCCATTCCACCAATCGAGTGCAATTACATATTATATATGGGTCATTCCACCAATCGAGTGCAATTACATATTATATATGGGTCATTCCACCAATTGAGTGCAATTACATATTATATATGGGTCATTCTCCACTGGCTTCCAGTTGAAGCTCGCATCCGCTACAAGACCATGGTGCTTGCCTACGGAGCTGTGAGGGGAACGGCACCTCAGTACCTCCAGGCTCTGATCAGGCCCTACACCCAAACAAGGGCACTGCGTTCATCCACCTCTGGCCTGCTCGCCTCCCTACCACTGAGGAAGTACAGCTCCCGCTCAGCCCAGTCAAAACTGTTCGCTGCCCTGGCCCCCCAATGGTGGAACAAACTCCCTCACGACGCCAGGACAGCGGAGTCAATCACCACCTTCCGGAGACACCTGAAACCCCACCTCTTTAAGGAATACCTAGGATAGGATAAGTAATCCCTCTCACCCCACCCCCCCTAAGTTTTAGATGCACTATTGTTAAGTGACTGTCCCACTGGATGTCATAAGGTGAATGCACCAATTTGTAAGTCGCTCTGGATAAGAGCGTCTGCTAAATGACTTAAATGTAAATGTAAATGTCATTCCACCAATCGAGTGCAATTACATATTGGCTCTGGAGCCAATCTGCCCTATACCCACCTCTGCTTCTCCTGGAATCATCAATGTTCAGGGGAAACCATATTAACTGCTAAGGGATCAGGTAACAAGGTTATATCTTTCTATCTGATTGTGACTGGAATGTTTTATTAATCTCTGATCTATTTCTCCTGTTTAAATTAATTATTTGTAAATGATGCCTTGGCTTTTTACTAAATTATATTGAATCAATGCAAGTATTATACCACATTATGCCACCATAAGAGAAGCGATTGTCCTGGTAATCTACCAGAGGTTTTCTCTCCAATAATCAATGGCTAGATAAGTAGTGTTTGAATTTTTCCCTCAGAGGAGATTGTGTGTCATTCTTGGGTCTTGCCAGCAGAGGACGCTCTGCACATGCAAATAAGACTGTGGACCGGATTATGATTTTTACAACCCAGAGCTGTTTGTCCAGTAGTAATACATCCTCTACACTACAGTTCAACCTGGGAGACAATAGCATAGACATACATAGGACTGGAATGTTGAACCTTTTCTCGTCTGTTTTAATAATCCTCAAACAGTAATCCTTAGAAACAATATCTAAGGGGTTGGCCCGTTCTTACACTGTAGTACAATACACCATTAGAAGTGTAGAATCTACTAGTATAACGTCGTGTTGATGTGCATTATAAACAGGCCTACATAATAACTGTTCATAAGTATGGACTGACACCATCTGAGCAAGACGGAAATCACAGAAAGGTAGAACACTGTTTTAACATAAGACAATACACGTATTTAATACATGTTTTAACATAAGACAAACCACTTATATAATACACTTATATAATACACTTGCCTCTATTGTGTATCACAGTCTGCTTTGAAAAATCTGTTTCTCATAGAAATCAAAGGATCTGTAATAGTTCATTCCTATACTTAATATGTTTAATCTCCAGTGGTATGAAAGAGTGGTGCAGTGGAAAATCAATTAGGAAAACAGATATGTTGTGTTGCTACAGATATAGGATTGTGATTTGATCACCCTGTTGCAGTAAACTTGTATTGTAGTGACTTGATTTTCCCTTATGAAAAATGTACCAACCCCTTCAAAAATGTCCATTAATTATAATCCACATAATAATGCAAATGTCCTGTTTCTGCAGGATTATTTTCATGCTGTAGCAAAACTGGCTCAAATTAAGGTCCTACATCTGTATACTGAATCAACATACGCAACATAGAGCATATGGAAAAACAAACATATTTTTATATTACGGAAAAGCAAGAATATGTAAAAAAAAAACATCACATTACACAACCTTTCCTCTGCATCACAAATCTGAAAACAGATCAAAGTAAATTCACGGTCGGGCACTTTCAAGTCAGCGTCACCCTTGCAGCTAGAGTTCTGGAGTGTGCAGGAAGCATGCTTTTGAAGTGGAGATTACTCCGTTTCTCCTTTAGTGACATTTTATAGGGGGGGATTCATGTGCAACACCATGGGACAGCGATGGCTAAACAAATGGCTGAAACATTCTTTCTGTCTTTAGTTCTTTTGTCAACACTATTAGTCTTTTGGGGTTCGGGTGATGTAGGGTTGCAGTGGATGGGGTCTTCCTGGCAAAAGGCAAGTTGCTTAGTGGAG
Organism: Oncorhynchus gorbuscha; assembly: GCF_021184085.1. Classification (NCBI taxonomy): domain Eukaryota; kingdom Metazoa; phylum Chordata; class Actinopteri; order Salmoniformes; family Salmonidae; genus Oncorhynchus; species Oncorhynchus gorbuscha. The sequence goes on along the minus strand of NC_060181.1, from coordinate 90,857,754 downwards.
ACGTACATGGAAGCACGTACGTGCTTTTACACCTGCATTGTTTGCTGTTTGGGGTTTTAGGCTGGGTTTCTGTACAGCACTTTGAGATATCAGCTGATGTACGAAGGGCTATATAAATAAATTTGATTTGATTTGATTTGAAGTATGTGAAGAAAGACATATTGTGACCTTGGGTGATTGTGGTATTGTACATAGTATCAAAAAGGTGCTACAAGGTCAAGAGTTAAGTATCGGTTTGTCTCATTACACATTGATACTCGTGATGAAAGGGAAAGGGGGATACCTGGTCAGTTGTACAACTGCATTCCTTCATCTGAAATGTGTCTTCCGCGTTTAACCCAACCCCTCTGAATCATTGAGGTGAAGGGGGCTGCCATAATCAACATCCACGTCTTCGGCGCCCGGGAACAGTAGGTTAACTGCCTTGTTCAGGGGAACAGTGGGTTAACTGCCTTGTTCAGGGGAACAGTGGGTTAACTGCCTTGTTCAGGGGAACAGTGGGTTAACTGCCTTGTTCAGGGGAACAGTGGGTTAACTGCCTTGTTCAGGGGAACAGTAGGTTAACTGCCTTGTTCAGGGGAACAGTAGGTTAACTGCCTTGTTCAGGGGCAGAACGACAGATTTGTTTTACCTTGTCAGCAACCTTTCAGTTACTGGCCTGACGCTCTATGCAAGGTCATTTACCAAAGTTAATGACTACAGGCCTAACTGTGACTAGATCTGAAATTAAATATGGTTGAAGAAAGAGCCATTTCCGAAACAGGGTACCAGTTAATGGAGGAGACACTAGTAGAGCGAATGCTCTTTCTCAGTAATCCGCTTCTCATTTGCATTTCAATTCGCTTGTTTTTTGCTCAGCCTCCAAAGCTAATCCAGTGGCAGCATGAATGTGGCCTGTGCGTGCAGCAACAATTGCTCAAGGCCTCTCCACGCAGAATGGTTACCGTCTGACACGACTGTTCACTACGAATCTCAGTAATAACTGTTCTAAACCCATCATCCGACACTTCTCAGGGAGGAATTTCCATATTTCTCCAATTGGTGCATAGGAACAAAACCAGCTTTACCATTTCTAATCGTTTCAAAACTGGAGGCGTTTGACATGTTACCCTGAAAGTCTGGAAGGTAGCAATTGCAGGATCTGACACGTATTGTCCTGCAAAGTGGCTGATAAAAGGTGCTGGTTAATCGTCAATTACTTTGTGACATGGGCGTAATGGTATTAGCTATCCTTGGCCCAGTGCCTTCCTCTCCTTAACACCATATATTGTCCCCTAAGTGGCATTCAGCCATGATTGTGGATCTATGCAATTAGCATTCCGTTCAGCACCTCCCCTGAACCAACCGCTGCAGGGACATTACAATGTGAGAGTGGTAGCATTCCATTCAGCACCTCCCCTGAACCAACCGCTGCAGGGACATTACAATGTGAGAGTGTTAGCATTCCATTCAGCACCTCCCCTGAACCAACCGCTGCAGGGACATTACAATGTGAGAGTGGTAGCATTCCATTCAGCACCTCCCCTGAACCAACCGCTGCAGGGACATTACAATGTGAGAGTGTTAGCATTCCATTTAACACCTCCCCTGAACCAACCGCTGCAGGGACATTACAATGTGAGAGTGTTAGCATTCCATTCAGCACCTCCCCTGAACCAACCGCTGCAGGGACATTACAATGTGAGAGTGTTAGCATTCCATTCAGCACCTCCCCTGAACCAACCGCTGCAGGGACATTACAATGTGAGAGTGTTAGCATTCCATTCAGCACCTCCCCTGAACCAACCGCTGCAGGGACATTACAATGTGAGAGTGTTAGCATTCCATTCAGCACCTCCCCTGAACCAACCGCTGCAGGGACATTACAATGTGAGAGTGTTAGCATTCCATTCAGCACCTCCCCTGAACCAACCGCTGCAGGGACATTACAATGTGAGAGTGTTAGCATTCCATTCAGCACCTCCCCTGAACCAACCGCTGCAGGGACATTACAATGTGAGAGTGTTAGCATTCCATTCAGCACCTCCCCTGAACCAACCGCTGCAGGGACATTACAATGTGAGATGTTAGCATTCCATTCAGCACCTCCCCTGAACCAACCGCTGCAGGGACATTACAATGTGAGAGTGTTAGCATTCCATTCAGCACCTCCCCTGAACCAACCGCTGCAGGGACATTACAATGTGAGAGTGTTAGCATTCTACACTTGTGAAGCCAGCCAGTGCTGATAGACCATTAAAAAAAAAACTAAACTGAACCCATATCCGCAGACTTTAATTAGTCGTAAGTTCCACACAGTATTTTAAACCTCCTCTCCCTCTGTGAATTAGGGATTTTAAGGCCAGGCACCACAGCCTGAAATTACAATTTTGGCATCTATTTATTTATTTTGAGATTTGTTGTTTGTTCCATTTGATATGAGTATTTTCAACAAGTAATCATAAAAATGTCAAAAACTGGATGAAATGTTTTATTTAATTTATTCGATCATACTACCTTCATTCACATTTTTTATGAATTTTAACCACTCTAAAACGGACATACTGTACATAATTTAAAATAATAATAATTTCAAAGCTCACTACGTTGAATTACACATAATTTCAAAGCCCATTTCATAAAGAATGTTACAAACTGGACTACATTTAATAACGTACTTTGAAGATATGGTGATTGGGTCTAAATAGGCTTTTGGCATTTGGTCGTCTAAATTCAGTGTACGTGTCTTTAACTGTCATTTCCTGAAAGTCAGACTCCTCCCACATGCCAACAAATTTTTCTTAGTTTCAGAAGCATCTGCATTCACAACATGTTGTGTGACTATTCTTAGATACATTCTCCAGACTTGCACAGAGGGAATTGTTGATATGCTGTCAATGTTTAATTGACAACCATATCAACATTTTATTGGGAAAAATGCGCAAAAATGTATTTTACATACTGTATACACTACCGTTTAAAAGTTTGGGGTCACTTAGAAATGTCCTTGTTTTTGAAAGAAAATACATTTTTTGTCCATTAAAATAACATAAAATTGATCAGAAATACAGTGTAGACATTATCAATGTTGTAAATGTATATTGTAGTTTTAATGGAATATCTACATAGGCATACAGAGGCCCATTATCAGCAACCATCACTTCTGTGTTCCAGTGGCACGTTGTGTTAGCTAATCTAAGTTTATAATTTTAAAAGGCTAATTGATCATTAGAAAACCGATTTGGAATTATGTTAGCACAGCTGCAAACTTTTGTTCTGATTAAAGAAGCAACACAACATCCCATGATGATAATAACTCATTCACGTGATGGAAATAGGCTGAAAATAAATAACTCAGTCACATGATATAAATAGGTTGATAATAACTCAGTCACATGATATAAATAGGTTGATAATAACTCAGTCACATGATATAAATAGGTTGATAATAACTCAGTCACATGATATAAATAGGTTGATAATAACTCAGTCACATGATATAAATAGGTTGATAATAACTCAGTCACATGATATAAATAGGTTGATAATAACTCAGTCACATGGTATAAATAGGTTGATAATAACTCAGTCACATGATATAAATAGGTTGATAATAACTCAGTCACATGATATAAATAGGTTGATAATAACTCAGTCACATGATATAAATAGGTTGATAATAACTCAGTCACATGATATAAATAGGTTGATAATAACTCAGTCACATGATATAAATAGGTTGATAATAACTCAGTCACATGGTATAAATAGTCTGATAATAACTCAGTCACATGATATAAATAGTCTGATAATAACTCAGTCACATGATATAAATAGGTTGATAATAACTCAGTCACATGGTATAAATAGTCTGATAATAACTCAGTCACATGATATAAATAGGTTGATAATAACTCAGTCACATGATATAAATAGGTTGATAATAACTCAGTCACATGGTATAAATAGTCTGATAATAACTCAGTCACATGATATAAATAGGTTGATAATAACTCAGTCACATGATATAAATAGGTTGATAATAACCCAGTCACATGGTATAAATAGGTTGATAATAACTAAGTCATCCTAGTCATCCCATGGCAAATAGGCTGATACCACCATCAGCTTCGCCCCGCTGGCATTGGAGGTTGCCACGCCATCGTTCTCTAACCTGTTTCCAACCCGGGGGGATTCTACCTTGGGTTCGGATCATCCGTGCTCCCACCCCCATTGGGCCGCGAGGGTGTCTGAGGCTCTGGCCCTTTCGTCAGCCATGATGGATTCTATGGCTGGCTCGGGTCCACTGTACCCCACCTACCATCGGTCCTCGAGGGGTCTCCTGAACCACTCGAGGTGCAGAATTTGCCATTTCACCAGCTGTTATCATCCTCAGCCCTATGGTGAGCAACATCTCAGTTCCCGGGGCAAAAACCCTATGCTATCCTGGGGCACAAGTACAGGACATTACTAGGCTGCTTCCTACCATTCCACGACAGCTGCGGCGGGCTGACGCTGTCAAATTACATTAGGGGGCTAGCTCGGAACTGCTGAAACTGGATTTATGAACCCAGTGATGGGTTTTCTACTAAGCTAACACGTGGAATTGTTTTAAGATGGTTATACCAAGGATCATTTAGTTAAAAAAATATATAGCACCAGTCAGAAGTTTGGACACACCTACTCATTCAAGGGTTTTTCTTTATTTTTTGCTCATTTCTACATTGTAGAATAATAGTGAAGACATCAAAACTATGAAACAACACATATGGAATCATGTAGTAACCAAAAATGTGTTAAACAAATAGAATTGATTTTATATTTGAGATTCTTCAAAGTAGCCACCCATTGCCTTGATGACATCTTTGCACACTCTTGGCATTCTCTCAACCAGCTTCATAAGGTAGTCACCTGGAATACATTTCAATTAACAGGAGTGCCTTGTTAATAGCTAACTTGTGGAATGTCTTTCCTTCCTAATGTGTTTGAGCCAATCAGTTGTGTTGTGACAAGGTAGGGTTGGTATACAGAAGAAAGCCCTATTTGGTAAAAGACCAAGTCAATATTATGGCAAGAACAGCTCAAATAAGCAAAGAGAAACAACAGTCCATCATTACTTTAAGACATGAAAATTTCAAGAACTTTGAAAGTATCATCAAGTGCGGTCGCAAAAAACATCAAGTGCTATGATGAAACTGGCTCTCATGCAGTGGTGGAAATAATATCCAATTGTCATACTTGAGTAAATTTAAAGATACCTTAGAAGAAAATGACTCAAGTAAGAAGTGAAAGTCAACAAGTAAAATACTACTTCAGTAAAAGTAAAAAAATATTTGGTTTTAAATATACTTAAGTATCAAAAGTAAATGTAATCGCTAAAATATAAGTAAGTATCAAAAATTCAAAGGAAAAGTATAAATCATTTCAAATTCCTTAAATTAAGCAACCCAGATGGCACAATTTTTATAAATTCTTTACGGATAGCCAGGGGCACACTTCAAGTCAGACATAAGAAGAAACTTGCTTGGGCCAAGAAACACGAGCAATGGACATTAGACCGGTGGAAATCTGTCTTTTGGTCTGATGAGTCCAAATTTGAGATTTTTGGTTCCAACCGTCGTGTCTTTGTGAGATGCAGAGTAGGTGAACGCATGTGTTGTTCCCACCATGAAGCATGGAGGAGGAGGTGTGATGGAGTGGGGGTGCTTTGCTGGTAACGTTGTCTGTGATTTATTTAGAATTCAAGGTACTCTTAAGCAGCATGGCTACCACAGAATTCTGCAGCGATATGCCATCCCATCTGGTTTTCTCATAGTGGGACAATCATTGGTTTTCAACAGGACAATGATCCAAAACACACCTCCAGGATGTGTAAGGGCTATTTGACCAAAAAGGAGAGTTATGGAGTGCTGCATCAGATGATTGGCCTCTACAATTACCCAACTTCAACGCAATTGAGATGGTTTAGGATGAGTTGGACCGCAGAGGGAAGGAAAAGCAGCCAACAAGTGCTCAGCATATGTGGGAACTCCTTCAAGACTGTTGTAAAAACATTCCTTATGAAGAATGCTGAGAGAATGCCAATAAAGAAAAACCTTTGAATGAGTAAGAGTGTCCAAACCTTTGACAGGTACTGTATAGAACAAAAATATATTTGATGAAACGTTGAACTTGACCTTACTTCTTTTAGCCCATAGAAACCCATTGAATAACAGATGTATACTTGGAAAAACAGATACTCCAAAAATACATCAAAAGGAAGTAGAGATGTCTGAGAGATATATCAAGCATATTTTTTTTTTAAATCATTGAATTGTCTGTGTAGCTTGGACGTGGAAATGCCCCATTTCACTTCCATTAATTTTTCAGCCCGGTAGTGGGTTACATTCTAACGAGTGACACTTGTGGGTATCGTAGAGCATGGAGAACACCGTCGTGTTCATGAAAGTCTAATCTTTCCACAGAGTGGTCATATTAGTTTGTAGCCCAAACCATGTAGACGTTCAAGACATTTTCGTGAGAAGACTGATTTTCGGGGCGTCTCTGGGTCTGACGAACAGCACTGTAGCTCGGCTACCACCGCAGATGCGAAAGGTCAACATCAGTGAATGTGGTTGATTGAGACGTAGCCCATGCAACAAAAAAACAACAGATATCTCTATTTTACAAAAATCATCTTGATGTGGATTTAACAAATATGTTAATTTGATTTCCACGGCAGTGCAGATGTCGACTCTGGGGGTTATTAAAAAACTGATTCTAGCTTTGAAAGACTCGACCGATTATTTCAGCCCCTGTGTCATTGCTGGCCTGAGGTTAGCAAAAACATCCAGCAGGCTACTGGCATTACACATCTGGCTAAAATACTACTGTAGTTCTGTTGGAATAATTTTTTATAGATAACTTTGACACCTTTTGGAAACAGAAGATGCTCTACAGGAATGGCAGACTCCATCCAAATCATCTTGGTGCCTGAATTATCAGTGACCCAAGCCAAGCTCAGATAATCCCTGCCATTGTCCCTCTGAGTTGTCATCGTGCTGCTCCAAATGCACATTTTTCCAGGAATGTTGTCAGAAATAATGTAAGTACGGGGTGCCACAGGGTTCACTTCTCGGGTCGACTCTCTTCTCTGTATACATCAATGATGTCGCTCTTGCTGCTGGGGATTCTCTGATCCACCTCTACGCAGACGACACAATTCTGTATACTTCTGGCCCTTATTTGGACACTCAGTTAACTAACCACCAGACGAGCTTCAATGCCATACAACTCTCCTTCCGTGGCCTCCAACGGCTCTTAAATGCAAGTAAAACTAAATGCATGCTCTTCAACCGATCGCTGGCCACAACTAGAATGTATGCACACATGACTGTAAGTCGCTTTGGATAAAAGCGTCTGCTAAATGGCATATATTATTATTATTATTAACTGCCTGCCCGCCCAGCATCACTTCTCTGGACAGTTCTGACTTAGAATATGTGGACAACTACAAATACCTAGGTGTCTGGTTAGACTGTAAACTCTCCTTTCAGACTCACAATAAGCATCTCCAATCCAAAATTACATCTAGAATCGGCTTCCTATTTCGCAACAAAGCATCCTTCACTCATGCTGCCAAACCCTCATAAAACTAACCATCTTACCGATCCTCGGCGATGTCATTTACAAAATATCCCCCAACACTCTACTCAACAAATTGGATGCAGTCTATCACACTGTTTTGTCACCAAAGCCCCATATACTACCCACCACTGCGACCTGTACGCTCTCGTTGGCTGGCCCTCGCTTCATACTCGTCGCCAAACCCACTGGCTCCAGGTCATCTACAAGTCTCTGATAGGTAAGGACCCGCCTTATCTCAGCTCACTGGTCACCATAGCAGCACCCACCCGTAGCACGCACTCCAGCAGGTATATTGCACTGGTCACCCCCAAAGCCAATTCCTGGTTTGGACGCCTTTCCTTCCAGTTCTCTGCTGCCAAAGACTGGAATGAATTGCAAAAATAACTAAAGCTGGAGACTCTACCCTCCCTCACTAGCTTTAAGCACCAGCTGTCTGAGCAGCTCACAGATCACTGAACCTGTGCGTAGACCATCTGTAAAAAGCCCATCCAACTACCTCATCCCCAAACTGTATTTATTTATTTATCTTGCTCCTTTGCACCCCAGTATCTCTACTTGCACATTCATCTTCTGCATTCCAATCACTCTAGTGTATAATTGGTATGTTGTAATTACTTCGCCACCATGGCCTATTTATTGACTTACCTCCCTTATCTTACCTCATTTGTACACACTGTATATAGATTTTCTTCAACTGTATTATTGACTGTATGTTTTGTTTATTCCATGTGTAACTATGTGTTGTTGTATGTGTCAAACTGCTTTGCTTTATTTTTGGCCAGGTTGCAGTTGTAAATGAGAACTTTGTAACGGCGTTCTTCGTTTGTGGAAAGAGAGTCGGACCGAAATGCAGCGTAGTTGTTACTCATGACTTTAATAGAAAAAAGTGACACATGAAATAACGATACAAAATACAAAACAACAAACGGAACGTGAAACCTAATTGCAGCCTATCTGGTGAAACTACACAGAGACAGGAACAATCACCCACAAAATACAAAGCGAAACCAGGCTACCTAAATACGGTTCCCAATCAGAGACAACTGAGAACCGCCTCAGGCAGCCAAGCCCATACAACACCCCTAATCAGCCGCGATCCCAAATACTACAAACCCCAATACGAAATACAACAATAAACCCATGTCACACCCTGGCCTGACCAAATATATAACGAAAACACAAAACACTATGACCAAGGCGTGACGAACTTGTTCTCAACTTGCCCACCTGGCTAAATAAAGGTGAAATGTATATATATATATATATATATATACATATATTAATATATATACACATGTATATATATTTAAAACAATTTAGGTTTCCTCTAACTTCCCTGAGTGCCTCTGTCATTCTGCAGCCATTGTCAGTAATCATGTGCCTATGAACCTGAGTTATACTGTTAGCACTGAGACGATTTGCCCGAGCAGGAAGTCCACTGTGTGCAGCTTACCCTGCACTATCAGCTCATATATAAATCTCACTTTCATGTCTACCTCTGATAAGCCTCCCAGTAAAGCAATACAAACAATCAAGCAACTCATTAACACATGTAGTCTAAGATAAAAGCTTCATGAAATACATAACTTGCTAACAACAGATAACATTCATATTCTGCCTTTCTCTGAAACTCGATAGATAATCTCATTTGACGATACAGTGGTAGCAATACATGGTTATAACATCTACAGCAGAGACAGGTTGGGGAGGTGTTGCTGTATATATCCAGAGTCATATTGCTGTAAGAGGATATCATGTCAGATGCTGTTGAAGTAACATGGCTACAGGTTCACCTGCTTCACCTAAAGTATATTACTATGGGAAGTTGCTATAGTCCACCAAGTATTAACAGTCAGTATCTGGATAATATGTGTGAAATGCTTGATAATATATGTGATATCAACAGAGGGGTACAATACCTCCACTACACTACTTTGATACACATCATTGGGATTAAGAAGTGAGTAGACCTGTACGCATTGCCCACTGAAAAATAAGTGGGTATACAGCGTATACCTGTGTATACCCTCCACTACACCAGTGTAGTGATCACAATATAGTAGCCATGTCTAGGAAAACCAAAGTTCCAAAGGCTGGGCCTAATATTGTGTTGAAGAAGTCTACAAGAGGTTTTGTAGTGATTGAAGATGTACAGAATATTTGCTGGTCTGTGGTGTGTAATGAGGAGCAAGCAGACATGGCACTTGGTGCGTTTCTGAAATTGCTTATTCAAGTTACTAATAAGCATGCCCACATTAAGAAATTGACTGTAAAAACTGCTTAAATCCCCATGGATTGATGAGTAATTGAAACATGTTATGGTTGAGAGGGACGAGTCAAAAAGGAATGGAAAATAAGTCTGGCTGCACAGCTGATTGGTAAACGTACTATAAATTGAGAAACCATGTGACTAAACTAAACAAAAAGAAGAATAAACAAATGTACATTATATCAAGGATGAGAGTAAAACACTTTGGAGCTTAAAAGACATTTTGGGCAACATTTACATTTGTATTTTTATTTCACCATTATTTATTTACCCTATTTCACCTTTATTTATTTCACCTTTTATTCACCTTTATTTAACCAGGTAGGCTAGTTGAGAACACCTTTATTTAACCAGGTAGGCTAGTTGAGAACACCTTTATTTAACCAGGTAGGCTAGTTGAGAACACCTTTATTTAACCAGGTAGGCTAGTTGAGAACACCTTTATTTAACCAGGTAGGCTAGTTGAGAACACCTTTATTTAACCAGGTAGGCTAGTTGAGAACACCTTTATTTAACCAGGTAGGCTAGTTGAGAACACCTTTATTTAACCAGGTAGGCTAGTTGAGAACACCTTTATTTAACCAGGTAGGCTAGTTGAGAACACCTTTATTTAACCAGGTAGGCTAGTTGAGAACACCTTTATTTAACCAGGTAGGCAAGTTGAGAACACCTTTATTTAACCAGGTAGGCTAGTTGAGAACACCTTTATTTAACCAGGTAGGCTAGTTGAGAACACCTTTATTTAACCAGGTAGGCCAGTTGAGAACACCTTTATTTAACCAGGTAGGCTAGTTGAGAACACCTTTATTTAACCAGGTAGGCTAGTTGAGAACACCTTTATTTAACCAGGTAGGCCAGTTGAGAACACCTTTATTTAACCAGGTAGGCTAGTTGAGAACACCTTTATTTAACCAGGTAGGCTAGTTGAGAACACCTTTATTTAACCAGGTAGGCCAGTTGAGAACACCTTTATTTAACCAGGTAGGCTAGTTGAGAACACCTTTATTTAACCAGGTAGGCAAGTTGAGAACACCTTTATTTAACCAGGTAGGCCAGTTGAGAACACCTTTATTTAACCAGGTAGGCTAGTTGAGAACACCTTTATTTAACCAGGTAGGCTAGCTGAGAACACCTTTATTTAACCAGGTAGGCAAGTTGAGAACCAGTTTTCATTTACAACTGCGACCCTGACCAAGAATAAAGCAAAGCAGTTCAACACATACAACAACACGGAGGAATAAACAAAACATACAGTCAATAATACAGTAGAAAAAGTCTATATACAGTGAGTGCAAATGAGGTAGGATAAGGGGGGTGAGGCAATAAATAGGCCATGGTGGCTAAGTAATTACAATATACAATTTAAACACTGGAATGGTAGGGTGTGCAGAAGATGAATGTGCAAGTAGAGATACTGGGGTGCAAAGGAGCAAGATAAATAAATAAATAAATACTGTATGGGGATGAGGTAGGTAGATTAGATGGTCTATTTACAGATGAGCTATGTACAGGTGCAGTGATCTGTGAGCTGCTCTGACATCTGATGCTTAAAGCTAGTGAGGGAGGTAAGAATCTCCAGCTTCAGAAATTTTTGCAGTTCGTTCCAGTCATTGGCAGCAGAGACATGGAAGGAAAGGCGGCCAAAGGATAAATTGGCTTTGGGGGTGACCAGTGCAATATACCTGCTGGAGCGCGTGCTACGGGTGCGTGCTGCTATGGTGACCAGTGAGCTGATTTAAGGCGGGTCCTTACCTATCAGAGACTTGTAGATGACCTGAAGCCAGTGGGTTTGGCGACGAGTATGAAGCGAGGGCCAGCCAATGAGAGCGTACAGGTCGCAGTGGTGGGTAGTATATGGGGCTTTGGTGACGAAACGGATGGCACTGTGATAGACTGTATCCAATTTGTTGAGTAGAGTGTTGGAGGCTATTTTGTAAATGACATCGCCGAAGTTGAGGACCGGTAGGATGGTCAGTTTTATGAGGGTATGGTTGGCAACATGAGTGAAGGATGCTGTGTTGCGAAATAGGAATCCGAATCTAGATGTAATTTTGGATTGGAGATGCTTAATGTGAGTCTGGAAGGAGAGTTTACAGTTTAATCAGACACCTAGGTATTTGTAGTTGTCCACATATTCTCGGTCAGAACCGTCCAGAGTAGTGATGCTGGGCGGGCAGACAGGTGCGGGCAGGGAATGGTTGAAGTGCATGCATCGGTGCGGCACGGTAGTCTAGTGGTTAGAGCGTTGGACTAGTAACCGGAAGGTTGCAAGTTCGAATCCCCGAGCTGACAAGGTACAAATCTGTCGTTCTGCCCCATAACAAGGCAGTTAACCCACTGTTCCTAGGCCGTCGTTTTAAATAAGAATTTGTTCTTAACTGACTTGCCTAGTTAAATAAAGGTAAAAATAAATACATTTAGTTTTACTAGCATTTAAGAGCAGTTGGAGGCCACGGAAGGAGAGTTGTATGGCATTGAAGCTCATCTGGAGGTTTGTTAACACAGTGTCCAACGAAGGGTCAGAGGTATACAGAATGGTGTCATCACAAAACTCATTGATATTGCCAACTACTTTGATGATTCTTTTAATGGCAAAATTAGCAAGCTTAAGCATGACATGCCAACAACGAATACTGAACTTACACATCCAAGCATAACGGACCAAATTATGAAAGACAAGCGTTGTAAATGTGTGCTGTATTGTAGATATATAGGGGTAGAGTAGTGATGTAATAATGTGTTGTATTGTAGATATATAGTGGTGTAATAATGTGATGTATTGTAGATATATAGTGGTAGAGTAGTGGTGTAATAATGTATTGTATTATAGATATATAGTGGTAGAGTAGTGGTGTAATAATGTGATGTATTGTAGATATATAGTGGTGTAATAATGTGATGTATTGTAGATATATAGTGGTAGAGTAGTGGTGTAATAATGTATTATAGATATATAGTGGTAGAGTAGTGGTGTAATAATGTATTATAGATATATAGTGGTGTAATAATGTGTTGTATTGTAGATATGTAGTGGTAGACTAGTGGTGTAATAATGTGTTATATTATATATATGTAGTGGTAGACTAGTGGTGTGATAATGTGTTGTATTGTATTGTAGATATATAGTGGTGTAATGTATTGTATTGTAGATATATAGTGGTAGACTAGTGGTGTAATAATGTGTTGTATTGTAGATATATAGTGGTAGAGTAGTGGTGTAATAATGTATTGTAGATATATAGTGGTAGAGTAGTGGTGTAATAATGTATTGTAGATATATAGTGGTGTAATAATGTATTGTAGATATATAGTGGTAGAGTAGTGGTGTAATAATGTGTTGTATTATAGATATGTAGTGGTAGAGTAGTGGTGTAATAATGTATTGTAGATATATAGTGGTAGAGTAGTGGTGTAATAATGTATTGTATTATAGATATGTAGTGGTAGAGTAGTGGTGTAATAATGTATTGTAGATATATAGTGGTAGAGTAGTGGTGTAATAATGTATTGTAGATATATAGTGGTAGAGTCGTGGTGTATTGTAGATATATAGTGGTGTAATGTGTTGTATTGTAGATATATAGTGGTAGAGTAGTGGTGTAATAATGTATTGTAGATATATAGTGGTAGAGTAGTAATAATGTATTGTATTGTAGATGTATAGTGGTGTAATAATGTATTGTATTGTAGATATATAGTGGTAGAGTAGTGGTGTAATATATATATATTTTAACCTTTATTTAACCAGGCAAGTCAGTTAAGAACATATTCTTATTTTCAATGACGGCCTGGGAACAGTGGGTTAACTGCCTGTTCAGGGGCAGAACGACAGATTTGTACCTTGTCAGGTCGGGGCTTTGAACTGGCAACCTTCCTGATGTAATGTTTTATTTTGTTTGTGATGTAATTTACTTAATCTTGTTTGGACCCCAGGTATAGTAGCTGCTGCCTTGGCAGGAACTAATGGGGATCCTTAATAAATACAAATAAGCCAGTCATCCCATGGTAAATAGCCTGATACCACTATCAGATGACAGACTCACAGAGCACAAATCTTGTATATATGGTAAACATCAAACACACAGGCCATATCCATGGTGCCTTACAAAATCAATCACCAAAGAAGAAAGAACGATAGTCACAATGCATTCTTGTCAGGACCCAGTTACGAACCCGGGTCTCCGGAGTGAGAAACAGTCACTTAACCAACTGAGCCACGAATAGTTGGCAGAAGCCAGAAGATGAGGCAGACACAGCAGTACTTGAGACGGTGTATTTAATGAAGTAAAAAGTGAAGTTCTTCAGGAAAACATTTAACTCCACAACCTCAAAAGGAATTCCACAATAACAAAGGTAATCCTCCAAGACAAAAAGGTAAATCCACAAGGTGGAAGGTATAGCACAAAAAGCCCCCAAAAATACTCAAAAACGAACAAACAAGAACAAAAAACAGAATTCCACAAGAGAGTCCACCGGGATCAACAAGCGTTCACAGAGTAATAGGGCTGGGTGCTAACATACAAACACAGAGCAAAGGACTGAGGAAAACAAAGGGTTTAAATGCAATCAGGGGAAACGAGGCACAGGTGCAAATAATAATGGGGATCAAGGGAAAACAAAAGGTCAAAAGGCACAATGGGGGCATCTAGTGACCAAAAACCGGAACAACCCTGGCCAAATCCTGACAATTCTAACACAGTCAACAACTAAAGTGGACCGTTGGTAGCTTCCAAGCAGAGGCAATAACAAATTCAAACTAGTCAATGAATTAGGTGCCATGGCTCAACATATGGGTTGCATAAGGAATCCTAGTTTATAATAATAGCTTATGTATAGAGCTGGGGGTTAGATAAAGAAGACCAATGACCAGTAGGATTACATGTAAAGGAATCAGTCTCACTGTGTTTGTATTTATTATGGATCCCAAGGCAGCAGCTACTCTTCCTGGGGTCCAGCAACATTAAGGCAGATATGCAATTTAAAAAACATTACAATACATTCACAGATTTCACAAAACACTGTGTGCCCCCAGGCCCCTACTCCACCACTACCACATATCTACAGTACTAAATCCATGTCCCTGTAATTATGGTTCAAAGTACAATCTCTGTGTTTTGCATGTTGTTTATGTATTCTGGTCACAGAGATCATTAACAGGGGCGGACTGGGACCAGAAATCGGCTCTGGCATTTCTAACACACCGGCCCTGATAATTAGGACTCCAAACAGGGTTGATGTCAACACACCAGACATATCAGGTGGCTCTAAGTGGTGCCAGGGCTTGAGCAGAGCGGAGCATGTAGGATTCTTCTCATGATCCCTCTTAACCTCGTGGGACTACATCATGTGAACTTTCTACCACTTTCTACCACTCCTGTCAATGTAGACTACAGCTGCATTGTGATCTCATGGGTTGGTATTGGATTATGGAATTCAAACACAAAGTAGAACAAAGCTTTAGGAAGAGAAAGCAATGACAGTTCAAAGGTCAATTATACATACATACCGAGCTTTGCTGTGTTTGGGAGGCTAAATGTATTCTGTCCTTACTTTATCAGGTTGGCAAGGGACATACCGTGACTCAGGAGGCAGACATCGGATGAAAGTTAAAATCTTTTCAATGTTCCAACTTCAGAGCATGGATAATTCATGCACTTTAGTACATTCACATCGCCTCGACATTGGAAAACATTGTGCATCGCTGCACATTACTGTACGACACCATTTCATATGAATGTTGTGAGGGAAGAGGACAAAAAAAACATAACCAAAAAATGTCAGTGGTCGTTGTATGATGCCCAGACATACTAAAAGCATATACATGACTTGTCTAGCAAGGTCCATCAGCTTGGTGAATACAATGATATGTGATTGGAACAGCAACACACAGAAAGCCAAAGCATCAGGCTATAGAATAGGGTACATGGAACGTTACAGTGTGCAAGTAAGGAGTGTCTCAACTTTTTTCTTCTACAGATGGAACAATGGCATATTTAATTGACTCACTTGACAGCGAGAAAACATTCTGCGACGCAAAATGGTTGACCTCATTCTTGAGGAGAATTGCATTGTGGGGCCTTCTCCCAATCGGAAGGGGTTTTCATTATTCTTGTATTGGTGGTTTAGCGCTTATCAACTCATCCTGCTGTTGAGTCAGCTCCATCCCTGCTTTAATCCGTAATGCTTCATTATAAATCGAATACTTTAATGGACGACTCCCATTCTTAGTGCTGTTGTGAATATTTAATGTTGTAGTCCCTCCTGTGGCATGGAAATGCACGATCATCTGCTCTCTTGACACCGGCTCAGGAAAATGTATTCACAATAAATGTGATTCATGCATGAAAACATTCAGAACAAACATTGAGGGTGTCGCAGTGAGCCATCTGTAGAGGCTAATCCAAAATATTTTAGGCCTGTTGCAGAGCACATCACATTCAGTACACTGGGATTTAGGTCTGTTGCAGAGCACATCACATTCAGTACACTGGGATTTAGGTCTGTTGCAGAGCACATCACATTCAGTACACTGGGATTTAGGCCTGTTGCAGAGCACATCACATTCAGTACACTGGGATTTAGGCCTGTTGCAGAGCACATCACATTCAGTACACTGGGATTTAGGCCTGTTGCAGAGCACATCACATTCAGTACACTGGGATTTAGGCCTGTTGCAGAGCACATCACATTCAGTACACTGGGATTTAGGCCTGTTGCAGAGCACATCACATTCAGTACACTGGGAGTCAGGACTTATCTGAATTACTAGCCTACTAGTCCAAGTATTTTAGAAGAGTATATAGCTTAATGGTTGAATGCACAGATAAAATGTCAATTGTTACCGTTGAAAGCTTTTCCAACAAAAGTTCACAATTTCTTCACAAGACACTTTGAAACATAAGCAATGCCTTCGTTGGTATTGAGCAAAAATGATTGAGCGCAATCTGACTGGTGCAATGGTACAAAATATACAAAAACAGGCCATTTTTAAAACATGCAATTCCAGTCCAGTCAACAATATGAAATTGTGTGTGAGAACATCTTACCAGAAGTGGGATTGGTTGCTATAACAAATATATGCCATTTAGCAGACGCTTTTATCCAAAGCGACTTACAGTCATGTGTGCATACATTCTATGTATGGGTGGTCCCGGGGATCGAACCCACTACCCTGGCGTTACAAGCGCCATGCTCTACCAACTGAGCTACAGAAGGACCACTCAATCAGAAAGACTGACTGTTTTCCTGTAGTAAGTGCATTTAAAAAGAGTTTAACTACGTTATGACCGATGGGAGAATTCTCCCTGTGGAAGAATGGCTCCATTAATAACATCACGTGGTTAATTGAAGTGGGAGCAGCACTGTTAAATGAACGTTTACTACTTACCTACAGGAAACGTGTTATATGAATCAAGTCCGTTATATTTATCACGATCTTTATTACAATGGTGATATTGAATTCAATTCTCATCTTTAGAAGATAGTTTTATTCTTCAACAGTTTTAAACAGTAAAATGATGGTTCATGGCTAATTTACATGACATACTTCTTAAACATTTATTTGTGTTCAATTATCAATTTCTGAATTAAAAGGGTCTATAAATATTAATGAAAATCCTCCCAACAAACTTGAGGTATTTTCAAATATTCAAGATACCTTGAATTATTTACAAACATTCTGAAAACTAAAATAGAGACTGAATAATTTATCCCACGTTCTTATGTAAAACATTTTTGGAGGGATTGATTTCATATCACACATTTGATAAGAAGCACCTGAACCACACAGCGAATTCATTATCCTCCACATTGAGCTCACAGACAGATAGATTGTCACGCTGGAATAAAGGATTTTGGAGACAGGCGCAGGAATACACAATATTGGTTTTTAATACGCCCAAAACAAACACGTAAACAAAAACACTAGGCTGTACCCAAACAGAAGAGTGAGGGTAAACCTCGTTGAACGACACGAATAACCCTAACCCTAACCCTAACCCTAACCCTAACCCTAACCCTAACCCTAACCCTAACCCTAACCCTAACCCTAACCCTAACCCTAACCCACACAAAGATAGGAACAATCACCCACAAGAGACCTAAAGAAGATGGCTGCCTAAATATGGTTCCCAATCAGAGACACCGATAAACACCTGCCTCTGATTGAGAACCACTCTAGGCAACCATAGACTTACCTAGAGTACTACTCTAACCACAATCCCATAACTACAAACAACCCCAGACAAAACAAACCACATAAATCCACATGTCACACCCTGGCCTAACCAAAATAATAACGAAAACCCAGAATACTAAGGCCAGGACGTGACAATTAGCTTAGATGTCATGATGTGAAGATGATTAATTCTCATGTTTAAATACCCTTTCTTACTTAGTCGTATGAAGTTAAATTCAACTCAATGTATTCGATGTACCACTATAAGATAATAAGAAAACATAGCACTGTGTTTTTCCATAGGCCTAGTCTTACGGATTTGTATATATATATATATATATGAATTTAAATACGGTGAGCATCTTAAAATAACTGTCACGTTTGCGTTGACATACTTGCTATGTGTAAAGGTACACAGCCTAAAGCAGAAAATGCTACCGAGCATCTTTAATGAGGAAATATATGAATGGTAAAATGTATTAAACGCTATGGCATCGGGATACAACTCTTTGAAGTAGTGTAGTTTGAATATTTATCACACTCATGACCTATTTGCTTCTACAGTTTATGGAAATGCCTGGTGCCCTTGTTGCCCCGATCCAATCATTCAGGATCTGAAGATAATGTTACAACAACAATAATAATAACAATAACAACACATGAATTAAGATGGGAGTGGTTTGCATAAATGTGTCTAAAAAGAACCAGGAGTTCAAGATGTCAGAGAACCCAGGATGACCAGGATTCTCCGTCAGGACAACAGAATGAATGGACCCATAAGGAACCGAGGCTCTCTGTAAGAACAATAGAATGAATGGACCCATAAGGACTGAGGCTCTCTGTAAGAACAACAGAATGAATGGACTCATAATGGACCCATAAGGACCGAGGCTCTCTGTAAGAACAACAGAATGAATGGACTCATAAGGGACTCATAAGGACCGAGGCTCTCTGTAAGGACAACAGAATGAATAGACTCATAAGGACCGAGGCTCTCTGTAAGGACAACAGAATGAATAGACTCATAAGGACCGAGGCTCTCTGTAAGGACAACAGAATGAATGGACCCATAAGGAACCGAGGCTCTCTGTAAGGACAATAGAATGAATGGACCCATAAGGAACCGAGGCTCTCTGTAAGAACAACAGAATGAATGGACACATAAGGAACCGAGGCTCTCTGTAAGGACAACAGAATGAATGGACCAATAAGGACCGAGGCTCTCCGTAAGGACAACAGAATGAATGGACTCATAAGGGACTCATAAGGACCGAGGCTCTCTGTAAGGACAACAGAATGAATGGACTCATAAGGGACTCATAAGGACCGAGGCTCTCTGTAAGGACAACAGAATGAATGGACTCATAAGGACCGAGGCTCTCTGTAAGGACAACAGAATGAATGGACCCATAAGGGACTCATAAGGACCGAGGCTCTCTGCAAGGACAACAGAATGAATGGACCCATAAGGAACCGAGGCTCTCTGTAAGGACAATAGAATGAATGGACCCATAAGGAACAGAGGCTCTCTGTAAGAACAACAGAATGAATGGACCCATAAGGAACCGAGGCTCTCTGTAAGGACAACAGAATGAATGGACCAATAAGGACCGAGGCTCTCCGTAAGGACAACAGAATGAATGGACCAATAAGGACCGAGGCTCTCTGTAAGGACAACAGAATGAATGGACCAATAAGGACCGAGGCTCTCTGTAAGGACAACAGAATGAATGGACCAATAAGGACCGAGGCTCTCTGTAAGGACAACAGAATGAATGGACCAATAAGGACCGAGGCTCTCTGTAAGGACAACAGAATGAATGGACCAATAAGGACCGAGGCTCTCTGTAAGGACAACAGAATGCATGGACCCATAAGGAACCGAGGCTCTCTGTAAGAACAATAGAATGAATGGCAAGAAGCACAGCCAGGGGAAAACGAACACTGGTTGGCTGAGACAAGACAGTGTTCTGATGGCCTGTAGAGAATGCTTCCCTGAGGTTCCGGAGATGGTTACCAAACATCCTCACTACCTTGCCATCTGTCTAAACCCAATGTACTTTTAGAGTACTCCCCACGACAACACACACTCTGAAGAGACAGAAACATGAAAATAGGCTTTTAGGAAACCAGGCTACACCGTCAGCCTGACAGGAAAGCTGGGTGTGGCATGAGAGTGTGTTGACATCCCTGGAACCAAATTTAAAGGAGGGCTTCTCTAGAAGCTCTCTCTCTCCTGACTCTGTTAAATGAAAGGAAAAGCTTTGTCTGACACAACCACACATACTTCGGATTAAGGTTGCAAAGGGAGGGTATATTACTGGAAATTTTCCAAGTTTACCAGTAAACTACCAGAATTTTGGTATCTTTCAAGGATTTTATGTAATCTATCACATGACATCTAGTGGCCCTTTGGGGTACTTCAGATTATTACACGTGTCTGTAATAATCTCTGGCCCTCTGTTGGGCTTTATCACATTTAAGATATATTAAATAATTAAATAAGATTATTTTAAAACAGAAAATAGAATGACATAGCTGTAAAATATTATCCTAAATATAAACCATAACCTTAGTGAATACCATTGGTGTTTAATATGAGTGTTTCAGCATGAAATATATTTAAAAAATATATATTTTTAGACACTTAAATTTATTTGACTATGTTAATATCTATTTGTTGCCAATGTGTTGGTGTCAAACTGGTTTTAAATGTACTTAAGCATCAAAAGTAATTGTAATCGTTAAAATATACTTAAGTATCAAAATGGTAAAAGTATAAATATTTTCTAATTCCCTATATTAAGCAAACCAGACAGCACCATTTTCTTGTTTTTTATTTACTTACAGATCGCCAGGGGCACACTCCAACACTGAGACATCATTTACAAACAAAGCATTTGTGTTTAGCGAGTCTGCCAGATCAGGTAGACCAGGGATGTTCTCTTGATAAGTGTGTGAATTGGACCATTTTCCTGTCCTGCTAAGCATTCAAAATGTAACGACTACTTTTGGGTGTCAGGGAAAATGTATGGAGTAAAAAGTACATCATTTTATTTAGTTATGTAATGAATTAAAAGTAAAAGTTGTCAAAAATAGAAATAGTAATGTACAGATACTCCCAAAAAACAACTTAAGTACTACTTTAAAGTATTTTTTACTTAAGTACTACTTTAAAGTATTTTTACTTAAGTACTACTTTAAAGTATTTTTACTTAAGTACTACTTTAAAGTATTTTTACTTAAGTACTACTTTAAAGTATTTTTACTTAAGTACTACTTTAAAGTATTTTTACTTAAGTACTACTTTAAAGTATTTTTACTTAAGTACTACTTTAAAGTATTTTTACTTAAGTACTTTACACCACCGCATATGATCTGTCTACTAGAAACTCATGGACAATATGGACACAGATAACATAAATTAATACTATGTATTGAACAAAAAATTTAACCGCAACAAGTAAAGTGTTGGTCCAATTTTTCATGAGCTGAAATAAAAGATCACAGAAATGTTCCATACGCACAAAAAAAGCTTATTTCTATCAAATGTTGTGCACACATTTGTTTATATCCCTGTTAGTGAGCATTTCTCCTTCGTCAAGATAATCCATCCACCTGACAGGTGTGGCATATCAAGAAGCTGATTAAACAGCATGATCATTACACAAGTGCACCTTATGCTGGGTACAATAAAAGGCCACTCTAAAATATGTAGTTTTGTCACACAACACAATGCCACAGATGTATTAAGTTTTGAGGGAGTGTGCAATTTCCTTGCTGACTGCAGTAATGTCCAACAGAGCTGTTGCCATATAATTGGATGTTCATGTCTCTACCATAAGCCGCCTCAAACGTTCTTTTAGAGAATTTGGGACTACATCCAATTGGCTTCACAACCGCAGACCACATGCAACCATGCCAGCCCAGGACCTCCACATTCGGCTTCTTCACCTGCGGGATCATCCGAGGAGGAAGAGGAGGGGTGCTCAGGAGTATTTCTATCTGTAATACAGCCATTTGTGGGGGACAAATATTCTGATTGGCTGTGTCTGGCTCCCCAGTGCGTGGACCTGACTCCCAAGTGGGTGTGCCTATGCCCTCCCGCCCGTTCCCAGTAATGTGAAATCAATAGATTAGGGCCTAATTTAATTTATTTCAATTGACTGATTTCTTATATAAACTGTATCTCAATAAAGCATGTTGCATTTATATTTTTGTTCAGTATATATATATCAATACATTTTTTTACAGTATTTCAAGTATAAGTTACCACAGTTACGATAGATTTTCTGTTAATTAACACAATTACAAAAGATTCAGGTAACTTTTGTAAATTACTCTTAGCTTTGTAAACCTACTCTGGGTCAAGTCTGAACCATTTCAGGAAGATTCCCGGCATACTCTGTGTTATACTGTGACAAAGAAAATGACTATTATATTCAAATCAAGCAGATGGCATGAAATGGGAGCAGTTAATTTTCTATGTAAATTCACATGTACACAAAATGACTACTCTATCCAACTAAATATGATAAACAGGGCCTTCGGAAAGTATTCAGACCCCTTGACTTCTCCACATTTTGTTACGTTACAGCCTTATTCTAAAATGGATTACATAAAAATAAATCCTCATCAATCTACACACAATACCCCATATTGACAAAGCAAAAACAGGTTTTTAGAAATTGTTGCAAATTTATTTAACATAAAAACCTTAAAAAAAAAAAAAGTATTCAGATGTTTTGCTATGAAACTCAAAATTATGCCCAGGTGCATCCTGTTTCCAATGATCATCCTTGAGATTTTTCTACAACTTCAAAATCAAATCAAATTTTATTTGTCACATGCGCTGAAAAAAAACAGCTGTAGACCTTATAGTGAAATGCTTATTTACAAGCCCTTAACCTACAATGTCGTTTAAAGAAAAAGTTAGAAAGTATTTACTAAAATAAAAAATAAAAAAACAAATAATTAAAGAGCAACAATAAAATAACAGTAGCGGGGCTATGTAGAGAGGGTACCGGTACAGTTTCAATGTGCTGGGCCACAGTTATTCGATGTATTTGAGGGAATATGTACATGTAGGTAGAGGTAAAGTGACTATGCACAGATAATAAACAGAGAGTAGCAGCAGCGTAAAAATGGGGCGGGGGGGGGGGGCAATGCAAATAGTCTGGGTAGCCATTTGATTAGCTGTTCAGGAGTCTTATGGCTTGGGGGTAGAAACTGAAGCCTTTTGGACCTAGATTTGGCGCTCCGGTACCGCTTGCCATGCGGTAGCAGAAAGAACAGTCTATGACCAGGGTGGCTGGAGTCTTTGGCAGTTTTTAGGGCCTTCCTCTGACACCGCCTGGTATAGAGGCTCTGGATGGCAGGAAGCTTGGCCCCAGTAATGTACCGGGCCATACGCACTACCCTCTGTAGTGCCTTACGGTCGGAGGCCAAGCAGTTACCTTACCAGGCGGTGATGCAACCAGTCAAGATGCTCTTGATGGTGCAGCTGTGGACCTTTTTGAGGATCTGAGGACCCATGCCAAATCTTTTCAGTCTCCTCAGGGGGAATAGTTGTTGCCGTGCCCTCTTCACGACTGTCTTGGTGTGTTTGGACAATGATAGGTCGTTGGTGATGTGGACACCAAGGAACTTGAAGCTCTCAACCTGCTCAAAGACAGCTCCATCGATGAGAATGGAGGCGTGCTCGGTCCTCCTTTTCCTGTAGTCCACAATCATCTCCTTTGTCTTGATCACATTAAGGGAGAGGTTGTTATCCTGGCACCACATTGCCAGGTCTCTGACCTCCTCCTCATAGGCTGTCTCATTGTTGCCTACCACGGTTGTGTCATCTGAAAACGTAATGATAGTGTTGGAGTCGTGCTTGGCCATGCAGTCATGGGTGAACCGGGAGTACAGGAGGGGACTGAGCACGCACCCCTGAGAGGCCCCCGTGTTGAGGATCAGCGTGGCAGATGTGTTGTTACCTACCCTCACCACCTGGGGATGATCCGTCAAGAAATCCAGGATCCAGTTGTAGAGGGAGGTGTTTAGTCCCAGGGTCCTTAGCTTAGTGATGAGCTTTGAGAACACTATGGTGCTGAACATTGAGCTGTAGTCAATGAATAGCATTCTCACATAGGTGTTCCTTTTTGCCAGGTGGGAAAGGGCAGTGTGGAGTGCAATAGAGATTGCATCATCTGTGGATCTGTTGGGGCGATATGCAAATTGGAGTGGTTCTATGGTTTCTGGGATAATGGTGTTGATGTGAGCCATGACCAGGCTTTGCAAAACGTGAGTGTCTGTAGTCATTTAGGTAGGTTACCTTTGTGTTCTTGGGCACAGGGACTATGGTGGTCTGCTTGAAACATGTTGGTATTACAGACTCGGTCAAGGACAGGTTGAAAATGTCAGTAAAGTCAGCGCATCATCGGAGTACACGTCCTGGTAATCCATCTGGCCCTGCGGCCTTGTGAATGTTGACCTGTTTAAAGGTCTTACTCACATCGGCTACGGAGAGCGTGATCACACAGTCGTCTGGAAGAGCTGATACGCTCATGCATTTTTCAGTGTTGCTTGCCTCGAAGCGAGCACAGAAGTCAAGGCAGCGCTACCCTTTAGCTTAGTGCGGATGTTTCCTGTAGTTCATGGCTTCTGGTTGAGCTATGTACATACGGTCACTGTGGGGATGACGTCATCAATTAACTTATTTATGAAGCCAGTGACTGATGTGGTGTGCTCCTCAAGATTCCTGGAACATATTCCAGTCTGTGCTATCAAAACAATCCTGTACCTTAGCATCTGCGTGCTAGCATGGTCAGATTTTCCCAATGGAGGGCAAGGGAGAGCTTTGTACACGTCTCTGTTTGTGGAGTAAATGTGGGCTAGATTTTTTTTCTCGCTGGTTGCACATGTAACATGCTGGTAGAAATGAGATAAAACAGATTTAAGCTTCCTGCATTAAAGTCACTGGCCACTAGGAGCGCAGCTTCTGGATGAGCATTTTCTTGTTTGCTTATAGCCTCATACAGCTCGTTGAGCGCGGTCTTAGTGCCAGCATCGGTTTGTGGTTGTAAATAGACAGCTACGAGAAATATAGATGAAAATTATCTTGGTGAATAGTGTGGTCTACAGCTTGTCATGAGATAGTCTACCTCAGGCGAGCAAAACCTTGAGACTTCCTTAATATTAGATTTTGCGAACCACCTGTTATTTACAAATAGACATAGACCTCCACCCCTTGTCTTACTGGAGGCAGCTGTTCTATATTGCTGATGCACCGGAAATCCAGCCAGCTGTATGTTATCCATGTCATCCTTCAGCCATGACTCAGTGAAACATAAGATATTACAGTTTTTAATGTCCCATTGGTAGGATAATCTTGATAGGAGCTCATCCATTTTATTATCCAATTATTGCACATTGGCTAATAGCAAGTGTAGTGGAGGCAGATTACGTCCCAGATATCTCAGTTTTGTCTTCATGCACAGAGATTTGGACCTCTTCGTATGAAGGACAGAGATTTGGACCTCTTCGTGTGAAGGACAGAGATTTGGACCTCTTCGCGTGAAGGACAGGGATTTGGACCTCTTCGTGTGAAGGACAGAGATTTGGACCTCTTCGTGTGAAGGACAGGGATTTGGACCTCTTCGTGTGAAGGACAGAGATTTGGACCTCTTTGTGTGAAGGACAGAGATTTGGACCTGTTCGTGTGAAGGACAGGGATATGGACCTCTTCGGGTGAAGGACAGGGAGACCCAAACTGTTACAAACCTATATCCATCCTGTCCTGCCTTTATAAAGTCTTCGAAAGCCAAGTTAATAAACAGATCACTGACCATTTCGAATCCCACCGTACCTTCTCCGCTGTGCAATCTGGTTTTCGAGCAGGTCATGGGTGCACCTCAGCCACGCTCAAGGTACTAAACGATATCATATCCGATCGATAAAAGACAGTACTCTGCAGCCATCTTCATCGACCTGGCCAAGGCCTTTACTCTGTCAATCACAACATTCTTATCGGCAGACTCAACAGCCTTGGTTTCTCAAATGAGTGCCTCGCCTGGTTCACCAACTACTTCTCAGACAGAGTTCAGTGTGTCAAATCGGAGGGCCTGTTGTCCGGACCTCTGGCAGTCTCTATGGGGGTACCACAGGGTTCAATTCTCGGGCCGACTCTTTTCTCTGTATATATCAACGATGTTGCTCTTGCTGTGGGTGATTCCCTGATCCACCTCTACGCAGATGACACCATTCTGTATACATCTGGCCCTTCTTTGTAAACTGTGTTAACTAACCTCCAAACAAGATTCAATGCCATACAACACTCCTTCCGTGGCCTCCAACTGCTCTTAAATGAAAAAAACAAATGCATGCTCTTCAACCGTTCGCTGCCCTCACCCACCCGCCCGACTAGCATCACTACTCTGGATGGTTTTGACTTAGAATATGTGGACAACTACAAATACCTAGGTGTCTGGCTAGACTGTAAACTCTCCTTCCAGACTCATATTAAACATCCCCAATCCAAAATTAAATCTAGAATCTGCTTTCTATTTCGCAACAAAGCCTCCTTCACTCAAGCCGCCAAACATATCCTCATAGAACTGACTATCCTACCGATCCTCGACTTCGGCGACGTCATCTACAAAATTGCTTCCAACACTCTACTCAGCAAACTGGATGCAGTTTATCACAGTGCCATCCGTTTTGTCACTAAAGCACCTTATACTACCCACCACTGCGACTTGTATGCTCTAGTCGGCTGGCCCTCGCTACATATTCGTCGCCAGACCCACTGGCTTCAGGTCATCTACAAGGCCATGCTAGGCAAAGCTCCGCCTTATCTCAGCTCACTGGTCACGATGGCAACACCCATCCTTAGCACGCGCTCCAGCAGGTGTATCTCATTGATCATCCCTAAAGCCAACACCTCATTCGGCCGCCTTTCGTTCCAGTACTCTGCTGCCTGTGACTGGAATGAATTGCAAAAATCGCTGAAGTTGGAGACTTTTATCTCCCTCACCAACTTCAAACATCAGCTAGCTGAGCAGCTAACCGATCGCTGCAGCTGTACATAATCTATTGGTAAATAGCACACCCATTTTCACCTACCTCATCCCCACAGTTTTTATTTATTTACTTTTCTGCTCTTTTGCACACCAAATATCTCTACCTGTACATGATCATTTATCACTCCAGTGTTAATCTGCAATATTGTAATTATTCGCCTACCTCCTCATGCCTTTTGCACACATTGTATATAGACTCCCCTTTTTTTTCTCTGTGTTATTGACTTGTTAATTGTTTACTCCATGTGTAACTCTGTGTTGTCTGTTCACACTGCTATGCTTTATCTTGGCCAGGTCGCAGTTGCAAATGAGAACCTGTTCTCAACTAGCCTACCTGGTTAAATAAAGGTGAAATAAAAATAAAATAAATAAAGTAGCACGCGCTCCAGTAGGTACTTCTCACTGGTCATCCCCAATGCCAACACCTCCTTTGGCCGTCTATCCTTCCAGTTCTCTGCTGCCAATGACTGGAACGAATAGCAAAAATCGTTGAAGCTGGAGACTTATATTTCCCTCACTAACTTTAAACACCAGCTATCTGAGCAGCTGACAGATCGCTGCAGCTGTACATAGCCCATCTGTAAATAGCCCACCCAATCTACCTACCTCATCCGCATATTGTTTTTATTTGACTTTTCTGCTCTTTTGCACACCAGTATTTCTACTTGCACATTACCATCTGCTCATTTATCACTCCAGTGTTAATTTGCTAAATTGTAATTAATTCGCTACTATGGCCTATTTATTGCCTTACCTCCTCACGCCATTTGCACACACTGTATATAGACTTCCAATGTTTTCCCTATTGTGTTATTGACTGTACACTTGTTTATTCCATGTGTAACTCTGTGTTGTTGTTTGTGTCGCTCTGCTTTACTTTTATCTTGGTCAGGGTCGCAGTTGAAAAAGAGAACTTGTTCTCAACTAGCTTACCTGGTTAAATAAAATTACAATTAAAATGAAAATTAAAAAAGCGGTACTGGAGCGCCAAGTCTGGGTCCAAGAGGCCTCTAAGACTCCTGAACACCTAATCAAATGGCTCCCCAGACTATCTGCACCCCCCCCCCTCTTTTACACTGCTGCTATTCTCTGTTGTTATCATCTATGTATAGTCACTTTAATAACTTTACCTACATGTACATATTACCTCAACTAACTGGCACATTTTACTCTGTATTTGTACCCCCCCCCCCCCTGTATATATTCTCACTATTGTTATTTCACTGCTGCTCTTTAGTTACTTGTTGGTTTTATTTCTTATTCTTATCTGTATTTTAAAAAAAACTGCGTTGTTGATTAGGAGCTCGTAATTAAGCATTTCACTGTCTAAACCTGTTGTGTTCGGCGCATGTGACAAACACACATTGATTTGATTTGACTCGAGGCTGTAATCGCTGCAAAAGGTGCTTCAACAACGTAAAATAGTTACGGAGTAAAGGATCTGAATACTTATGTAAATGTGATATTTCTGTTTTTTATTTTTTATAAATGAGCAAAAACGTCTTAAAAACCTGTTTTTGCTTTGTCATTATGGGGTATTGTGTGTAGATTGATGAGGGGGAAAAAACAATTTAAACAGTTTTAGAATAAGGCTGTAAAGTAACAAAATATGAAAAAATATCAAGGGGTCTGAATACTTTTCCGAAGGCACTGTAAATTACATCATCTGCTAACACAAGTTAACCGTTTTATTAGTCGTAGGATACACATGGTACACACCGTCCAATGAAATGCTTACTTGCAGGTTCCTTCTGGACCAATGCAACAACAATGAGATATAATAAAAGATAAATGGATCAGTATAATAGAATAAACATTTTAGCATTAGTATAATACAGGAAGGCACAATTTATAGTCCAATATTTACACGTGGTTTGGGAATGGCTGGGAAGTGATTACATTTGGCAGCAATAGTAAATAAGTGTCTGTTAGCAACAATTATTATATGTGTGTATCATGAATGCATGTGTATCTGTGTGCCGATGTGTGTATATCTGTGTGTGTGTGTGTCTGTGTGGGAGTGTGCTTGAGTGAGTGCATGTGTGTTAACGTACAGAGAATCAGAGCAGAGCAGTTCAGTTCAAGTGTTCTGCGGTCTGATTGCTTGTAGATAGAAACGGTCTCTGAGCCTGTTGGTATCAGACGTCACGTTCTGATACAGTCTGATGGCTTGTAGATAGAAACGGTCTCTGAGCCTGTTGGTATCAGACATCACGTTCTGATACCATCTGCCCGACAGTAAGGGAGAGAACAGCTCGTGGCTGGGGTTATGCACAATGCAATTGGCACAGATTTTTCTCATCTGTCATAGAGACGGCACCAGCCTACGTTGATGAGCGAGGCTTTGTTCTCCACCGCGAGACTAGCTGAAACGTTCCCTGAGCTGGAATCCTCTAAGATGCAAACTGCTTCCTGTACTTGGTCTTCAATAAAGCACCAGCATTTCCCATCTGCTCATCCTATCACGTTTTCCCATTCATGTATTGACAATAGTCTTTGATCGTGAACTTCTAAATCACTGTCCCTGTTAATTGTCCCCCGTAATTACAGGCCAACTAGCGTGCCAGGCTGTGATAGGAGTTGATTGTACAGCGGGCCAAGCCAAAATATGGAAATGACATGGCAGACAACTGGCCATGGAAGGGACTGATAAACAGAGGATGAGCCTAGGCCATGGGAAGAGCAGAGGTTCATGTGAAATGCATGAATCTGTAGGGCATCATGAGCAACACAGTCTGCAAGCCAGGAAAATAAAATAAGAAGTGGAATATTATTTCAAACCAGAGTGTAGAATAGCATGGCCTTTGAGAACCATTTCAATGGCATAATTATGAGGCGGAGAACGTGTTAAATTCTGACTTGAAACCAGCGGTAGTCACAGTGAAATAGACAAGACAACACAGAACACATCACAGTCTCTAAGCCTGCAAATCAAATCCCTAAAATACTTCTAACAAACTTTTTTACACAGCCTAGTATTTTGTCTTTCAACAAAGTCCTATTTTTGATTCTTGACATCAAATATGGTTAATATGTTAAGTATGAGAAGTATAAATGGCAGAGGATGAGGGGGGATTGTGTCTCTCCCCTCATGCTGGAAGTCCTAAGCCAGGACGAGCCCCTATAAATATCACCATGCCTCACACCTGCTGTGGCAAATGTGCTGGCAAGGTGTACGCTAAAATCCTGAATCCCTACCAGACTTGCTAAGCCGGTAATTAACATTCCTCTCCAACAACTTAAAATCACAAAAAGATGAATAAACTTAGGAGTGCACGCACGCACGCACGCACGCACGCACGCACGCACGCACGCACGCACGCACGCACGCACGCACGCACGCACGCACGCACGCACGCACGCACGCACGCACGCACGCACACACACACACACACACACACACACACACACACACACACACACACACACACACACACACACACACAGGAACAGGAACAGAAAAAGAGCTTAAGGGAAAGGAAGATATTCGGGGAGACAGATAAAGGGGAACAACATACAAGCAACCAGAGATAATATTCTGTTTTTACCAGTGAGACTTGACTTTCTATCCCTAAACACAGAGTGATCTCAGTCATAAAACTCCTGTTGTACTTAGCACAATGTCCTTGTAAAAAAATATATAAAAAAATAAGCACATGTGAGATATTTCTCCTTGGGTGAACACTTGCAGTCATATGCTGTCTTCTCAGTGCATGACACATCTCCTCATGCTTACATAATGTAGATCTGTCCTAATTCCTCTCTCCAGAGCAGTACTGTGATCTTCAAGGACTAAGCAACATAACAGCAGCAATCTTCCAAACAGAGTCAAGACTATTTCATACTGGATAAGGGGGACATTAAAATGCACACTTTGTTTCTGATTCTTGAAATATATATATATTTTTAAATGTATAGTCCTGCATCCTTAAATCAACAGGATTTTATAAACTTCAAAAAACAAATCAAATACATTTTAATCAAGACTCATTATAATAGACCGAAAATATTTCAGATGTAGAAATGATCAATTCTATCACTTTTCAATTGGAGTTAATTGCAAATTAGCACACATAAGAATAATTATTGACAAATTCCTACTAGAACAGATAAGAAGTATTACTCTGTCCGTCAGGTCTAATTGGACGTTTCCATGGATACTACGCCTGAGGAAACCCAACTCTTCTAAGAATAGAGAGTGTATTATTTGTGTCTTTCTCCGTCCACGGATGTAAACAGTGGCCGCTGTACAAAGTGTACAGTTGTTGACAGAACAGACTAACATCAGTTATCTGTCTTCACACACAAAAAAATGAAGCTTTGAATAGAAAATCCACAGTTTGAATGTCGAAAGCAGTTTCAGTTGACAATATATTCATTCTGATGCTACACTACACATTTCATCACCACAATGACTTTGGATAAATAGATAATAGACTAAATATTTAGGCTGACTTTGTCCAGAGTCCAGAAAAAAAAGAATGTTCGTGGTATGCAAATATGCACATATATATGAAGATATTGGCTAATTCTCATATTGCAATAACATATTTCAGAACAATTGTAATATAACAAAACAATTATATTTGTGTCTACATTCAGTTGGTAAAAGTTGATTGCAATATGATTGATTAAGAGAAAGACAAAAATCCCTATTAGTGTGTGTGGTGCCTCGTCTTAAGTCAAGTATTTCACTACCACAATGACTTTGGACATCCTGTATTTCATCTTGACCCTGCCAAAATGTCAGGTGAGGCCTGAGTGGAAGCCATTTTGTCAAACTACCCAGACAATAGGAGGCAAAAACTGATCACTTTAAACAAAAAATAAACAGTACACTTTTAGAAAAAAAAGTGCTATCTAGAACCTTAAAGGGTTGTTCGGCTGAACCCATAGGAGAACCCTTTGAAGAACCCTTTGAAGAACCCTTTCTAGATGCAGGTAGAATCCTTTCTAGATGCAGTTAGAACCCTGTCTAGATGCGGGTAGAACCCTGTCTAGATGCAGGTAGAACCCTGTCTAGATGCAGGTAGAACCCTGTCTAGCTGCGGGTAGAACCCTGTCTAGCTGCGGGTAGAACCCTGTCTAAATGCGGGTAGAACCCTGTCTAGATGTGGGTAGAACCCTGTCTAGATGCGGGTAGAATCCTTTTGGGTTTCATGTTGAACCCTTTCCAGAGAGGGTTCTGCTTGGAAACCAAATGGGTTCTATCTGGAACCCAAATAGGTTCTCCTATGGGGACAGACAAAGAACCCCCACCCCCCCTAAGAGTGCAAGATAAACCAACAATGGTCATGTTAGAGTATATCAGTGAAGTAAAACGGTTTATTTGAAGTAAATCTTAGTAATGCTATGAAACATGCCAGTGGTCTTTTGCGTCAGTATTTCATAACCAAACCTCCCGGTGAGCTATGGCATGTACTACTTCCAACATACTGCTACCACAGTTTGAGGGTGAAGGCAAAACAGAGAAAGATACGGAATTAATGCACATATTTTATTCATTGGCTAACAATAGGAGAAACAGCACTATTTAAGATACATTTATCTCTGAGCTCAAATCTTATTTCCAAGTTGCATTTCCTCTCATCCAGTGTGTTTCCACAATAAAAGCCCCGGCTCTCACTGAAGCAGGAGATGCAACTAGCACATTCTATTTACAAAGTTGAAGTAGTAATGTATAATTCATCAAATCACTCACATATGAAAATGAACTAGTCATTAAAAGAAATGTACTTAAGTAGAACACTCGCTGGACCTAATTTACTAAACACTTAAGATTTAAGAAAAATTAAGAAAACTCTCAGAAAAAAAACATCTATGATGTGTACTTTGTACAAACTGGTTGCATGAGTCACATTGAATTTGTACAACTTCTTTGATATACTTGAATGTGACACAAAAACATTGTGTGTGGCATTTATTGGCTATTTGCTTTTGATACATACAATGTATAGGCTCACTCTATATGGACATGTTAAATCAAGTCAAGTCAAGGAGCAAGTGGGACAGGAAATGACAGTAAATCATGTGACTTATTAATTGAACTCTTGGCATAAGATTTCAAACAAAAACAATAAAAATTCCACGGTGCGATAACAGATACAACAACATGCATACAGGAATCAAAACACATCATGTCTAACTTCAACCTCATATGTCAATACGGAAAAGTAAGATAGACGGGACACACGTGAACATGTTAATACCGTGCAAATGCATTATAGAGTTTCTTCTTTGTGCTTTTAAATGTTTTGGTTTTGTTATCTCCCCCCAATAAATCTGCTGAAAAGGCAGCTTTTTCAACTAACCCAATTGGCCCAGAAATGGATTAGTATGCATTATTTCTGAAGTCCAGACTGCTTTTCAGCACAGACTGAGCATTATCTGACATTATCCCATCACACGCTTTATGAAAGGCCAGCAACACAACATAGTATTCCGGAACTAGAATTTCAGATTCTCTGTTCTTCTCCATTATGACCAACACATGGCAAATGGGTCCAGATGGATTACCATGTGATTTACTCAGTCCATGCGCTGATCAGCTGGCAAGTGTTTTCACTGACATTTTCAACCTCTTCCTGACCCTGTCTGTAATACCAGCGTTTCAAACAGACAACCATAGTCCCTCTGCCCAATAAGGTAACCTGTCTAAATGACTATCGCCCCGTAGCACTCACATCGGCAGCCATGAAATGCTTTGAAAGGCTGATTATGGCTCACATCAACACCATCATTCCAGACATTCCTAGACCCACTCCAATCCACATACCGCCACAGCAGAATCACAGATGAGGCAATCTCTATTGCACTCCACACTGCCCTCTCCTACCTGGATAAAAAGAACACTTTGGGCTCCTGAGTGAAGCAGCAGTATAAGGCACTGCATCTCAGTGCAAGAGGCATCACTACAGACACCCTGGTTTGAATCCAGGCTGTTTCACAACCGTCTGTGATTGGGAGTCCCATAGGGTGGCACACAACAGACCTGGGTTTATACCGGTGGAGGCCGTCATTGTAAATACGATTTTGTTCTTAACTGACTTGCCTAGTTAAATGAAGGTTACATTTTAAAATAAAAGTAAGAATGCTGTTCATTGACTACAGCTCAGTGTTCAACACTATAGTACCCTCCAAGCTCATCACTAAGCTCAGGGCCCTGGGGCTGAACACCTCCCTCTGCAACTGGATTCTAGGCATCGTGACAGGCCGCCCCCAGGTGGTGAGGGTAGGTAACAACCCATCTGTCACGCTGACACTCAACACGGGTGCTCCTCAGAGGTGTGTGCATAGTCCCCTCCTGTACTCTCTGTTCACCCACGACTGCTTGGCCACGCACGACTCCTTCATTAAGTTTACTGTCTACATGACAGTGGTAGGCCTGATCACTGATGACAATGAGACAGCCTATAGAGAGGAAGTGAGAGACCTGGCAATGCGGTGCCAGGACAACAACCTCTCCCTCAACGTCAGCAAGACACAGGAGCTGATCGTGGACGAGAGGAAACGGAGAGGCGAACACAATCCCCCATCCACATCAATGGGGCGGTAGTGGAGCAGGTCGAGAGCTTCAAGGTCCTCGGTGTCCAAATCACTAAGGACTTAAAATTATCCACGCACACCAACACAGTTGTGACGAAGGCACGGCAACACCTCTTCCCCCTCAGCAGGCTGAAAAGATTTGGCATGGTTTCCCAGATCCCCCCAAAGTTCTACAGCTGCACCAGCGAGAGCAATCTTGACTGGCTGCATTACTGCTTGGTGTAGCAACTGCTTGACATCAAATGGCAAGGCACTACAGAGGGTAGTGCGTACGGATGAGCTCTATGCCATCAGGGTCCTCTATACCAGGCGGTGTCAGAGGAAGGCCCTAAAAATTGCCACCCAAGTCATAGACTGTTCTCTCTGCTACCACATGGCAAGCGGTACCGATGCACCAAGGCTGGAACCAACAGGACTCTGAACAGCTTCTACCCCCTTAGCCATAATATTGCTAAATAGTTAACCCAATCAATCCTGAGACCCCAGACAAAATCAGTTTTTCCATTTATCTGACTTTCATTTATCTGCATGTCCAGCCCTTGCACAGTATTTAGTCTCACAATGAAGTGGTTTACCGTTTTCTTTTCAGGACAACCAGGGCTACAAGTAGAACACAAAACAATTTGACATAAACAGTTTTATTGTATTGCATGTTATAGACACTATGTCCTGGTATTTCCTATGTTCTTCTATGTAGAAGAAACCCCTTACAGTATCATAGACACTATGTCCTGGTATTCCCTATGGTCATCTATATAGAAGAAACCCCTTACAGTATCATAGACACTATGTCCTGGTATTTCCTATGGTCTTCTATGTAGAAGAAAGCCCTTACAGTATCATAGACACTATGTCCTGGTATTTCCTATGGTCATCTATGTAGAAGAAACCCCTTACAGTATCATAGACACTATGTCCTGGTATTCCCTATGGTCATCTATGTAGAAGAAACCCCTTACAGTATCATAGACACTATGTCCTGGTATTTCCTATGGTCATCTATGTAGAAGAAACCCCTTACAGTATCATAGACACTATGTCCTGGTATTCCCTATGGTCATCTATGTAGAAGAAACCCCTTACCTTCTAACACCTCGTGTAGCTTGTGAGCATCATAGAGCAAAACATGTTACATGTGCATGTGATAAGGACACATCTTTTGGGAATCGCCCTTGTCTCACCAACGCCGCTCTAGCTTAGCCCCGAACGGATGCAGAAACATGAAGAGGAAAAAAAATACTACCCAGAATTCTGTAGCTCAAACACACAATGTTCAAAAGGGGTTAGAAGTCCTAAATCACACCGCCGCGACAGCGGGACTCAACAGGTTACCCGGGACTAATCTGCATTGAACCCCCTTTCACTCTTGACTCATACACTGCTGCTACTGCTGATTATTTACCCTGTTACCTAGTCACTTTACCCCTACCCATATGTACATATCTGTATATACTGTATTGTATTCTATACTACGACACCGAATGTTAAACATCTAAAGCACACCAGAGGCTGCTGCCTATAGACACAGATTAGGAATCACTAGCCACTTTAATAATGTCTCCATATCTTGCATTACTCATCTCATATGTTTAAACTGTACTCTATACTATTCTACGGTATCTTAATGTAAATATTGCATCACCCATCTCATATCTACAGTTGAAGTCGGAAGTTAACATACACTTAGGTTAGAGTCATTAAAACTCAACCATTTTCAACCATTCCACAAATTTCTTGTTAACAAACTATAGTTTTGGCAAGTCGGTTAAGACATCTACTTTGTGCATGACTCAAGTAATTTTTCCAACAATTGTTTACTGACAGATTATTTCACTTATAATTCACTGTATCACAATTCCAGTGGGTAGTTGAGGGTAGAAGTTGACATACTCTAAGTTGACTGCTTGGAAAAGACCGGGAAATGATGTCATGGCTTTAGAAGATTCTGATAGGCTATTTGACATCATGTGAGTCAATTGGAGGTGTACCTGTGGATGTATTTCAAGGCCTACCTTCAAACTCAGTGCCTCTTTGCTTGACATCATGGGAAAATAAAAATAAATCTGCCAAGACTTCAGAAAAATTGTAGATCTCCACAAGTCTAGTTCATCCTTGGGAGCACCACGTAGCCATCATACCACTCAGGAAGGAGCCGCGTTCTGTCTCCTAGAGATTAAGTACTTTGGTGCAAAAAGTGCAAATCAATCCCAGAACAACAGCAAAGGACCTTGTGAAGATGAAGGAGGAAACAGGTACAAAAGTATCTATATCCACAGTAAAACGAGTTCTATATCGACATAACCTGAAAGGCCGCTCAGCAAGGAAGAAGCCACTGCTCCAAAACTGACATAAAAAAAGCCAGACTGGGATGGCAGCATCATACTTTGCTGCAGGAGGGACTGGTGCACTTCACAAAATCGATGGAATCATGAGGGAGGAAAATTATGTGGCTATATTGAAGCAACATCTCAAGACATCAGTCAGTAAGTTAAAGCTTGGTCGCAAATGGGTCTTTCAAATGGACAATACTAAATACAAATTCAAATACTAATTGAGTGTATGTAAACTTCTGACCCACTGGGAATGTGATGAAATAAATAAAAGCTGAAATAAATAATTTTCTCTACTATTATTCTTACATTTCACATTCTTAAAATAAAGTGGTGATCCTAACTCAAATAACTAAAACAGGGAATTGTTACTCAGATTAAATGTCGGGAATTGTGAAAAACAGAGTTTAAATGTAATTGGCTAAGGTGTATGTAAACTTCCGACTTCAGCTGTATGTACTGTATTCTATACTACACCACTGTATCTTAGTCCAATGCTGCTCTGATTATATATATATATGTTATTAATCCAGTCCTTACTTCGATTTAAGTGTATATGTTGTGAAACTGTTGGATATTACTTGTTAGATGTGCAGAGGCACTTTCCGTACCCCATGCACACCGATTCGGTACTGATACCCTGTGTATACACGGAGTATAGAAAACATTAGGAACACCTTCCTAATATTGAGTTGCACCCCTCAGAACAGCCTTAATTCGTCGAGGCATGGACTCTACAAGGTGTAGAAAGCGTTCCACAGGGATGCTGGCCCATGTTGACTCCAATGCTTCCCACAGTTGTGTGAAGTTGGGCTTCCCGAGTGGCGCAGTGGTCTAAGGCCCTGCAAGCGACAACACTACAGGCCCATGTTCAAATCCAGGCTGAATCACATCTGGCCATGATTGGGAGTCCCATAGGGTGGTGCACAATTGGCCCAGTGATTTCTGGGGTAGGCTGTCATCGTAAATGATAATTTGTTCTTAACCGACTTGCCTAGTTTAAAAAAAAGTTATGTGGACCATTCCTTATACAAACGGGAAATGGTTGAGCGTGAAAAATCCATCAGGTTTGAGTTATTGTCACGCTCAAACCCGTGCACCTGGCACCTACTACCATACACCATTCAAAGGCACTTATATATTTTGTCTTGTCCATTCACCCTCTGAATGGCACACATAAACAATCCATGTCTCAATTGTCTCAAGACTTAAAAATCCATCTTTAACCTGTCTCCTCCCCTTCATCTACAATGATTGAAGTGGATTTAACAAGTGGACATCAATAGCTTTCACCTGGTCAGTCTATGTCATGGAAAGAGAAGGTGTTTCTAAATGTTTTGTACACTCAGTGTACAAGGTAGCATTACTCAAACTGTATTTATTCCTTGTGCTATTATGTTTCTATTATTTTTCTCTCTGCATTGTTGAGTAAGGAAAGGTATGTAAGCATTTCACTGTCAGTCTATGACTGCTGCTGTTTTACAAAGCAGGTTAGATGATTTGATTTGAGAATGGTCAATTTCATTACATTTACTAATCTTTCCACAATTATTTTTCAACACTTTGAATAGACATCATAACGTAATAGACCAGTCAGGTAGCCTAGCGGTTAAGAGCATTGGACCAGTAACCAAAAAGGTTGCTGGTTTGAATCCCCTTGTCGACTAGCTGAAAAAAATCTGCCAATGTGCCATTGAGCAAGGCAGTTAACCCTAGTTGCTGTGGATAAGAGTGTCTGTTAAATTACTAAAATGTCAAATGAGAGTTCAAGGGTTGCAAAATTGTGTTACTTTCCCATAAATTCACAGGTTTTTCAGAAATCCTGGCTAAAATGTTCCAGGAAGACGCAGGACTCCAAACAGGATGTTTGGGAAAGTTACTGGAATACTCCAACCAGGATGTTTGGGAAAGTTACTGGAATGTTGCAACCCTAGCTTGGACCATAACTAAAAAAAATGTCTAACAATGAATTCAAATTTAGATGTTTGACATTCACCAAAAGTTATTTTGCATCCGAATGCATTTTATATAGAGCGATGTCTAGCGAAATGAGGGATACATGTATTTCAGTTTATTTGTTGACAATGATAGGGGAGAGTGGGGTAAATTGAGTCAAATGGGTAAGTTGAGCCACCCTTGTTTGTAGGAAACAATACACAAAGTGAATCATTTGACCAACTATTTAGGAAGAGGTCATCATTTCATGGAGTCTCTGAAGGAAGAAACCACATTGGAAAAAGTGGTGAACAACAATAAACCTAGCATGAAAGTGCATCCTTGTAGCTGTGTGGGCTAATATAGTCAAAATGTTTGCCTTGGGGTAAGTTGAGCCAATGGCCATGGGGTAAGTTGAGCCAATGGTCATGGGGTAAGTTGAGCCAATGGCCATGGGGTAAGTTGAGCCAATGGCCATGGGGTAAGTTGAGCCAATGGCCATGGGGTAAGTTGAGCCAATGGTCATGGGGTAAGTTGAGCCAATGGTCATGGGGTAAGTTGAGCAAATGGCCATGGGGTAAGTTGAGCCAATGGCCATGGGGTAAGTTGAGCCAATGGCCATGGGGTAAGTTGAGCCAATGGCCATGGGGTAAGTTGAGCCAATGGCAAGTTGAGCAAATTAAAGTGCTTTCTTCCTAGGCATAATGCAAGACATTATTGCTGGGACATGAAGTAACAGCAGGGGCTGCCCGATGTTAAAAGTGTTTTCACAAGTACAAAGCGTTTTTTAGGTGTTAAGCCTGTGTTAAAAGAAGCTTAAAATAATTAAAAGACAAAAAGCGATTGTGATTGTGTTGAATTGTGTTTGGGAAATGAAGACAGACATGGCTTTAAAAAGGTGGTGGCAATATTTAATTCAGTAGGCGTCTTAATTTATCCTGTCCCGTGGCTGAACTTTCCCCATACTTGGGGTAAGTTTTGCTAAAAGAGACCCCTTTTTTTTGTACAAGGTATGCTTTCAAAACTGTAATGTTTACATGAATTTTTATTATTTCCAAGGATACAAAACATCCTGAATATATATAGATATCTTTGTTAGAGTGGTGCTGAATGTAAAACATGGCTTAATTACCCCACTCTCCCCTATTCTGAATACTTATTTCATATCTCTAAAGATAAAAATAAAATACAAAAATTGGGAAATTGAGGATTGGCTCCAAACTGGAAAAATAAGTGGCTATATGCAGGTATAATGGTAAATGTCTTATAACTTTTTCACAATGCAGTAGTTACATACCTGCAAAATGTTTACATATAACTATACGGCCATGGTTATTTACATAGTCTATGCAATATATATATATATATATATATATATATATATATATATATATATATATATATATATATATATATATCAGAAAGTGACATCATATTCGTTGTTGACCTGTTCCTGTCAATCAGTGCAAAGTCATTAAAACAAAAACAGAAGAATTACATCCTCAAATTCTTGTATAAAAATAGACAATTATTGAAAATGATAAACTGTACCACCCCAAATATCTCTTATGAAGTATAGATTATACATTTATCTTTTAAAAACATTGTTTAGCCATATAGCTGATGATGATGATGATGCATACAGAAGCCAGTAGAGCCTCTCGTTTTTAAAATTGCAACAAGCATACGTAAAACTGCATATTTACATAGTTGTTGGCACAGAGATTGGATAACTTTAAAAAAAAATCAAAGTTTCTCAAAGCGAGACTGTAAATTGATCAAGAATAAACAAAGCTAACGGAATACCCATTGCTTTACGTTGTTAAGGGAAGCCTCTGCATGTCTGTATAGTTTCAAAAGATAGATCCACACATTTTCCCAACATGAGCACAGCTTACCCCAATGCAACTACTCAACCAGTCAAGGAAGAAAATCAAGTCATTCAAAACTGGGTGAACGTGGTACGTTTCTCAAGAACTTCAAGGTAGTCGGGATCACTATGAAGTTTGGCTTTCAGTTCCCAGTACTCACTTATGTTAGGTTCAACATAAACAGCACTCGGTGCTGTGCAATACAATATTGTCTGCTGTATTCTTTCTGGGTGCGTGTATTGATGTCTGACATTAAAGTCTGAGTTATACTGATTTGATGAATGGGCAGTATGCCTGCATGGTAAAGTACTGCTGTAGGGTGACGGCTCGTCTGGGTCTAGGACATCGTCTTGTAAAGGGGAGTGTTTGTTGAGTGGAGTACTAACACCGTATTCAGCACTTATTGCGTTACTACCCGCCTCTTCTTCCGAGTGATTATTCAGAAACGTCACATTCAACTGATCAAAGTCTCTGTACCCATCTACTGATTTGTTCTCCATTGGCCGATACACTGTGGGGCTACAGACGGTGTTTTTGCACGTTTGTTCAGTGGGAGAGGGGATGTACTCGTACACATGCCCTGCAGACGTTCTGACTTTTGGAATGGATCCCTTTTTGTAAAGACCGTACTCCATGTTCAGCGAACTAATGCACGCGTTCATGGAGTTATTCTGCTCATTTAGTGTCTTTTGACGTCTCTTCTTCACAGCTGCAAACAGTCCCGCGGCGACAAACACCGAAACGATGAACATCAGGAGCAGGGCAAGGATCGTAACAGACAGGGGAACACCGTTGATCTGTGTGTCGTAATCTAATGATGTTTCTATGGTGATGGTGCTCCCGGGAACAGATTCTTCCGAAGGTGGGATCATGGACGCAAGGATATCAGAGTTATTTAGGCAGAAATTAATTGTCTTAATGTATCGCATATCCTCCCCGAACAGCTTCTTAGGGGAGCCACAGATGACATTGTCCACAACCGTGCCACTGCTGAGCTGTTCCAGCCACATCTTCATCTTCATGACGGAGCAGCCGCAATCCCAGGGGTTCTCGAACAAGTCTACCTGCACCAGTGACGTCAGTTGACCCAACACGCCACTGACAGGCAGGCTGCGGAGGTGATTATTACGAAGATTTAGTCTGGCCAATGTCAACCCATTAAAGATTCCCCGGGGTAAGGTCTTCAGGAGGTTATTGTTTAGGAAGAGCAGCTGAAGGTTGGAGACATGCTGAAAGGTGTCTGAAACAATTTCTCTAATGACATTGTATTCTAAATATAGGAACTGCAGACTCTCTAATCCAAAGAACATATCGACTGTGAGACGGTCTATCAAATTCCCATTCAAGTACAGCCTGCGTAAGTGTGTTAAATCCCCAAAGGCTCGGTCATGGATGTGAGCGATCCGATTGTTGCCAAGGTGAAGCAAATCTAATCCAATCAATTCAATGAAATCTGATCTCCGCACCACAGGGATAAAATTCCCTGTGAGATACATCTTTTTGGGATTGTAGGGTTTGGGATTTAAGTCAGAGATTCGCTCAATCTTTCTCTCTTGGCAGTTGACATTCAGACCAAGGTCTGAAATTTGGAGATTGCAAGTACAGGCAGTAGGACAGTCCAACGGCATTGGGGATTTGGTTTGATATGAAACTATTTGACCATAGTTTTGCGGTTTATTGGAGGGGATGCGAGATGTGGGTTTTGACTTTAACTTGCCTGACTGGCGAGGTCCCTTGGTGGGCCTTGACCGGGATGTGAATGAGGATGTAACTGAGGCTCGTGTGGTCCTGAAGTATGCATCAGTGGTCTGATGTGCCCGGGGACGCATCTCATACTCTGCAATAGCTCTCCTGGGGCACAGTTCCTGTTTAGAGACTTCATCAAGATCTCTCCCATGAAGCCGGAATGGAAACTCACAGACCACATCACCCACTAAAGCGGTGTAGGATATGCTCTCGAGCCAGGCCTTCAGTGCAATCAGCTCACAAGAGCAGTTCCATGGGTTCTCCTCTAGTTGTAATTCTATAATGCTGTCCATGTGTTCCAAAAGACCCAAATAAGGGAATAGTTTCAGTTGATTCCCCCTCAGGTCAAGGTGAGTCAAAGGGACATGTTGGAAAATGTCAGTGGGAAGAGTAGAAATGATGTTGTCATTTAAAATTAGGACCTCCAGACGATGCAGTTTGCTGAAGGCTTTTGGCTCGACATGGGCGATGGAATTGTAGTCTAGCTGAAGATATTCCAGACTTTCAAGGCCGATGAAAAGATCTTCCGTCAAGGCATCCATTTGGTTATTGTTGAGATGTAATCTTTTTAATCCTTGAAGTCCATTAAAAGCTCCTGGTTCAACTGTAGATATGTCATTGTTGCCCAGATGCAATATTGTAAGCCCATTGTATTCAACAAAGTCATTGGTGGAGAGCCTCTTCAAAAGGTTCCCCGTGAGCAGTAAATTATAGGTTGTGAAGTACACAGGGCTAACTTCAGAGAGATCGACTATTCCTCTACTTTCACAGCCCACAGTCAGTATCCCCTCTTTCTCCTCACAGGCACACAATCTTCGACATATCTCTCCATAATTGTCAAACATCTCAACGATGCCCACTGATGCAGTCGCCAACAACAGGAATACAGTCCAGTGATGCATTATCCCCGTGTTGACGGCTAAACTCACACTGTTGTGCTGCCGAAGTAATCTAGAAGAAGAAGACAAACAGGTCAGCTGACTGAACATGCTTTAACGTCATACTCACGAGTCCTCAAACAGACTGTAACTAGGAAATGCACCTGCCCAAAGGTAACTTCTGGTTGCCACAGAATGACCCAAAACTAACTGAAGGAGAAAAATAAAAGGATTCTTAATGAAAAACCTTGAAAAACCCATTAATTAAACTCCACTAACACCAGTCAGTACCATATCATGTAAATGAATAGTGAGCACCAATAGTCCATACTCCAGCCCAGTGTGAAAACATTAACTATTAAATTATCATATTATTATTAAAATTAAAATAAGGAAAACATGTCATATGCAACCAAATAGCCTTGATAATCAAAACAATGTATACACTTATTTGAAAAAAGATTA
Organism: Oncorhynchus gorbuscha; assembly: GCF_021184085.1. Taxonomy (NCBI): domain Eukaryota; kingdom Metazoa; phylum Chordata; class Actinopteri; order Salmoniformes; family Salmonidae; genus Oncorhynchus; species Oncorhynchus gorbuscha. Next base: position 90,813,869 of record NC_060181.1, on the reverse strand, counting down.
TGTGATTGCCACATAAACGAAGCATCAGCATGCAATGCAAACATCTATATAGATGTTACATCTACAATCATATTTAGAAATTCTTACCTCACTCACGGGTAAATATGAACGTTCCTTGTTAGGTATGACAACGTATGCTCCATTGTACGACTTACTAATGTTCTACGACGCCTGTTTATTATGAACACATTTGCCTCACTAATGCACCGAAGAGGATAAAAAGAAGAAATGCTGATCAACCATAACTGCCAAATGCCTTTCTCTTTTCACTGCGCGTTGTGCCGGGGTGGACAAAGCTATGCCTGGTAACAAAGTTGCTTAATCGGTCTCCCTGGATGAATTGCACTCTCTCTCTCCCCCCCTCTCTCCCCCCCCCTCTCTCTCTCTTCCCCCCCTCTCTCTCTCTTCCCCCCTCTCTCTCTCTTCCCCCTCTCTCTCTCTTCCCCCCCTCTCCCTCCCTCTCTCTCTCTCTTCCCCCCTCTCTCTCTCTTCCCCCCCTCTCTCTCTTCCCCCCCCCTCTCCCTCCCTCCCTCCCTCTCTCTCTCCCCCCTCTCTCTCTCCCCCCTCTCTCTCTCTTCCCCCCTCTCTCTCTCTCTCTCTCTCTCTCTCTCTCTCTCTCTCTCTCTCTCTCTCTCCCCCCCCCTCTCTCTCTCTCTCTCCCTCTCTCTCTCTCTCTTTCACATACAAACACGAATCCTGTAAAAATCCTTGATCGCACCTGCAATAACTGCCGTTTGTAGGGTGTTTTTCATGAACATAAAAAGGAATCATCGGTCGACCTGTCACTACGCTCAACTTTTATACTGCACACAGATACACCTCCCTGACATTTCTTATCAAATAGCCTGTAATTTTCTGCCTTCAATGAGCTACTATCAAGGAGCATAGGATACGACGATAAACCTAAAGATAATAAGCACATCGAATTCTAACATTTTGTAAGTGTCCTCCATTCACCCACCAAAGTCTGTGAAATGTCACGTAATTTACGTAATGCAATACAGACGCAAAGATATACAATTAAATGGACGTCTTACCCAGTTACACCTCCAAAAGGCGTTACACTGCATGGATACGGATACCGTTCAAACGTGATCAGTAATTCATTGGCTTGCAAGTGTTTCGTGTCCTCGAGTGATAAAGAGTGAACGTATTACCACGTGAACGCGTTACCATGTTTCACACCCTGAGCGGTTAAAACTGAGGACGGTCAATTAGTTTATTCACAAAATAATGAGACTAGCAAGGGAAACCGCGATTTACGGTGCCCATGCTTTGTTGGAGAAGCAGCTGTAACGATATGTCATCAGCACACTGAAAAAATGAGGCTACATTGAACTTTTCACATGAAAATAATCACATAGTGTACATCCCTCTGAGGTACCTACCCCTCTTCTCCACACCCAAATGCCAAAACATGAGAACGAATAACCCCCTCAGGCACCACTATTATAAAAATGGTATGACTGGCACTGCAATGTATTCACATATGCTATTTTGAGCATCTCACCTTGAACAAGTGTTGGCCATGTGATATAGTGATTCACAACTCAGCATTATTAGGCCCTTTGCTTTGTGTTAATGTAACCTATTATTACAAGGACAGTGTTTAAATAGCTTAATATAATGTTTACATACCCTACATTATTCATCTCATATGTATACGTATATACTGTACTCTGTACTGTACTCTATATCATCACTCTATATCATCTACTGCATCTTTATGTAATACATGTATCATTAATATCACTAGCCACTTTAACTATGCCACTTTGTTTACATACTCATCTCATATGTATATACTGTACTCGATACCATCTACTGTATCTTGCCTATGCCGCTCTGTACCATCACTAATTCATATATCTTTATGTACATATTCTTTATCCCCTTACACTGTGTATAAGACAGTAGTTTTGGAATTGTTAGCTAGATTACTTGTTGGTTATTACTGCATTGGTCGGAACTAGAAGCACAAGCATTTCGCTACACTCGCATTAACATCTGCTAACCATGTGTATGTGACAAATAAAATGTGATTTGATCATTAACATCTGCTAACCATGTGTATGTGACAAATAACATTGGATTTGATTAGATGAGTTAATACAGTCCAAAGCATCCAACTGTGTCACTTCCTGCTGTTGACAACCTGCCCTTAAATGAAGGGTCACAATTTCCCTTCCTCACCATATTCATCCAGTTTGAGCCGTGAACTAGATTATGCAGTCTTTCCTTCACGTTCATATTACCATCCGGTGCATGAAATATACAATGTCACCCATGTCATGCATGGGATATATACCGAGAGATGAGAATTGAGGTCTACAAACTCAACTGTTGTAGCATCCAGCCAAATAACTGATAGAAATGGCTCAGAATGAAATGGGGGGATGTTTTGATAGTCTGCCTTTACAGCTTTGTCTGTTTATCCATTTGTACCCCCACACATTAGATGTGCCTAGTCATCTTCCCTGAGGCAGCATACTGTTTACACATTAAACATTTTTGATCAAGATATCAAAGCCAACAACTATTTTTGAACAAAAATGGCGCCTGAGAGGATGACGTGTTACATGATTCTAACCAACTGTGTTATTTTGTTTGTAACTTATTATTTAAAAACGTATTTTGTACATAATGTTGCTGCTACTATCTCTTATGGCCGAAAATTACTTCTGGACATCAGAACAGGGATTACTCACCTCGAACTGGAAGAAGCTTTTTCCTTTAACAAGTCCGACGAGTCCGACGCAAAGGTTATACTGCTTTGCCGGGAACAGGCCCAAATCCCCGTCATTTGCGTGAAGAAAAGATGGAGAAAAAGGAGGTGGAGGTCGGGCTTCCTTCTGAGATTTTGTAGGCGAGCGAGTACTCACACTGCCATCCGTTCTATTGGCCAACATGCAATCATTGGAAAATAATTACCCATAAAAAATCTGCCATTTCCAGCTACAATAGTCAGTTACAACATTAACAGTGTCTACACTGTATTTCTGATCAATTTGATGTTTTTTAAATGGACGAAAAATGTGCTTTTCTTTCAAAAACAAGGACATTACTAAGTGACCCCAAACCTTTGAATGGTAGTGTACAGCCTTGAAGAACTATTGGATATCAGAGAGATGTCAAATTACCAGCACTACGGCTTTCCAAAAGTGGATCCTTTGTCTGCACCTCCCAGGGCATTTGAACTGATTCCAGACAGAGGCTGACCCAAAACAACACCTGAAGAGAGGGTGCCAGAGCGGTCTTCTAGTGAGGCTTCGAAAGCAGCACACCACCCACCACTTCCGAGTGTATTACTCGCTAATGTCCAGTCACTAGTTAACAAAGTTGACGAAATTAGGACAAGAGTTGCTTTCCAAAGAGATATCCGGGATTGTAACATGCTCTGTTTCACAGAGACATGGCTAGCTGGGGACATGCTGTCGGAGTCTGTACAGCCAACGGGATTTTCAGTGCATTTCACAGACAGGAACAAACTTCTCTCTGGTAAGAAGAAGGGTGGGGGTGTATGTTTCATGATTAATGACTCAAGGTGTAACAAGTTTCAAGAACTAAAGTCATTTTGTTCACTTGACATAGAATTCTTCACAATCAAATGTATTATCTCCCAAGGGGCAGCAGGGTAGCCTAGTGGTAGCCTAGTGGTTAGAGCGTTGAACTAGTAACCGCAAGGTTGCAAGTTTGAATCCCCGAGCTGACAAGGTACAAATCTGTCGTTCTGCCCATGAACAGGCAGTTAACCCACTGTTCCTAGGCCGTCATTGAAAATAAGAATTTGTTCTTAACTGACTTGCCTAGTAAAATAAAGGTAAAGCGGATACCAAGAGGGCTGTCAAGGAACTTCACTGGACGTTAAGCAAACTGGAAACCATATATCCTGAGCCTGCTTTTATTGTAGCTGGGGATTTTAACAAAGCTAATCTGAGAAAAAGGCTACCTAAATCCTATCAGCATATTGATTGCAGAACACGAGCGAGTAACACACTCGACCTCGGCTACTATAACTTCCGCGACGCATACGAGGCCCTCCCCACCCTCCTTTTGTCAAATCTGACCATGACTCCATCTTGTTTCTCCCCTCCTACAGGCAGAAACTAAAACAGGAAGCGCCCGTGCAATGCTGGTCTGATCAATCGGATTCCACTCTTCAAAATTGCTTCGATCACGTGGACTGGGATATGTTCCGGGTAGCCTCAGACAATAACATTGTCGTATACGCTGACTCTGTGTTTATATGGAAGTGCATAGGAGATGTTGTACCCACTGTGACTATTAAAACTTTCCCTAACCAGAAACCGTGGATTAATGGCAGTATTCGCGCAAAACTGAAAGCACGTACCATCGCATTTAATCATGGCAAGGTGACTGGAAACATGACCAAATACAAACAGTGTAGTTATTCCCTCCGTAAGGCAATCAAACAAGCAAAGCGTCAGTATAGAGACAAAGTGGAGTTGCAATTCTTCTCTGTGGCCGTCGTGAGTAAAACATTTAAATGTTTTAACCCTCGCAAGGCTGCCGGCCCAGACGCCATCCCTAGCCGCATCCTCAGAGCATGCACAGATCAGCTGGCTTGTGTGTTTACGGACATATTCAATCAATCCCTATCCCAGTCTGCTGTCCCAACATGCTTCAAGAGGGTCACCATTATTCCTGTTCCGAAGAAAGCTAAGGTAACTGAACTAAATGACTATCGCCCCACAGCACTTATTATGAAGTGCTTTGAGAGACTAGTCAAAGTTCATATCACCTCCACCCTACCTATTACCCTAGACCCACCCAATTTGCATACCGCCCAAATAGGTCCACAGACGATGCAATCGCCATCACACTGCACACTGCCAGATCCCATCTGGACAAGAGGATACCTATGTAAGAATGCTGTTCATTGACTACACTTCAGCTCCCAGCTGTGCCCTGGACACCATATGTGAATTGATTGCCTCCATCCATCTTCAGAGTTTGTTTTGTTCGTTGCACTTCTATCACTCCAATGTTAATTTGCTGGGATATGCTTAACACCCCGGCCGTCCTACAATCTAAAATAGATGCCATCAATCTCACACAAATTATCAAGGAACCCCCCAGGTACAACCCTAAATCTGTAAACATAGGCACCCTCATAGATATTATCCTGACCAACTTGCCCGCCAAATACACCTCTGCTATTTTCAATCAGGATCTCAGCGATCACTGCCTCATTGCCTGCATCCGTTATGGGTCTGTGGTCAAACGACCACCCCTCATCACTGTCAAACGCTCCCTAAAACACTTCTGCGAGCAGGCCTTTCTTATCAACCTGAACCAGATATCCTGGAAGGATATTGACCTCATCCCGTCAGTAGAGGATGCCTGGTTGTTCTTTAAAAGTAATTTCCTCGGGCATCCCATGTGGTGCAGTGGTTAAGGGTGCTGTACTGCAGTTGTGCCACCAGAGACTCTGGGTTTGCGCCCAGGCTCTGCCGTAACCGGCCATGACCGGGAGGTCTGTGGGGTGACGCACAATTGGCCTAGCGAAGAAGACGTGGTTAAATTAAATAAAATGAAAAAGTAATTTCCTCACCATCTTAAATAAGCATTCCCATTTAAAAAAATTAAAACTAAGAACAGATATAGCCTTGGTTCACTTCAGACCTGACTGCCCTCGACCAGCACAAAAACATCATGTGGCATACTGCACTAGCATCGAATTGTCCCTGCGATATGCAACTTTTCAGGGAAGTCAGGAACCAATACACACAGTCAGTTAGGAAAGCAAAGCTTAGCTTTTTCAAGCAGAAATTTGCATCCTGTAGCTCTAACTCCAAACGGTTCTGGGACACTGTACAATCGTATGGAGAATAAGATTACCTCCTCTCAGTTGCCCAATGCACTGAGGCTAGGAAACACTGTCACCACCGATAAATTAACGATAATCGAGAATTTCAATTAGCATTTCTCTACGGCTGGCCATGCTTTCCACCTGGCTACCCCAACCCCAGCCAACAGCTCCGCACCCCCCGCATTGACTTGCCTTCCCTTCTCCTTCTCCTTCACCCAAATCCAGATAGCAGATGTTCTGAAAGAGCTGCAAAACCTGGACCCGTACAAATCAGCTGGGCTAGAAAATCTGGACCCTTTCTAAAATGATCTGCCTCCATTGTTGCAACCCTTATTACTAGTCTGTTCAACCTCTCTTTCGTATCGTCTGTCTTCCTAAAGATTGGAATGCTTCTGCCGTCATACCCCTCTTCAAAGGGGGTGAAACGAGACCCAAACTGTTACAGACCTATATCCATCCTGCCCTGCCTTTCTAAAGTTTTCAAAAGCCAAGTTAACAAACAGTTTCTGACCATTTCAAATCCAACCGTACCTTCTCCGCTGTGCAGTCCGGTTTCCGAGCTGGTCACAGGTACACCTCAGCCACACTCAAGGTACTAAATGATATCATAACCGCCATCAATAAAAGACAGTACTGTGCAGCCGTCTTCATTGACTTGGCCAAGGCTTTCGACTCGGTCAATCACAGTATTCTTATCGGCAGATTCAACAGTCTTTGGTTTCTCAAATGACTGTATTTCCTGGTTCACAAACTACTTCTCAGACAGAGTTCCGTGTGTCAAATCGGAGGGCCTGTTGTCCGGACCTCTGGCAGTCTCTATGGGGATACCACAGGGTTCAATTCTCGGGCTGACTCTTTTCTCTGTATATATCAACGATGTTGCTCTTGCTGCGGGTGATTCCTTGATCCACCTCTATGCAGACGACACCTTCCTGTATACATCTGGCCCTTCTTTGGACACTGTGTTAACAAACCCCCAAACGAGCTTCAATGCCATACAACACTCCCTCCGTGACCTCCAACAGCTCTTAGATGCTAGTAAAACCAAATGCATGCTCTTCAATCGATCGCTGCTCCCACCCGCCCGCCCAACTAGCATCACTACTCTGGACGGTTCTGACTTAGAATATGTGGAAAACTACAAATACCTTGGTGTCTGGCTAGACTGTAAACTCTCCTTCCAGACTCACATTAAGCATCTCCAATCCAAAATGAAATCTAGAATCGGCTTCCTATTTCGCAACAAAGCCTCCTTCACTCACGTCGCCAAACATGCCCTTGTAAAACTGACTATCCTACCGATCCCCGACTTCGGCGATGTAATCTACAAAATAGCCTCCAACACTCTACTCAGCAAACTGCCATCCGTTTTGTCATCAAAGCCCCATATAGCACCCACCACTGCGACCTATATGCTCTCGTCGGCTGGCCCTCACTACATATTCGTCGCCAGACCCACAGGCTCCAGGCTCTTTGTTAGGTAAAGCTCCGCCTTATCTCAGCTCACTGGTCACCATAACAACACCCATCCGTAGCACGCGCTCCAGCAGGTATATCTCACTGGTCATCCCCAATGCCAACACCTGCTTTGGCAGCCTTTCCTTCCAGTTCTCTTCTGCCAATGACTGGAACGAATTGCAACAATTGCTGAAGTTGGAGACTTATAGTTCCCTCACTAACTTTAAACACCAGCTTTCTAAGCAGCTTACCGATCGCTGCAGCTGTACATAGCCCATCCAACTACTTCATCCCCATACTTTTTTCCCTCTTTTGCACACCAGTATTTCTACGTGCACTTGTATCATTCCATTGTTAATTTGCTAAATTGTAATTACTTCGCTAGTATTGGCCTATTTATTGCCTTACGTCCTTACTCCATTTGCACACACTGTATATAGATTTTCCTATTGTGTTATTGACTGTACTTTTGTTTATCCCATGTGCACCTCTGTGTTGTTGTTTTTTGCCCCACTACTTTGCTTTATCTTACGGGGCGGCAGGGTAGCCTAGTGGTTAGAGCATTGGACTAGTAACCGAAAGGTTGCAAGTTCAAATCCCTGAGCTGACAAGGTACAAAATCTGTTGTTCTGCCCCTGAACAGGCAGTTAACCCACTGTTCCTAGGCCATCATTGAAAATAAGAATGTGTTCTTAACTGACTTGCCTAGTAAAATAAAGGTAAAAAAAATATATAAAAAATAAAATAAAAATCTTGGCCAGGTCGCAGTTGTAAATGAAAACTTGTTCTCAACTGGCCTACCTGGTGAAATACATATTTTAAAAATAAAAATTCAACACCATAGTACCCTCCAAACTCATCATTAAGCTTGGGACTCGACCCCGCCCTGTGCAACTGGGTCCTGGACTTCCTGTCGGGCCGCCCCCATGTGGTGAAGTTGGAAACATCTCCACTCCGCTCAACATCAACAATGGGGCCCCACAAGAAGGGTGCGTTCTCAGCCCTCTCCTGTACTCCCTGTTCACCCACGGCTGTTTGGCCATACACGCTTCCAACTCAATCATCAAGTTTTCAGACCACACTACCCAGACAGTGTGATGAAGAAGGCGCAACAGCGCCTCCTCGATTTCAGGAGGCTGCAAAAATTGGGCTTGTCACCGAAAACCCTCACTATCTATTACAGGTACACAATTGAGAACATGCTGTCGGACTGTTTCACTGCCTGGTACGGCAACTGCACCGCCCACAACCGCATGGCTCTCCAGAGGGTGATGTGGTCTGCACAAATCATTACCGGGAGCGAACTACCTGCCCTCCAGGATACCTACAACACCCGATGTCACAGGAAGGCAAAAAAGATCATCAAGGATAATAACCACATGAGCCACTACCTGTTCACCGCGTTACCATCCAGAAGGCGAGGTCAGCACAGGTGCATCAAAGCTGGGACAGAGATATTGAAAAACAGCTTCTATCTCAAGGCCATCAGATTGTTAAACAGCCACCACTAGCACAGAGAGGCGGTTGCCCTATATACACAGACTTGATATCATTGGCCAATTTAATAAATGGAACACTAGTCACTTTAATAATGCCACTTTAAGAATGTTTACAAATCTCACATTACTCATCTCATGTGTATATAATGGATACTGTATCCTTCACTATCTATTCTTTACAATCTATTGCATCTTAGTCACTCTGTCACTGCTCAACCATATATGTTATACTTATATATTCTCATCCCATTCCTTTACTAGATTGAGTGTACTAGGTTTTGTTTGCGGAATTATTAGATATTAGGTTTTGTTGTGGAATTTGTTAGATATTAGGTTTGGTTGTGGAATTGTTAGAGATGACCTGTTAGATACTGCTGCACTGTCGGATCTAGTAGCATAAGCATTTCACTACACTCGCAATAACATCTGCTAACCATGTGTTTGTGACCAATACAATTTGATTTGATTTGATTTGTGAAGGGTGCACGACAACACCTTTTCCCCCTCAGGACACTGAAAAGATTTGTCATGGGTCCTCAGATCCTCAAAAAGTTATACAGTTGCACCATCGAGAGCATCCAGACCAATTGCATCACCGCCTACTATGGCAACTGCTCGGCATCTGATCATAAGGCGCTACAGAGGGTAGTGCGTACAGCCCAGTACATCACTGGGGCCAAGCTTGATGCCATCCAGGAAGCTTGGTTATTGTTATTTTATTGGGTTACATTCTATTATCTTTTCAATTTTGTTTATTTGGTAAATATTTTCTTAACTCTTCTTGAACTGCACTGTTGGTTAAGGGCTTCTAATTAAGCATTTCACGGTAATGTTTACACTTGTTGTAATCGGCGCATGTGACAAATATGATTATTTGCATGTGATTCGATTATTTAGGGGGCTGGATTATTCATAATTGGTAGTTACTACTGGTGAGGTGCACCTGCCTCGTTATCTTCATTTCACCCTAAACCTTTGCGTTTATGAATTCCGGGCAGCTAGAATAACCATGTGTTACTCTATTCCTTCCTTGTTATTCAGGTATCTAACATTTTATAACTATCATTTTATAACTACCATGTGTATGTTTTTTATTAACAAATGAATATCGACAAACAAAAAGGTGAAACTTTTTCATTTAAATTAAAGTAGTGCCAAATTGTTAAAATTAATTTATAAAGTGAAAAAATATAGGTTTTGGTGGCTATCCATCGTTATTCACATGAGATGAAAGCAGCCAAGGAAACAAAACCCAGATTTCATGCTGCATTTTAAAACCATAAAATAAAAAATAAAAAAATGTATTGTGGCACATCATAATTTGGGTCTGGTTGATGTGTAATAACATTTGTGTTTCTGTGGGCTTCAGGGATTTGTACTCAGTGCATATTGAGGGCCCTTAGCATGAACAGAACTCTGTCATCCCTCTACAATCTGTGAATAAATTACTATTGGTGTTTGTTGCAACATCATAAGCAAACTATAGCATGCGTTAATGTAGTGTTTACACACAATTTTTTAGGATTTGATTGAATATTCATTATTACACGTGTGTGTGTGTGTGTCCATGTCCTTGTGCACGCACACCTGTGTGTGTGTGTTGTTTGTTTTTCCTTTGAGGCAGATACTACACAGATAAATCATGTACATCTGATGGGGAAGGGAAGACGGTGCACTACACTACATGAGGCACCATGAGGCATGGCTTGAGACAGATTTAATATATTATCAAGACTTCCATGACCCTGAGCGCACTCTGTACCTCCGCCTGGGAACACAGCGCTGTCCACAATAAAGCAGTCACAAATAAATTACTTGGAAAGTGACTGATGACTCACAATCAGGAAGAGTAGCTGCGGCTTTTGCAATAGCTAATGGGGATCCTGATAAAATAGCAAATACCAATGAGGGCTCACGTGGTCTGAGAACCCCGAGCTTCCGTGTATCTCTGTCGCTGAGGGCTATTCTGTTAAACAAATGTTATGTACTGTTACATATAGCCGAGAATCATGTAGAGCCGCAAGAAAGTGGCCAGCACTGTGTGATAGTGAGCGCTGTGCGCCAGTGATGAAGGTTCATCTGCCATAGACTATTCTCCTAGTGGGGTTCCTATGAGAAACATAACCAAACAGAGACCACATAGAGAGCTTGCAGTAATTATGAATTTGTTCCAAACAGATGCCTGGTGTTTGCTTTTTATAACAATAACATATCAACTAAAATAATATGTAGTTCAGAGCAAAGCTCTGATATGAATACCAAAGGCAATATTTTGTCTTTGTTTTTGGAGTCTTTGGCTACCTCATGGTCTAGTGTTTAGAGCGTTGGGCCTGTAATTGAAAGGTTGTTAGATCAAATCCCTGAGCTGACAAGGTAAAAATATGTCGTTCTGTCCCTGAACAAGGCAGTTAACCCACTGTTCCTACACTGTCATTGGAAATAAGAAATTGTTCTTAACTGACTTGCCTAGTTAAATAAAAATACAATTGGCAGTGTAAGCTGATTATTGACATCTCAGAGGGCATACATAAGAGGTGTATTTGATTGAAGACTGTAAGTTGTGTGCAGTTTGTTTCCCAACAAAGTCAGAAAAGATGACTCAGCCCACATAAAGGAACTCCAGAGGTTTTTGGGCACTGGTTCCCCCACAGCAACTTTGTAAATCTCAACTCCAAGGTTTCATATCTCACTGTGGAACAGGAAGAGCTGCCAGAGGGGGGAAGGGGGAGGGGAGAGGGGGGGGGGTATGAATTATGCTGGTGTAATGTGACAAATGAGACATATAGGCCTATCTCCTAGTGTCTACCCCCATGGAACAAAACAGCACAATGCACTCATGCAACCATCAACCATCCCTTAGGAGACCTACTGGATGGCAGGACTGCAGCTCTCTACACGCAGGTAAGTACCTCTATGAGGACTATGTACAAGGACTATTTTAGTCTGTTAAATAAATTAACACTGCCAGGTTAACCTGAGGATGGAGAGAGCCTGTTAAACACTGCCAAGTTAACCTGAGGATGGAGAGAGCATGTTAAACACTGCCAGGTTAACCTGAGGATGGAGAGAGGATGTTAAACACTGCCAGGTTAACCTGAGGATGGAGAGAGCCTGTTAAACACTGCCAGGTTAACCTGAGGATGGAGAGAGCATGTTAAACACTGCCAGGTTAACCTGAGGATGGAGAGAGCCTGTTAAACACTGCCAAGTTAACCTGAGGATGGAGAGAGCATGTTAAACACTGCCAGGTTAACCTGAGGATGGAGAGAGGATGTTAAACACTGCCAGGTTAACCTGAGGATGGAGAGAGCATGTTAAACACTGCCAGGTTAACCTAGATGGAAAGAGCCTGTTAAACACTGCCAAGTTAACCTGAGGATGGAGAGAGCATGTTAAACACTGCCAGGTTAACCTAGATGGAAAGAGCCTGTTAAACACTGCCAAGTTAACCTGAGGATGGAGAGAGCATGTTAAACACTGCCAGGTTAACCTGAGGATGGAGAGAGCCTGTTAAACACTGCCAGGTTAACCTGAGGATGGAGAGAGCCTGTTAAACACTGGTTAGGGTTACATTAGCTGTGGTAGAACTAGTTATGATATACAACAGTGCCCTCTGCTGATGTGTTATTTATTGATATACAAATACAGACAGACAGACAGACAGACAGACAGACAGACAGACAGACAGACAGACAGACAGACAGACAGACAGACAGACAGACAGACAGACAGACAGACAGACAGACAGACAGACAGACAGACAGACAGACTGACTGACTGACTGACTGACTGACTGACTGACTGACTGACTGACTGACTGACTGACTGACTGACTGACTGGCTGACTGACTGACAGATGGATAAACAAACGGACAGGCGGGCAGACAGACAGACAGACAGGCAGATAGACAAGCATGCAGGCAGACAGACAGACAGACAGACAGACAGACAGACAGACAGACAGACAGACAGACAGACAGACAGACAGACAGACAGACAGACAGATAGACAAGCATGCAGACAGACAGACAGACAGACAGACAGACAGACAGACAGACAGACAGACAGACAGACAGACAGACAGACAGACAGACAGACAGACAGACAGACAGACAGACAGACAGACAGACAGACAGACAGACAGGCGGGCATACAGACAGACAGACAGACGGATAAACAAACAGACAGACAGGCAGACAGACAGACAGACAGACAGACAGACAGACATGGCTGTCTGTCTGTATGTTTGTTTATCCATCTGCCTACCTGCCTGTCTGCCTGTCTGTCTGCCTGTAACTAACCAACAACTGTAACGATGTATTTGACAGACAACAAGTGCTCATTGTTCAAAATTATATATCTGTTTTCAATAACATTGGAGACAAAATAGTTGATATGTTGTCAACTACCTAACGGAACCCGTCTGTTTTGTTGCTATACAACCAACCTGTCTATACCACATCAAACCACTCCCCCTCCTCCATCTTTTTGAAAATGCTCCCAATGACAGAACCAGATAAATCATTCTACATTATTTCGCCCAAAAGCTTGAAGATATTTGTGACAAATTGTTAAAGGGGACAGGATTTAACATAAATGGAGACAATATCGTAGTCAGTACAAGTATGATTTGTGTACCAGAGGCAGATTTCATTGCTGTTGAAGCTGCATACAAACAGATTTCAATGTTGACGATCATCAAGGACAACCACCCGAGCCACTGCCTGTTCACCCCTCTATCATTCAGAAGGCGAGATGCCTCATAGCTGGGACCAGGAGACTGAAAAACAGCTTCTATCTCAAGGCCATCAGACTGTTAAACAGCCACCACTAGCACAGAGAGGCTGCTGTCCTATATATACAGACATTAAATCACTGGCCACTTTAATAATGGAACACTAGTCACTTTAATAATGGAACACTAGTCACTTTAATAATGGAACACTAGTCACTTTAATAATGGAACACTAGTCACTTTAATAATGGAACACTAGTCACTTTAATAATGGAACACTAGTCACTTTAATAATGGAACACTAGTCACTTTAATAATGGAACACTAGTCACTTTAATAATGGAACACTAGTCACTTTAATAATGGAACACTAGTCACTTTAATAATGGAACACTAGTCACTTTAATAATGGAACACTAGTCACTTTAATAATGGAACACTAGTCACTTTAATAATGGAACACTAGTCACTTTAATAATGGAACACTAGTCACTTTAATAATGGAACACTAGTCACTTTAATAATGGAACACTAGTCACTTTAATAATGGAACACTAGTCACTTTAATAATGGAACACTAGTCACTTTAATAATGGAACACTAGTCACTTTAATAATGGAACACTAGTCACTTTAATAATAATGGAACACTAGTCACTTTAATAATGGAACACTAGTCACTTTAATAATGGAACACTAGTCACTTTAATAATGGAACACTAGTCACTTTAATAATGGAACACTAGTCACTTTAATAATGGAACACTAGTCACTTTAATAATGGAACACTAGTCACTTTAATAATGGAACACTAGTCACTTTAATAATGGAACACTAGTCACTTTAATAATGGAACACTAGTCACTTTAATAATGGAACACTAGTCACTTTAATAATGGAACACTAGTCACTTTAATAATGGAACACTAGTCACTTTAATAATGGAACACTAGTCACTTTAATAATGGAACACTAGTCACTTTAATAATGGAACACTAGTCACTTTAATAATGGAACACTAGTCACTTTAATAATGGAACACTAGTCACTTTAATAATGTTTACATATCTTGGATTACTCATCTCATATGTATAGACTGTATTATATTCTGTTCTACTGTATCTTAGTCTATGCCGCTCTGACATTGCTCATCCAAATATGTATATATTCTAAATTCCATTATTTTACTTTAGATTTGTTGTGAAATTGCTAGATATTACTTGCTAGATATTACTGCACTGCCGGAGCTAGAAACTACAAGCATTTCGCTACACTCTGTAATAACATCTGCTAAACACGTGTATGTGACCAATAAAATGTGATGTGATTGGACAAGGACAGTGCCGATTACCCGTGGTTGCTTGTCTAACCTCATGGTGGCAGTGTTAATCTAGAAAACACTTGTCTTCTCATGTCGGTTCTTACTGTTTGGCACTTCACAGAAGAAAAAAAAATCATAATTTGTGTCTTGAGAAGTCTGAGGATTACTTATTTGATATTTGTTGACAAAATCATGATACAAAACCCCTGTTATTTTTTTTCACTCTTTTTTTTCTCTCTCAAAATAATACATATAGACACACGCCTATATATAGGCAGCAGGGTAGCCTAGTGGTTAGAGTGGAGAGGTGGCAGGGTAGCCTAGTGGTTAGAGTGGAGAGGTGGCAGGGTAGCCTAGTGGTTAGAGTGGAGAGGTGGCAGGGTAGCCTAGTGGTTAGAGTGGAGAGGCAGCAGGGTAGCCTAGTGGTTAGAGTGGAGAGGTGGCAGGGTAGCCTAGTGGTTAGAGTGGAGAGGTGGCAGGGTAGCCTAGTGGTTAGAGTGGAGAGGTGGCAGGGTAGCCTAGTGGTTAGAGTGGAGAGGTGGCAGGGTAGCCTAGTGGTTAGAGTGGAGAGGTGGCAGGGTAGCCTAGTGGTTAGAGTGGAGAGGTGGCAGGGTAGCCTAGTGGTTAGAGTGGTTGGAGAGGTGGCAGGGTAGCCTAGTGGTTAGAGTGGCAGGGAGAGTGGTGGCAGGGTAGCCTAGTGGTTAGAGTGGAGAGGTGGCAGGGTAGCCTAGTGGTTAGAGTGGAGAGGTGGCAGGGTAGCCTAGTGGTTAGAGTGGAGAGGTGGCAGGGTAGCCTAGTGGTTAGAGTGGAGAGGTGGCAGGGTAGCCTAGTGGTTAGAGTGGTTAGAGTGGTTGGAGAGGTGGCAGGGTAGCCTAGTGGTTAGAGTGGAGAGGTGGCAGGGTAGCCTAGTGGTTAGAGTGGAGAGGTGGCAGGGTAGCCTAGTGGTTAGAGTGGAGAGGTGGCAGGGTAGCCTAGTGGTTAGAGTGGAGAGGCAGCAGGGTAGCCTAGTGGTTAGAGTGGAGAGGTGGCAGGGTAGCCTAGTGGTTAGAGTGGAGAGGTGGCAGGGTAGCCTAGTGGTTAGAGTGGAGAGGTGGCAGGGTAGCCTAGTGGTTAGAGTGGAGAGGTGGCAGGGTAGCCTAGTGGTTAGAGTGGAGAGGTGGCAGGGTAGCCTAGTGGTTAGAGTGGAGAGGCAGCAGGGTAGCCTAGTGGTTAGAGTGGAGAGGTGGCAGGGTAGCCTAGTGGTTAGAGTGGAGAGGTGGCAGGGTAGCCTAGTGGTTAGAGTGGAGAGGCAGCAGGGTAGCCTAGTGGTTAGAGTGGAGAGGTGGCAGGGTAGCCTAGTGGTTAGAGTGGAGAGGTGGCAGGGTAGCCTAGTGGTTAGAGTGGAGAGGTGGCAGGGTAGCCTAGTGGTTAGAGTGTAGAGGTGGCAGGGTAGCCTAGTGGTTAGAGTGGAGAGGTGGCAGGGTAGCCTAGTGGTTAGAGTGGAGAGGTGGCAGGGTAGCCTAGTGGTTAGAGTGGAGAGGTGGCAGGGTAGCCTAGTGGTTAGAGTGGAGAGGTGGCAGGGTAGCCTAGTGGTTAGAGTGGTTAGAGTGGAGAGGTGGACAGTGGGGTAGCCTAGTGGTTAGAGTGGAGAGGTGGCAGGGTAGCCTAGTGGTTAGAGTGGAGAGGTGGCAGGGTAGCCTAGTGGTTAGAGTGTAGAGGTGGCAGGGTAGCCTAGTGGTTAGAGTGGAGAGGTGGCAGGGTAGCCTAGTGGTTAGAGTGGAGAGGTGGCAGGGTAGCCTAGTGGTTAGAGTGGAGAGGTGGCAGGGTAGCCTAGTGGTTAGAGTGGAGAGGTGGCAGGGTAGCCTAGTGGTTAGAGTGGAGAGGTGGCAGGGTAGCCTAGTGGTTAGAGTGGAGAGGTGGCAGGGTAGCCTAGTGGTTAGAGTGGAGAGGTGGCAGGGTAGCCTAGTGGTTAGAGGAGAGGTGGCAGGGTAGCCTAGTGGTTAGAGTGGAGAGGTGGCAGGGTAGCCTAGTGGTTAGAGTGGAGAGGTGGCAGGGTAGCCCAGTGGTTAGAGTGGAGAGGTGGCAGGGTAGCCTAGTGGTTAGAGTGGAGAGGTGGCAGGGTAGCCTAGTGGTTAGAGTGTAGAGGCGGCAGGGTAGCCTAGTGGTTAGAGTGGAGAGGTGGCAGGGTAGCCTAGTGGTTAGAGCGTTGGACTAGTAAACGAAAGATTGCAAGTTTTGTCTTGAATTTCTGTTCTGTTCCCTTCTTACTCCGGGCTTGTTAGTGATGTGTGAGAGAGATACAGTCACGATGTTTGCTGAAGTAATTTGCTGTGTAGCGTCTGCATGTGCAGAGATAGCAGTAGACATTCCCTTTACCTTAATTTAGTATTACAGTCACATTATCACTGTTCACGCCAACATGACTCTAATGCCCAATTAAGACATTTTGTCTCTGGTAGAGAGATCAAAAAAACGACAAAAAATAAATAAATACATACTTTCATACATAATTTAGTAGGAAACAGTTTAAAAGATCCCCAAAACTTTGAGATAGATGTAGAGTGATATTCATATTTATGGTTTGAATTTGAGTGTAGCCTGACACACAATGATTTAACAAAACACAATTGGAACACTGTGGTACATTTAAAGAAGCAGTGACATTGTGGTTAGTAAAATATTACCCCTGAATGGGATTTCAACGAAGGCTAAACATGTCTGGTCAGAGAACGTATTGGAAGCAGATTCAGTAGCTATACTACAATAATCTGTCTAGCTGTTTCTCAGAGCAGAGAAATACACTTAATTGGCATAGAAACTATAACAATCTGTTGCTCCTGTAGAAAATCAGCACCATTCACTGTGGCGGCACTATGTACTACAGTGATATAAATGACAACTGTTGATATGTGACTCCTGAAAGAGGAGTGAGTTGGCTAGACGATGGAAAAACGGATGTGACCACAGTGCGCTGTGAGACTAGTTTTAGTTGGCAGTGGCCCTTTAATTTCCAGAAGAGCTCTGGATGGAAGCATTAGGGACAGCACACAACAGGCCTGTGATTACAGCTCCCAGCATTCAAACGCAGGTCTTTATGACGTTGCCACGGTAACAAACACCATGTCTTTTTCCGACAGCATTTGCTCTCCATCTGAACCTGTGGACTCCACAATACCACCATTTAACACCAGCACTAATAGGAAGCTCTCAGGGAAGTTCAGACGACACCAATGGGTTACATTAAGAATGAATTGATTGTGTTAAAAAGGTGTCTGTTTCTTTGCCTGTTTTCGGGTTAAATCGTATTTCCTTAAATCTTAGACATATAACAATTTATCTTGTTGATTTTGGTTGTTTTCTTGGCTTAGACAGAAAAGTTTATCCAGTGTGTGTGTGTGTGTGTGTGTGTGTGTGTGTGTGTGTGTGTGTGTGTGTGTGTGTGTGTGTGTGTGTGTGTGTGTGTGTGTGTGTGTGTGTGTGTGTGTGTGTGTGTGTGTGTGTGTGTGTGTGTGTGTGTGTGTGTGTATTTGGTGCAGCATGGTGTTATGTTGTCATCTCTCTCCGGTGATACTCAGTCACGCTCCGGTGATACCCAGTCACGCTCCGGTGATACTCAGTCAACTGACCGTCTCCTTCACCTCCCCTTGACTACTCCCACGTGGATGTTGTTATAAAACAGGAAAACAGGCTGAGCCCACGTAAACAGCATAGATATTTATTTCATGTTTATCAGACCATGCACAATCCAAGATGTTAGGGAGCTACTTTAATATTCACATCGCGCTTTTTGTTGTTGTACAGCGTTAGGCATTTACGCAGAGTAACATTTTATGGCAGATTACGCAGAGTAATATTTTATGGCAAGAGAACTCTCAGACAGCTGTACAGCAGCAGTACTGGTTATGCTCTCTACATAAAAACCTAGGAACAAGGCTCTTTCTTTTGGTGGGTCATTTTCAATCACCTCATTAACATGAGTTCTGGCTGCCATGGTACATTCAATATTTCAATTAAATATGTATTTATGCATGAACGTTATATTCATGTGTACCTACAGTCACTAGTATGTAACAGCCAGGATGAAAAAGAAAAGGTGAGTCTGTATAGTATCGCATGTTTAATTGTACATTGAAACGATAAGGGGATAATTACATCAGAGAGTGTGTGAAAGAGGAGACAAAGGTTTTGCCAAAAATAGATGATGCGTTATGTTCTAGTGGGGAGAGAATGGGAATGAAAACAGTTGAACAGGACATTATTCACTGGCAAATGAACTCGGTCTAATGTATTATCAACTCTCTGGTACTGCCTTGTAAGGTTTTGATTTAGATGTTGTTTTTTTGTTATTATTATTATTTTTTTTTTTGGGGGGGGTGGGGGTGGTATTTATTTTAATTACATTTTTATTAAAACTTTATTTAACTAGGCAAGTCAGTTAAGAACAAATTCTTATTTACAATGACGGCCAAACCCGGAACACGCTGGACAAATTGTGCGGTGCCCTACGGGACTCCCAATCACGGCTGGTTGTGATACAGCCTGGGGTAGATCAGCTTTAACAGTGCAGATAGATTGTGGCTTCTATCAATGTAATTATCTGCATAATTTCCAGTCCCCCATTTATTTTTTGGTAAATATACACGACTGGTCATACGTTTTAGAGCACCTACTCATTATTGGGTTTTGTTTATTTTTAAAATGTTCTACATTGTAGAATAGTAGTGAAGACATCAAAACTGTGGAATAACACACTTGGAATCATGGTGTAACCAAAAGAAAATGAAGTATATTTTATATTTGAGATTCTTCAAATAGTCACCCTTTGCCTTGATGGCAGCTTTATACACGCTTGGCGTTCTCTCAACCAGCTTCATGAGGTAGTCACCTGGAATGCATTTCAATTAACAGGAGTGCCTTGTTAAAAGTGAATTTGTGGAATGTCTTTCCTTCCTAATGTGTTTGAGCCAATCAGTGGTGTTGTGGTAAGGTAGGGTGGTATACAGAAGATAGCCCTATTTGGTAAAAGACCAAGTCCATATTATGGCAAGAACAGCTCAAATAAGCAAAGAGAAATGACAGTCCATCATTACTGTAAGACATGAAGGTCAGTCAATGTGGAAAATTGCTGTCGCTATAAACCATCAAGCCCTATGATGAAACTGGCTCTCATGAGGACCGCCACAGGAAAGGAAGACCCGGAGTTACCTCTACTGCAGAGGATAAGTTCATGAGATTTACCAGCCTCAGAAATCGCAGCCCAAATAAATGCTTCACAGGGTTCAAGTAACAGACACATCTCAACATCAACTGTTCAGAGGAGACTGCGTGAATCAGGCCTTCATGGTCGAATTGCTGCAAAGAAACCACTACTAAAGGAAACTAATAATAAGAAGAGACTTGCTTGGGCCTTAAAACATGAGTAATATACATTAGACCAATGGAAATGTGTCCTTTGGTCTGGAGTCCAAATTGGAGATCTTTGGTTCCAACCGCTGTGTCTTTGTGAGACACGGTGGGGGTGAACGGATGGTCTCAGATGGATATTTCCCACCATAAAGCATGGAGGAGGAGGTGTTATGGTGTGGGGTTGCTTTGCTGTTGACACTGTTTGTGATTTATTTAGAATTCAAGGCACATTTCACCAGCATGGCTACCACAGAATTCTGCAACAATACGCCATCCTATCTGGTTTGGGCTTAGTGGGACTATCATTTGTTTTTCAACAGGACAATGATCCAACACACCTCCAGGCTGTGCAAGGGCTATTTTACCAAGAAGGAGAGTGATGGAGTGTTGCATCAGATGACCTGGACTCCACAATCCCACAAACTCAACCACATTTAGATGGTTTGGGATGAGTCTGACTGCAGAGTTAAGGAAAAGCAGCCAACAAGTCCTCAGCATATGTGGGAACTCTTTCAGGACTGTTGTAAAAGCATTCCAGGTGAAGCTGATTGAGAGAATGCCAAGAGTGTGCAAAGCTGTCAACAAGGCAAAGGGTGGCTATTTGAATAATCTCAAATATAAAATATATTTTGATTTCTTTTACACTTTTTTTTTGTTACTACAGAATCTGTCGTTCTGCCCCTGAACAGGCAGTTAACCCACTGTTCTTAGACCAGTTAACCCACTGTTCCAAGACCAGTTCCTAGGCAGTCATTGAAAATAAGAATTTGTTTTAAACTGACTTGCCTGGTTAAATAAGATAAATGAAAATGTTTCATTTAATTTTTATGTTTTTTATTCTACAATGTTTATAAAAATAATTTGAATAGTAGGTGTTTTTTATGTCTCCTGTGTCATTTTTTTCTTTAACCCCTTCCTACAATGTAAGAAAATTGTAAAAATAAACCGCAAAACTCCTTGAACACCGAATGAGTAGGTGTCTGTACAAATGTCCATCCCTTCAGCTTCCCATTCTATCCGTTTCCCATCTATCTCTGCTGGTCTTATTAGGTTCTTTCCCTCTTTTATCTCTCTTCCCCCCCTCAGCTCCACTCTCCCCTCCCATCTATCTCTGAACTCTCCAGTCATTGGAGTCAAAACTCCCTCATAGACAATTTCTTCCTTTGTGTTCCGTTCCTGTCCGGTTCTTTGTCTAGAACACTTATCGCCCCTCTCTTCTCTGGTGACAGGTCCAGTTAGTCTGTCTGCATACTATCAAGATCCATCCCTCTCAGTTTTTTCACAGATGCATTTTCGTGTCCCACCCTTCAGCTCCACTCAACCCCTCCCATCTATCTCTGAACATAAGTTCTGAGATTTACCAGCCTCATCCCTCCCATCTTCACAGGGTTCAGTCCATCCCTTCAGCTCCACTCATCCCTGTTCACCGCGTGAATCCCTTCAGCTCGAATTGCTCCCTAAGGAAACTAATAATAAGAAGAGACTTGCATCTATCTCTGAACATTAGACCAATGGAAATGTGTCCTTTGGTCTGGACACCCTTCAGATCCTTTGGTTCCCCTCCCATCTATCTCTGAACACCGTCCAGTCCATCCCTTCAGCTCCACTCTTCCTCCCATCTATGGCTCTGAACACCGTCCATCCCTTCAGTCCATCCCTTCAGCGTCCAGTCCACTCCTTTCCCACCTCCCATCTATCTGACACTGTTTGTGATTTATTTAGAATTCAACACCGTCCAGTCCATCCCTTCAGCTCCACTCATCCCCTCCCGTCTATCTCTGAACACCGTCCAGTCCATCCCTTCAGCTCCATGCCTCATCCCCTCCCGTTCTATCTCTGAACACCGTCCAGTCCATCCCTTCAGCTCCACTCATAAACCCCTCCCATCTATCTCTGAACACCGTTTGACCAGTCCATCCCTTCAGACACTCACACCTCTCCCTCTTCTCAACACAGATGCAGTCCATCCCTTCAGCTCCACTCATCCCCTCCCGTCTATCTCTGAACACCGTCCAGTCCATCCCTTCAGCTCCACTCATCCCCTCCCGTCTATCTCTGAACACCGTCCAGTCCATCCCTTCAGCTCCACTCATCCCCTCCCATCTATCTCTGAACACCGTCCAGTCCATCCCTTCAGCTCCACTCATCCCCTCCCATCTATCTCTGAACACCGTCCAGTCCATCCCTTCAGCTCCACTCATCCCCTCCCATCTATCTCTGAACACCGTCCAGTCCATCCCTTCAGCTCCACTCATCCCCTCCCATCTATCTCTGAACACCGTCCAGTCCATCAGCTCCACTCATCCCCTCCCATCCCCTTCAGCTCCACTCATCCCCTCCCATCACTCATCCCCTCCCATCTATCTCTGAACACTCTGAACACCCAGTCCATCCCTTCAGCTCCACTCATCCCCTCCCATCTATCTCTGAACACCGTCCAGTCCATCCCTTCAGCTCCACTCATCCCCTCCCATCTATCTCTGAACACCGTCCAGTCCATCCCTTCAGCTCCACTCATCCCCTCCCATCTATCTCTGAACACCGTCCAGTCCATCCCTTCAGTCCCCAGTCCATCCCCCCCTATCTCTGAACAGTCCAGTCCATCCCTTCAGCTCCCCATCCCCCCGTCTATCTCTGAACACCGTCCAGTCCATCCCTTCAGCTCCACTCATCCCCTCCCATCTATCTCTGAACACCGTCCAGTCCATCCCTTCAGCTCCACTCATCCCCTCCCGTCTATCTCTGAACACCGTCCAGTTTTGTTTTCTATTTGCCATCTATTTTTCAACATCTGTGCTGTGATGTTTCACAGAAGTTCTGAACCTTTCTATTCTCATAGTTTTTACAGATTGTAAATTAAAGATACCATTTTTTGCTAAGAGTATTATTATATTATTAATCTATTGACTATGACTTTTCAAATCACCCAGCAGTGCTTTTTGCAGAGTTAGCTCCAGGTAAATGTTGCAATTCTTCAACCATTCCTGACCTTGCGATCAAAAACATGGGCAGTAATGATTCTGTCTCTTCGCAGCACAATCTGCAGAGCTGGGAAGGTTGTATCCCCCATATACAGTATATAACATTCTATTGGTTGCAATAATTTTGTATAATAATTTAAATTGAAAAACTCTACGTTTTGAATCCAGTGTCGTTTTGTATATCAGTCCAAAAAACATGTGCCATGGAATCGGTACATTCAAAATCTCTTCCCAACTATTTTGCAATCTGTATGGCACAGCTGTCAAATGGTTGGTCCTTAAATGAAACAGGTATACTTTTTTATATATCATCATTTTCCTTAACCAGTTTTGGTCTTTAATGCAGTGCCGACAGACATGTTCCTTTCCTTCTCCCTCTTCCATTTTTGCAGAAATGCTGCAATTAGTTGGTTGTAATTTTGGATAGAGTACACATTTCCATATATTTTTTGTTATCTGCATGTGTGACATAACTCCACCAGTCCTCTTTATAATATCATTTACATGGGTTATACCGCCCCCCCCCACTCCTAAAATATTTATTTTATGAATCCGTATATTTGAGTTTAACAACAATATTTGTTCAATATTTTTTTCTGGTGGATTACAGTGAAATTGCAACCAACCGTCTATGACTTCTTTTAAAAATATAATAATAATAAATGAATAATGAAATGAATATATTTTTCATTTTCAAATAACCGAAAGTGAGAGGTTGTAATCTGAATAAAGGGGAAAAGATCATTCTTGAACGTGGGGTGAGCCATTCTTACTAATCTGTTAGCGAACCAGTTCGGATTTAAGTATAGCTTTTGTATGACTGAAGCCTTTAGTGAGAGGTCTAATGCTTTAATATTTCATAATTTCTTCCCTCTGAATTCATGTTCATTATATAAATAGGCCCGTTTAATTTAGCCTGGTTTACCGTTCCAAATGAAATGTAATCTTTTTTTTTCACGTAATTTAAAAAAACAAGCCGTTAGCTCTAGGCAGGGTCATAAGTAAATACTGTAGGTAAACTGGGATATGACTCATAAATTCATTAGGGGGATTTTATCCACAAATAGATGGTTAATTCCCTTTCCATGGTAGCATGATCTCATCTGTTTTTGCTAACTTTCTATTAAAATCTATTGTAGTGAGATGATTTGTTTATTTTGAGGTATGAAAAAAAAGCGAGTATGTCCACTTCACCCGTCAGATCATTTTATTGGTAAACTGTTCAAGTTTGATTTTTTTAGTGATCCAATACGTAATGTAGTACACTGATCATCATTTGGTTGTAATCCAACGAGGTCAGAACATGTTTCTAGATCCTCGATGAGGCTGTGGAGGGATTTAAATTGTGGATTTAAAAGAAAACATGAACCATCAGGGTAAAATGACACCTTTGTTTTTACTCCTCTTGACAGTTTAATAATGTCTGAGAAGTAAACGTGACTTACTCCTTTACACATAGGGTTATTATACATACCTTTAACCCATTTTATAAGAGATTCTCCAAATATATTCCAGGCATTTATATATAAATTCCAGTCGTACTTTATCAAAGGCCTTATCAAAGTCAGCTATGAATACCAGGCCTTGATTCCCAGGTTTTTCATAATGATCTATTGTTTCCAATACTTGTCTTATATTATCTCCAATGTATTGTCCATGTAAAAAACCTGTCTGATTAAGATGAATAGTATCCAACAATAGCATTTGAATTCTGTGCCATACATTTTGCAATAATTTTTGCATCACAACACTGAAGTGTTGCGCCTCCAGTTTTGTTTAAATGGACTGGATCTTTATATTGACCATATGGGTCCTGTTTCAGTAATAATAAAAATCAGACCTTCTTGTTGCGTGTCTGATAATCTACCATTTAAATAGGATCATAGGTTTTATATACCTCTCCTGCCTTCTACTGTCAGTGCTAGTCTCTCCTGCCTTCTACTGTCAGTACTAGTCTCTCCTGCCTTCAACTGTCAGTGCTAGTCTCTCCTGCCTTCTACTGTCAGTGCTAGTCTCTCCTGCCTTCTACTGTCAGTGCTAGTCTCTCCTGCCTTCAACTGTCAGTGCTAGTCTCTCCTGCCTTCTACTGTCAGTGCTAGTCTCTCCTGCCTTCAACTGTCAGTGCTAGTCTCTCCTGCCTTCTACTGTCAGTGCTAGTCTCTCCTGCCTTCTACTGTCAGTGCTAGTCTCTCCTGCCTTCAACTGTCAGTGCTAGTCTCTCCTGCCTTCTACTGTCAGTGCTAGTCTCTCCTGCTTTCTACTGTCAGTGCTAGTCTCTCCTGCCTTCTACTGTCAGTGCTAGTCTCTCCTGCCTTCAACTGTCAGTGCTAGTCTCTCCTGCTTTCTACTGTCAGTGCTAGTCTCTCCTGCCTTCTACTGTCAGTGCTAGTCTCTCCTGCCTTCTACTGTCAGTGCTAGTCTCTCCTGCCTTCTACTGTCAGTGCTAGTCTCTCCTGCTTTCTACTGTCAGTGCTAGTCTCTCCTGCCTTCTACTGTCAGTACTAGTCTCTCCTGCCTTCTACTGTCAGTGCTAGTCTCTCCTGCCTTCAACTGTCAGTGCTAGTCTCTCCTGCTTTCTACTGTCAGTGCTAGTCTCTCCTGCCTTCTACTGTCAGTGCTAGTCTCTCCTGCCTTCTACTGTCAGTGCTAGTCTCTCCTGCCTTCTACTGTCAGTGCTAGTCTCTCCTGCCTTCTACTGTCAGTGCTAGTCTCTCCTGCTTTCTACTGTCAGTGCTAGTCTCTCCTGCCTTCTACTGTCAGTGCTAGTCTCTCCTGCCTTCTACTGTCAGTGCTAGTCTCTCCTGCCTTCAACTGTCAGTGCTAGTCTCTCCTGCTTTCTACTGTCAGTTCTAGTCTCTCCTGCCTTCAACTGTCAGTGCTAGTCTCTCCTGCCTTCTACTGTCAGTGCTAGTCTCTCCTGCCTTCTACTGTCAGTGCTAGTCTCTCCTGCCTTCTACTGTCAGTGCTAGTCTCTCCTGCCTTCAACTGTCAGTGCTAGTCTCTCCTGCCTTCTACTGTCAGTGCTAGTCTTTCCTGCCTTCAACTGTCAGTGCTAGTCTCTCCTGCTTTCTACTGTAAGTGCTAGTCTCTCCTGCCTTCTACTGTCAGTGCTAGTCTCTCCTGCCTTCTACTGTCAGTGCTAGTCTCTCCTGCCTTCTACTGTCAGTGCTAGTCTTTCCTGCCTTCAACTGTCAGTGCTAGTCTCTCCTGCTTTCTACTGTAAGTGCTAGTCTCTCCTGCCTTCTACTGTCAGTGCTAGTCTCTCCTGCCTTCTACTGTCAGTGCTAGTCTCTCCTGCCTTCTACTGTCAGTGCTAGTCTTTCCTGCCTTCAACTGTCAGTGCTAGTCTCTCCTGCTTTCTACTGTAAGTGCTAGTCTCTCCTGCCTTCTACTGTCAGTGCTAGTCTCTCCTGCCTTCTACTGTCAGTGCTAGTCTCTCCTGCCTTCTACTGTCAGTGCTAGTCTCTCCTGCCTTCTACTGTCAGTGCTAGTCTCTCCTGCCTTCTACTGTCAGTGCTAGTCTCTCCTGCCTTCTACTATCAGTGCTAGTCTCTCCTGCCTTCTACTGTCAGTGCTAGTCTCTCCTGCCTTCTACTGTCAGTGCTAGTCTCTCTGTCCTGCTTAATGATGATTAGCCTGTATAGTTACTTATAGCCCAGTATCAGGCGACAGATTTTTACAAAAGTGCTCAATTCTTTGTCCAGTTAACATGGAAACAGCTAGGGTACGCATGGCTGATAGCGCCTCTCTGAGTGATTCAATTGCAATCGATTTCTGACAAATGTCAGGAAAACCAAGAGTCTAGTGCCATTTAATCCATGTCAGATGAAAGCTGAAGGTAACAGGAGTCTGTTATCCTTCATGTGTCACCTCAGCTGCAGACTGACAAAGTGGCGCCATGTGTTTAATTGCCGTTAACACTTCTAGTGGGGAGCTACTGCCAGATTCTCAAAGTCACTGGCCAGTCAATGGGAGGGAGGCAGCAGGGAGGGTGGCGTCCAATGGGAGGGAAGCAGGAGGGAGGGTGGCGTTCAATGGGAGTGAAGAGAGAGGGAGGGCAGTGTATGATTGGGGTTGAGGGAGAGCAGCGTTTAATTGGGTTCGAGGGAAAGCAGCCATGTTTATTTGCTGGATTCAAGGAAATAAAAAGGTTTAAAGAAGTTTGAATTGTTTTTACACATACCAAGGATCATTTTGCTTTTTGCTTTTTAATTTTGAAGTATTAAAGTATATATATTTTTAAATTTAATAAAACATTTAATTTGGCCTTACTACTATTAGCCCATACAAACACATGGAACAACAGATAGTCCCCCCCCCCAAAAAAAAAAATCTAAAGGAGGTTTGTTCTGATGTGTCTGTCCTATTTATTTGACCCCATTATTTTTGGCACTAAACAATCTCCATATATATTGTACTTCCATAAAATGTTTTAAACTGATACTGGGGATATTCAGACGAGTGTTGTGAGGCTTGTGGGTATCGTACAACAAAACAACCAACATGTAAACGTTTGCGAGAGACTCGCCTTCCTACAGATATTAGTGTGTAGGAGTAAAACTAAAACTTCATCTGTAAAAGGGTAAAAGCTTTTTAAAAGCACTTAAAAGTAGCAGTAATATGAAGTACTTCTCTAGGTGAATGAGTCATACCACGAGGTTGTATGGGGATGAGTACCACTCCATTAGAGTGATGAACATTCAGAAGGTCTTAGTATTTAGATCAGTCATAGAGATGTGTGATTCACTTGCCATCTGTGAACACACTGCATCTACTAATTTCCCTCTATGTTGCCACTGTCTGGTTTCACGCGAATTAGATGATGTTTTCTTCACGATTACCCAGATTACTTTTCAGTGAAAGACAGTCATTAAATCAAACATAGGCCTTTTCTAATTTAGGCAAAAGTCTGTCTCCCTCTCTCCTCCGCCCTCTCCCCTCCGCCCTCTCTCTTCCGTGCCCCAGAAACCGATAAGTCACTGATGAGATGTAAATTCCTTAGTGGGGCGAAGCTGGAAGAGTGTCCTCCCCTATCTGCCACACCTCCTTGGAATCAGCTATTGTTTTGAGGGAGGAGAAAACCATGGAGACATTTAAAAATAATATGCTACGTACCATTTCATCTATATAAATGCTAAACTAATTTGATTTGTTTTGGTCACTTTACGTGTTTATTTTGTGATCCACCCCTGTAAACGTAATTTACCTGATGACGCGAGTGGAGGAAAGCCTCATTTCATACAAGCGCATTTTCGTCCAAGTTCACTCTCCTCGCCGCTTCTCCTCGATTACCTTTGACCTTTTCAAGAGGAGGCGAGAGACGATAGAGGAGAGAGGACGCAGGAGTTGAGCAAATCCAATTGAGAAAAGGCCTTTTACCCTCGAGTCAGAAAATGGCTTCACGGTAAATATCTACTTAAGACCCTTTAATTTCAGAGCCGGAGATTTACGGCAATAATGCACAGTGTCCACACAGTGTCCACACTTGGTCTGTGTCCACACTGACTGACTGTCTCCACCCCAAAGTCTTTAATGATGTGTTGATTGAAATACATTCACAGAATAACATGGGACATAATGTCATATCAGGTTTTTTTCAGAGAAGTTTGTTCTGACAGTTCAAGGTCACATGAATACGGACATGTCTTCTCGCCCCAACATTAAAGTTAAAGGGTTGTTATGCGTATCCCCTTTTTGTCAAAATGGGAGAGGAGACAAGTTTCGACTTTAAATAGAAACAGTTTGATGGAACACATCATTGAAGTTTCCATTATAGCATGAACCTTCCGTGAACGTTAGAACAATACAAAAGGCGTAATGTCTGTCTTCATAATACGCCTCTTATTTTGTAACCTGTGAGAAAAGCACCTTTTATCTTACCAGGATATAGAACAATCCTAGCCCACGAAGCAGCACATCACAAGGTCCTTCTATTTAACCTGTGTCATTCTAGTCGGGCGGCCAAGCTTTGTGTTTCACTAAATAGTGTATTGATTCACTAAACTGCGTATTGATTCAAGGCTCCAGTCTTATTCTTCTAAAATACTCCAATGTATCTGTCATAGTCAAAGCAGACATGTGCACCAGAGGTGTGAGGGCACCTTGGACAGAGTCTGTTGGACTACAGTACCAGTCAAAAGTCTAGACTCATCTACTCATTCAAGGGTTTGTCTTTATTATTTTTGTACTATTTTCTACATTGTATAATAATAGTGAAGACATCAAAACGATTAAATAACACATGGAATCATGTAGTAACCCAAAAAATGTTAAACAAATCAACATATATTTTATATTTGAGATTCTTCAAAGTAGCCACCCTTTGCCTTGATGACAGCTTTGCACACTCTTGGCATTCTCTCAACCAGCTTCATCTGGAAGGCTTTTCCTACGGTCTTGAATGAGTTCCCACATATACTGAGCACTTGTTGGCTGCTTTTCCTTCACTCTGCGGTCCAACTCATCCCAAACCATCTCAATTGGGTTGAGGTCGGTGATGGTGGAGGCCAGTTCATCTGATGCAGCACTCCATCACTCTCCTTCTTGGTCAAATAGTCCTTAGACAGTCTGGAGGTGTGTTAGGTCATTGTCCTGTTGAAAAACAAATGATTGTCTCAATAAGCACAAACCAGATGGGATGGAGTATCGCTGCAGAATGCTGTGGTAGCCATGCTGGTTAAGTGTGCCTTGAATTCTAAATAAATCACAGACAGTGTCACCAGAAAAGCACCCCCACAGCATCACACCTCCTCCTCCATTCTTCATGGTAGGAATCTCACATACGGAGATAATCTATTCACCTACTCTGAGTCTCACAAAGACACAGCGGTTGGAACCAAAAATCTCAAGTTTCCACCAGTCTAATGTCCATTGCTCATGTTTCTTGGCCCAGGCAAGTCTCTTCTTATTGGTGTCCTTTAGTAATGGTTTCTTTGCAGCAATTCGACCATGAAGGCCTGATTCACACAGTCTCCTCTGAACAGTTGATGTTGAGATGTGTCTGTTACTTGAACTCTGTGAAGCATTTATTTGGGCTGCAATTTCTGAGGCTGGTAACTCTAATGAATTTATTATCTGCAGCAGAGGTAACTCTGGGTCTTCTGTTCCTGTGGCGGTCCTCATGGGAGCCAGTTTCATCATAGTGCTTGATGGTTTTTGCGACAGCACTTGAAGAAACTTTAAAAGTTCTTGAAATTTTCCACATTGACTGACAATTTCTTAAAGTAATGATGGATTGTCATTTCTCTTTGCTTATTTGAGCTGTGCTTGGCAAAATATGGACTTGGTCTTTAACCAAATAGGACTATCTTCTGTATGACACCCCTATCTTGCCACAACACAACAGGCTCAAATGCATGAAAACAACGATAGGCTCAAACGCATGAAAAAGGAAAGAAATTCCACAAATTAACCTTTAAGAAGGCACATCTGTTAAGAAGTTAATTGAAATGCATTCCAGGTGACTACCTCATGAAGCTGGTTGAGAGAATGCCAAGAGTTTATAAAGCTGTCATCAAGGCAAAGGGTGGCTATTTGAAGAATCTCAAATATAAAATACATTTAATTTTTCTGGGAGTTACTACATGATTCTATGTGTTATTTCATAGTTTTGATGTCTTCACTATTATTCTACAATGTAGAAAAGAGGAAAAATAAGGGAAAATGAGTAGGTGTGTCCACATTTGTCACTGGTACTGTACATTGATGGGTGTGTGGCCCACAAAAATATCTGAACTCATCATGAGGGGCTGCATTTGCTTGCTGGTCTGTGTTCCCACATACCTACCTAAATGACTGTCTGTCAGTGATTGACATACCAAGAGGAAAACCGCTGATGCACAACCAAATGTCTAAATCGCACCTTGTGTATTCTGCTATTCTAACTCACAACAGTAAGTAAAGACCCCGATTCAGTTCTCTATTCTACTACTCTATTCTACTCTACTAATCTACTCTACTCTACTACTCTACTCTATTCTACTACTCAACTCTATTATACTACTCTACTCGACTCTACTGTACTGCTCTGTTCTACTACTCTACTCTACTCTACTCTACTCTACTCTACTCTACTCTACTCTACTCTACTCTACTCTACTCTACTCTACTAATCTATTCTATTAATCTACTCTACTCCACTACTCTATTCTACTTCTACTCTACTCTACTCTACTCCACTATTCTACTACTCTAGTCTACTACCCTACTGTACTCTACTCCACTACTTTACTCTATTCTGCTACTCTACTTTACTAAACTACCATTCAATATTACTCAACTTTACTACTCTATTACTATACAACATTACTTTAGTCTACTATACAATTCTACTCCACTCTACAACTATACCCTGCTACTCTACTACTCTACTCCACACTACTCTACTACTCTAGTACCTTACTCTATTCTATTCTTCTGCTCTACTATATTACTTTACTACTCTACTACTGTGCTCAACTCTACTACTCTATGTCTCTACTACTATACTACTCTGCTCTACTAATATACTCTACAACTCTACTACTCTATTCTACTACTGTACTACTGTACTCTACTCTACTACTATACAACTCTACTACTCTATTCTACTACTGTAGTATTGTACTGTACTCTACTAATCTATGACTCTACTACTACTGCTCTACTACTACTACTACTCCACTCTGTTCCACCAATATACTACTCTATTACTCTACTACTCTACTACTGTACTCTAAACTGATATATTATATTCTACTCAACCTCTCTACTATACTCTACTCTACTTCACTACTCTAGTCTACTAATCTACCAACCTACCCTCTTATTCTAAACTCATCTACTCTACTCTACTATATTCAACTCCTCTACTCTACTCTACTACTCTACTCTATTCTACTCCTCTCCTCTACTATTCTACTCTACTCCCCTGCTACTGTACTCTACTCTACTACTCTATTACCCTACTGCTCTATAACTCTACTACTCAAGTACTCTATTACCCTACTACTATACTACTCTACTACTCTATTGCTCTACTACTCTACTACTCTACTACTCTATTAATCTACTACTCTACTATACTACTATATTACTCTACTACTCTACTACTCTATTACTCTACTACTCTACTACTCTATTACTCTACTACTAGATTTCTCTACTACTATATTCCTCTATTACTCTACTACTCTACTACTCTATTACTCTACTACTCTATTACTCTATGACTCTATTACTCTACGACTCTATTCCTCTATTACTATATTCCTCTATTACTCTACTACTCTACTACTCTATTACTCTACTACTCTATTACTCTACGACTCTATTCCTCTATTACTCTACTACTCTACTACTATATTACTCTACTACTCTACTACTCTATTACTTTATAACTCTATTACTCTTCTACTCTATTACTCCACATGACATCCGCGAACAATTGAGGGACGGTAACTGATTTCAGTAAGTCAATTTAAATGAATCTGTGTAAAAATGTAAAATAAACGATATAAAAAATGTAATCAACGTGAGCAACATAAAATGGTACCCATAGTCTTATAGAGAGAAGGCTATTCAGTAGTTGATAAGGGAATTTATATGTTTAAAGTAATGACTAAAGAATTCCACCCTGAAACGTGTAAGACAATGTGAAATGTATTATAATTATAATTATATTCCAATAATG
This sequence comes from Oncorhynchus gorbuscha, assembly GCF_021184085.1. NCBI lineage: Eukaryota > Metazoa > Chordata > Actinopteri > Salmoniformes > Salmonidae > Oncorhynchus > Oncorhynchus gorbuscha. Next base: position 90,780,988 of record NC_060181.1, on the reverse strand, counting down.
CATGTGTGGGACAAGTTAAGAGGGAGAAAAGTATGGTTGAGAAAACAGAGGCTGGCAGACTACACATGATAACTCTGAAAAAACTGACAACAGGAGGGCCCTTCCAAGGCCTCTCTAACCTAGGGAGGAGAGGAGAGAAGGGCGAGAAACTACCAAGGCTGGTAGAAAAGAGATAAAACTGTGTGTGTGTGTGTGTGTGTGTGTGTGTGTAGAGGGGGTTATAAAGACGGTTCAAATTTTGGTTGACTTTAGAACGTTCTCGTGAATAAAGAACCAACCTTTTGCAGAAATCTGTGACTTTGCCTAATTTTCTATTACTCTATTACCCTAGCTTTACAACCTAGGGGGGATTTGTCAAAGCTATAGTGATTGTTATCATCAAAACATACATGTATTGTGTAACATTTAGTCCTGGGAGTGTCATCTGATGAAGATTGTCAAAGGTTAGTGATGAATTGTATCTATATTTCTGCTTTTTGTGACACCTCTCTTTGGTTGGAAAATGGCTGAATGCTTTCTGTGACTGGCTGCTGACCTAACATTATGATATGTTCTGCTTTCGCCGAAAAGCGTTTTCGAAATCGGACACTGTTGTTGGATTAACGAGAAGTGTATCTTTAAAATGGTGTAAAATACTTGAATGGCTGAGGAATTTTAATTATGAGATTTCTGTTGTTTTGAATTTGGTGCCCTGCAATTTCACTGGCTGTTGGCGAGGTGGGACGCTAGCGTCCCAAACGATCCCAGAGAGGAATCCCGCTAGGACTGAACTTCTTGAGTATTGGTGTAGAGATACATTAAAATAATGAACAGATAGAAATCCCACTAGGGTGAACTTGTTGAGTATTGGTGTAGAGATACATTAAAATAATGAACAGATAGAAATCCCGCTAGAGTGTTGGTGTAGAGATACATTAAAATAGTTAACAGATAGAAATCCAATTAAAAAGGGTTTAGGATCATTCTAAGAACACGTGTAGGTAAATAACAACCATATAACCCTATACCGTATAGGATAATTTTCTAAAAACCAATAGAGGATACCATGGGTGGCAGATTCACTGGGGATGAGAGATATATGGAATCTAAAGATAAAAGGAACATTTATTTCGGCCCCAAATTAAGGAAAAGGTACGAATTTGATGGACGTTTAAATATAGAAAAACAAGAATTAATGATCAAACAGATACATAAGGAATGTGGGGACAGTACAGAGAAGCAACAGGCAGAAGGGCTTGATACCGCTAGGGTGTGGCTGGCTGAAGCTAGAAAGAGAGCCGAAGGGGCAAAGAAAAAGGAAGCTACTAAGTAGGAAGAAGTAGGTAGCCAGGAGCAGACAGAGAGGACTCCCACGGCTCCCACAGACACACCACCTAAACCACCACCTTATACCTCTCCCTGGTAGACCAGGCGTGGAGGGAAAATCCAGACGACGAGGTGGTGGTGAGACTGAGGCAGCCAGACCTAGGTGCCGCCCGTCCCGCTACCACCTCCCCAATATGCTGGTCCTCAGGGAGAAGAGGGAGGGAGGGAGGAAGGGAGGAAGAGACACAGAGGACAGGATTTCACAACTTTATTGAGAAAGTGGATAGAGGTAGAGAAAGGGAGAAAGTTGAGAAAAGGGAGAGGAGGAAAAAAGAGAAGAGAGTGTGTTTATGGGGCTGCACCACCTAGAGGCCTCAGTAGGGGCTGCACGACCTAGAGCCCTCAGTAGGGGCTGCACCACCTAGAGCCCTCAGTAGGGGCTGCACCACCTAGAGCTCTCAGTAGGGGCTGCACCACCTAGAGCCCTCAGTAGGGGCTGCACCACCTAGAGCTCTCAGTAGGGGCTGCACCACCTAGAGCCCTAAGTAGGGGCTGCACCACCTAGAGCCCTCAGTAGGAGCTGCACCACCTAGAGCCCTCAGTAGGGGCTGCACCACCTAGAGCCATCAGTAGGGGCTGCACCACCTAGAGCCCTCAGTAGGGGCTGCACCACCTAGAGGCCTCAGTAGGGACTGCACCACCTAGAGCCCTCAGTAGGGGCTGCACCACCTAGAGCCCTCAGTAGGGGCTGCACCACCTAGAGGCCTCAGTAGGGGCTGCACCACCTAGAGCCCTCAGTAGACTCGATTCCCATAACCAGAGTCCGGAGAGAGACAGTCAAGAGAAAGGGGGAGATAGATGCTTCAACTGTAACAAACCAGGTCATTTTGCTAGAGATTGTGAGGCGCCTTGTAAACACTGCAATAAAGTAGGCCATAATCACAGAGACTGTAGAAAGAACAAGGACAGGAAAGACAGGAGAGAGGGTCAAAGGCAAGAACGGAGATGAAAAACTTCAGGCGCCCACAACCAGAATCAGAGGAGGAAAAGGAAAGAAAGAACAGAATGGAGCAGAGTATCTAACAGTAACTATCGGGGTAATTGTAGATAAGCATAAAGGAGGCTTTAAGGGGAAGAGACAGGACATTTCGCCCGGGTAGTGTTAGGCTCCCTGTAAACACTGTGACTGAGTAGGACACAACCACCGAAACTGCAAACATAAGGGGAAGGACAGGCACGACAATAGAGAGAGAAAGAGAGACAGAGACAGAGACAACGAGAGTGAGAGCAGAGAGATATGGCTATGAGACAGCACCAACGTTTGATTAAATATCACTGATTCCTTACGCTGAGAAATGTACTACATTTGCGACAGAAAGAGAAAATGTTACATTTAGTGGGGTAACAGGAACAATCTAAGGAGAAAAAGCTATCACATATTTGTTGGACATTGATCTAATAGAATGATAATAGTATCTAAGGGTAGTGCATGTTCAATTAAGCATACATATACATTGATGTAGATTAAAACTAATGATTTGAGGGAGTACAGTGGAATTATCATTATTATCAGTTTTTCTTTGTAGTTAACTTTTGGGTTTCTGTATTGGTGTAGTATAATGAATGCTGACCAAGTGTTTGTGTTTTTTTCTGGGAAAATGAGTGTTTCATTGTCTCTCTTTGGAATGTTTCCTGGGACTATAATCTTGGGGAGAGTGAGTGAGATAGAGGCCGTAAACTATCTACTACTACTGTTTTTGTTTGTTTTTACCTTAAGGTTTATAAATACCCACACACAATAGTGTATTTGTTGGTATTTCTAAAAAATAAAAAAAGAATACTGTTTGATTCGTGTGTACTATTTCCTTTGGGTTTGGTGAGATTTCAATTTGTCTTAGTGCCAAGGTATCTTAAAGGGGCACGCACACACATGGATTAAAAAAAAAAAACATTTATTTTATTAAACACGTGAATTCTTTTGATAAACGAATGTTCTGGGAACCTGGGATGTAGCATGTAGAAAATGTTTGACTGTTTTTCTTTAATTTTGTCTAATATAGTAAGAAACACTTATTTGAAGGGTTTGTATGACCTATGACCTCTATCATGACTTTCCATTGTGGTTTGATCAGCCTCATTGGAAAGCCATTGGGAAAATGAATTTAAGGTCATTTGTAATACTGATTTTAAGGTAATTTGTGTAATTGATAATTATGATGGAGTTTAAAGTTATTAGACATATTTGTAATTTGAACCAATGAGAAGAAAGAAAGGGCATAGCCTTTGACTAAGGGTAGGCTTCTTTAAGTCTATTTTCCTATGACCGTAAGGGCACAATCATTTTTCTTGGTGGAGTTTTTTAGTGATTAGTGTAGTAGTGATTTTAATTTGATTATGGTATTTGACATTTTGTCTTATCTTTTGACCAGTAGTAGTTTTTTTATACATTACTCTCATGGAGAATTATATGTACAAAATGGGTCGAAGGTGGGTTTATAAAAAATTGTCAAGGTTATTTTGAAACTCCAACTATTTTGGCTTAAGTAATCTTTAATAACCTGGCTAAGTTTTATTTTCCCTTAGGTAGTTAGCTGTTGTTGTATGCAGATTATATTTTCGTGAGAAGACTAACACAACAAGACTGTGAAATTGATATAATAGTATTATTATATTTTGTTGTTGAATAAGGTTATAAAGTTAGCAAGAATTAGTTTTAATTATGATAGAATTAGGTTAAGTATTTAAGAAATATTTTAAGCTCGAAGGAGTAAGAATAAATGGGGAAAAGATTTTGGTCCGTTCAGCTTCTGGACATCAGGTAGACTGTCTGCTCCATAGGTTCTAAAAACAGAAGAAGTCGGCAGGGCGGGGCAGGCATGTATTCCAGTCCTTATCTCCAGGTTATGTCTAGTTAATCTGTTAGGAAGAGATACAATGACTCTGTTGAATGTGGCCGTCACCCCCACAGAAAGCCCGAGGCCATAAAATAGATTACTCCCACCTTTGAAGACTTGGTAGAGGGGGGTGTAATTAGAGAAGGAGATGCACAGTGCACTTCTCCCGTAAAGAAAGCAGCCCCCAGTAATGATTGGAGAATGGTATTAGACTTACAAAGAGGGAATCAGAGGGTAATATTTAGAGCAGAGCCATGTGTCAATAGGGGGGATGGTAAAGCAGGTGGTAGAGCAGGTTAGGAAAGCACTTCGTAGCACACAGTATTACAAAAAAAAAAAAAAAAATTTGTTCCAGATATTTTTTATCTGTGCACAGAATAATCATCAGGGTAGAGTAAGAGCACCACTCAGGTAGAATAGAATATCCATTCCAACAATTGAAAATGGACTTCATTGAACTATCCCAAAGTGAGGGAAAATATTAGGTCAAGATATTATCCCTAGAGTTGCTTTACTAGGATCTATTTCTTTAAATAATGGAGTACATTTTAGCTAATCAGGTAGACCATATAGGATGCCAGAGTTAGGGAGACCAAAATGGACAGACATAGAAGTTGAAGATATACTAGCAGAACACATGAGAAGACTGTTAGTAACCACACCCATATGTCAAAGATTCTATGTCCAACAGTAGAGTTGCAGAGTAAGGTGACACACAAGATCCGACCAGGAGATTGGGTCTGGGTCCAATCCCTGAAGAAAAAAGACTGGAAATAGCCACGGTGGGAAGAACTATACCAGGTGCTACTGGTGACAGACTTTGCAGTAAGAATAGCGGAAAGAGCCACCTGGGTCCATATTACACACTGCAAGAGGGTGAGACACCCTGACACTGTCGAACAATCATAGAGTTAGGAGAAGAACCGAATACCAATAAGGTTCGAGGGTCACCAATCTAACGAAGATTCCCTAACCCGACCTATCCTCACTGTGTGCGTTCATAGAAGTGAAAGTATGGGTTGGCCTCTAGCCAGTGATATGTTCTCCGGGAAGGGGTGGGTCTTTACAGGAGTACCGATCGGTCTGAGCTGTCTAATTGTGGCAGCCATATTCCTAATACATCATGAACCACTCGCAAATGCAGAAGGTAGTACCTTGACCCATAATGTGAAAGAAGAGGATTTAGCATTACCAAGATACCAGAGGTCACTTAATCTGGATAAAAAGGGAGTGAGAGTAGAGTTGGGGAAGGATGTCTCAATTGAGTTCTATGCAGACCAAATAGGGTCCCTAACCTCCTGGCAGTCTAGGACTCTGACTTCATGGGGAAGATATCTGTGTAGATCCCCCGTGTAACTCATGGAATCAGGTCATAGCTCACACATAGAGAGAAGGCTATGTAAATCCACACTCCCAACATAAAAACAGATGGATTATAGTAAAGGTCAGGGTTTTTGACTGCAATCCGGAGCGAGGGAAGTATTGCATAAAGGTACGAATTACCATTAAAAGCGTGAAGAAAGAGGATCTCGGGCTATGGTATGTTGGCTTTGACCAGACCATTGTCGACACTAATGTACCATTCCAGGTAGTAGAGGTTTGGGCTGGTGATAGTTGTACAGCCAGACAGAATACAAGCAATACCTCTGATAAAACGAACGTCACCCGTGGAGTCATCCAGAGTCAAGGACGGGTGTGGATAGTTCAAACTAAAGATCTCAAAGAAGTTATAGAGCGAGAAACAGGGTTTATGGATACCAATTTGTGGATGGAGTGGATCCAATATACAGCAAGGTCTATATCTAAGGAAGAGTGCTATGCCTGTGCAACAGCTAAACCATGATTAATGACTACCCTGTTCCCACTTGATGGAACCAATGCACATGGAGGAGTAGCGTGCATGGTTAAGCTTTTCATGAAAACAGGAAAGCCTGACAATGATAGCTATACTGATCTACATTATTTGTGCCCCTTTCATAGTGGCAGGAGGAGACTATTACTGTTTGGCCCAGTACAATACTCATGGGAGAGACGTAGGGGAGGAGGCAAAATGTAACAGGGCTGAAAATGTCACAACTGATGAGACTATGAGGGATCTGACAGGGTGGTTGAGCTAAGAAGACTTCAGTAAGATCAAGAGAGCTGATGTCTGGTGGTTGTGTGGGGGAGTGGAATTATGGCCAACTCTACCTACGAATTGGACTGGCAGATGTGCTCTTGAACAGTTAGGAATGCCTTTCACCCTCATCCAACATCATGACCTAATGCCAGTAAAGCAGGCAAGAAGAAGCTCTCCGTCTGGGTTTTTTGACGTCAGAGTATATATTGATAATATTGGGTTACGGGGGTGCCAGATGAATTTAAAGCAAGAAACCAGATATTAGCAAGGTTTGAGTCAAGCATTTTCTGGTGGTCAACTCTCAGTGAGAATGTAGATTGGATAAATTATATCTATTATAATCAACAGCGTTTCATCAACTATACTAGAGATGCGATAAAGGGTTAGCAGAACCGACAGAGGCAACTAGTTTGATGGTATGGCAGAATAGAATAGCATTGGATATGTTACTGGCCGAGAAGGGTGGTGTGTGTGTGATATTTGGATCAGAGTGCTGTACTTACATCCCAAATAACACAGCTTCAGATGGATCAGTGACCAAGGCCCTGGCCAGTTTAACCACATTGGCTAGCGAGTTAGCGGAGAACTCTGGGGTGGAAACCTCACTGACTGGGTGGTTCGATAATATGTTCGGAAAATTGAAAAATGTTATAATCACTGTGTTGTGGGCTGCTTTCACCTGTATGAGTGTGTTGATGTTGTGTGGTTGCTGTTTGATCCCGTGTGAAAGGTTTAACCTCTTGAAGCTAGGGGGCACTATTTTCATGTTTGGAATAATAACGTTCCCAAAGTAAACAGCCTATTTCTCAGGACCAGATGCTAGAATATGCATATAATTGACAGATTAGAATAGCAAACACTCTAAAGTTTCCAAAACCAGATTCCTTTTCCTATCGCTTCCTCAAGGTGTCAACAGTCTTCAGACATAGTTTTGGGCTTTTATTTTGAAAAATGAGCCAGAACGATAACATCGCGTCAAGTGGATAGGTATCGCTTTTCCCTCTCCTACTGTGAAAGACATTTGCGGTTGATATATTATCGATTATGTATTTTAAAAACAACCTGAGGATTGATTATAAAAAAACCTTTGACATGTTTCTGTGGACATTACGGATATTATTTGGAATTTGTCTGCGTTGTCATGACCGCTCTTTCCTGTGGATTTCTGAACATAATGCGCCAAACAAACAGAGATATTTTGGATATAAAAATAATATTTTTGGAACAAAGGGAACATTTGTTGTGTAACTGGGAGTCTCGTGAGTGAAAACATCCAAAGATCATCAAAGGTAAACAATTAATTTGATTGCTTTTCTGATTTTCGTGACCAAGCTACCTGATGCTAAGTGTACTTAATGTTTTGTCATGCGATCGATAAATTTACACAAACGCTTGGATTGCTTTCGCTGTAAGCATAATTTCAAAATCTGAGACGACAGGTGGATTAACCTCTCTAGGGTATGTGGGACACTAGCGTACCATCTGGCCAACATCCAGTGAGGTTGCAGAGCGCCAAATTCAAATACAGAAATGCTCATTATAAAAATTCAGAAAACAAAAAATATTTTACATAGGTTTGAAGATTAACTTCTTGTTAACCCAACCACAGTGTCAGATTCATAAAATGCTTTTGGCGAAAGCATACCTAGCCCAGAACATACCTAGCCCAGAACATAGCCCAGTTGACAAATGATTACAAACAGTAACCAGCCAAGCAGAAGCGTTACAAATCTCAGAAATAGAGATAAAATGAATCCCTTACCTTTGATGATCTTCATATGGTGGCAATCAGAAGACATGTTCCTTTTGTTCGAGGAAGTCTCTTTATATCCAAAATCATCCGTTTTGTCAGGGTGTTTTCTTCAGTAATCCACAGGCTCAAACTCAGTCAAAACAATCAAAATTGTATCCGTAAAGTTCATAGAAACATGTCAAACTATGTTTATATTCAATCTTCAGGTTGTTTTTTAGCCTAAATGATCTCTAATATTTCAACCGGACAATAACGTTGTCAATATAAAAGGTAAACAAGAAATGCACATGCACCTGAAAAAACATTAGGGTCCACTCGTTCAGACTGGTCTTACTCTCTCATTTATAAGAATACAAGCCTGAAATGATTTCTAAAGACTGTTGACATCTAGTGGAAGGCATTGGAACTGCAAATGGAGTCCTAAGTCAATGGATACTGTAATGTCATTGAATAGAAAACTACAAAACAAAAACAAAAACTACTTCCTGAATGGATTATTCTCAGGTTTTCGCCTGCTAAATCAGTTCTGTTATACTCACAGACACTATTTGAACAGTTTTGGAAACTTTCGAGTGTTTTCTATCCACATCTAGTTCTATGCATATCATATCTTCTGGGCCCGAGTAGCAGGCCGTTTAATTTGGGCATGCTTTTCATCCAAAATTCTGAATGCTGCCCCCTACCCTAGAGAGGTTAACAAAAGGCTAAGCTGTGTTTTGCAATATTGCACTTGTGATTTCATGAATATTAATATTTTTAGTAATATTATTTGACTGAGGCGCTATGCTATTCAGCGGTTGCTGATGACAATTATCCCGCTTAAGCGATGGGTAGCGTCAAGAAGAGAGATCGATGACGCAACAAATGATGTGGTACGGACCGATTCCGTGCTCCTACCAGTGGGATGACAAATACAGGCCTCGAAACCTAGTAGATGGCTCTGATTACTTCAATCACGAAGAGCCCATGTTGGATGAGACTATCTTCAATGTTTAGACAGACTGTTTATTTAATGAAGTTCATAACAAAAATCCTAAAAAGAAGAGTTATAATTGGATATAGGCCTAGAACTGTCGTTGATGAGTATATGACGTAAATACATGTATTGTGTGACATTTATAATTCCAAATAAAGGTTGATGTATCAGTGTGTAATATTTAGTCAAAGGGTGGATTGATACGGGAATTTATATGTTTAAAGTAATGACTAAAGAATCCCACCCTGAAACATATAAGACTATATGAAATGTATTCGAATTATGAGACTATATTCCAATAATACATGTGTGGGACAAGTTAAGAGGGAGAAATGTTTGTTAGAGAAAACATAGGCTGGTAGATTACACATGATAACTCTGAAAAGCTGACAACAGGAGGGCCCTTCCAAGGCCTCTCTAACCTAGGGAGGAGAGGAGAGAACAGCAAGAAACTGCCAAGGCTGGTAGAAAAGTGATAAAACTGTGTGCGTGTGTGTGTGTGTGTGTGTGTGTGTGTGTGTGTGTGTGTGTGTGTGTGTGTGTGTGTGTGTGTGTGTGTGTGTGTGTGTGTGTGTGTGTGTGCGTGCGTAGAGGGGGTTATGAAGACTTTTCAAATGTTGGTTGACTTTAGAACGTGCTTGTGAATAAAGAACCAACCTTTTGCAGGAATCTGGGACTTTGCCAAATTCTTATTAACCCTAGCTTTACAACCTAGGGGGAATTGGTCAAAGCTATAGTGATTGTTATCATCAATGGGATTGAAAATTCTCGTGACAGTAGTTTTATGATAAGACTAGAGCGAGGGTGTAATGGTACCATGGAAAGCCTGACTGACAGCTGTCTGTAGGCATTTAGAAAAACTGTGTACGTGGTCTGCAGCCACTGCAAATAACACAAGGTGTTTTTAAATACAGGGTGTTATTTATATGTATAGCAGTATACACATGGTGCATACCAAGTAATGACAATCATCATTGAAGATGCACATGGGGTAATGGGGGAGATTACTGAGTGTGTTTGGGCATAGTACTAAGTGAATAAGGATGTGAAAGTTGTGTGATTTTAAGATATGACATATTAAGCTGTAACACAAATTATAGGAATTTTGATAATAAATGGATTGAAAATAGTATTATTAACAAACTATAATTTTGGCAAGTTGGTTAGAACATCTACATTGTGCATGACACAAGTCATTTGTCCAATAATTGTTTACAGACAGATGATTTCACTTATAATTCACTGTATAACAATTCCAGTGGGTCAGAAGTTTGCATTCACTAAGTTGACCGTGCCTTTAAACAGTTTGGAAAATTCCAGAAAATTATGTCATGGCTTTAGAAGCTTCTGTTAGGCTAATTGACATAATTTGAGTCAATTGGAGGTGTACCTGTGAATGTATTTCAAGGCCTACCTTGGGAGCAATTTCCAAATGCCTGAAGGTACCACGTTCATCTGTGCAAACAATAGTATGCAAGTATAAACACCATGGAACCACGCAGCCATCATACTGCTCAGGAAGGAGATGCGTTCTGTCACCTAGAGATGAACGTACGTTGGTGCGAAAAGTGCAAATCAATCCCAGAACAACAGCAAAGGACCTTGTGAAGATGCCGGAGGAAACAGGTACAAAAGTATCTATATCCACAGTAAAACGAGACCTATATCGACATAACCTGAAAGGCCGCTCAGCAAGGAGAAACCACTGCTCCAAAACCGACATAAAAAAAGCCAGACTACAGTTTGCAACTGCACATGGGGACAAAGATCGTACTTCTTGGAGAAATGTCCTCTGGTTTGATGAAACAAAAATAGTACTGTTTGGCCATAATGACCATCGTTATGTTTGGAGGAAAAAGGGGGGGGTTTGCAAGCCGAAGAGCACCATCCCAACCGTGAAGCACGGAGGTGGCAGCATCATGTTGTGGGGGTGCTTTGCTACAGGAGGGACTGTGCACTTCACAAAATAGATGGCATCATGAGGAGGGAAATTATGTGGATATATCAAAGCAATATCTCAAGGCATGAGTCATGAAGTTAAAGCTTGGGTGCAAATGGGTCTTCCAAATGGACAATGACCCCAAGCAAACTTAAGGACAACAAAGTCAAGATATTGGAGTGGCCATCACAAGCCCTGACCTCAATCATATAGAAAATATGTGGGCATAACTGAAAAAGCATGTGAGAGCAAGGAGGCCTACAAACCTGACTCATTTACACCAGCTCTGTCAGGGGGAATGTGCCAAAATTCACCCATCTTATTGTGGGAAACTTGTGGAAGACTACCCAAACGTTTGACCCAAGTAAAACATTTTAAAGACAATGCTACCAAATACTAATTGAGTGTATGTTAAACTCTGACCCACTGGGAATATGATGAAAGTAATGAAAGCAGAAATAACTCATTCTCTCTACTATTATTCTGACATTTAACCTTCATAAAATAAAGTGGGGATCCTAACTGACTTTAGACAATGACTTTTTACTTGGATTAAATATTAGGAATTGTGAAAAACTTCATTTAAATGTGTTTGGCTAAGGTGTATGTTAACTTCCGACTTCAACTGTAAATTTCAATTTAAAAACCACATTTCAATCTTAACAAGAAATTTGTGGAGTGTTTTAAAAACAAGTTTTAATGACTCCAACCTCAGTGTATGTCAACTTCCGACTTCAACTGTAGCTGAATTACTGAGTGAATGAGAGATGTCAGGGGACTAGCTCCAGGTGTACAAGAGGATTACTGAGTCGAATACCACAACCAGTTCTGTGAGCTGAGTTTTCAGATCTATAACATTATGTAGGAGGTTCTGTCCACCACCATCCATTGATCTACAGTTAGTGAGCACTTTCTATTTTATGAGGCAAGTCAGATACGAACAAATTCTTATTTTCAATGAGGGCCTAGGAAGAGTGGGTTAACTTTTTTACCTTGTCAGCTCGGGGATTTGAACTTGCAACCTTTCGGTTACTAGTCCAACGCTCTAACCACTCAGCTACCCTGCCGCCCCACAGACAGGAGAAGCCATTGAAAAGTTTGAGAGGGTAACAGTCGATATGGATAACGGCTGTAACAATGTATCAATAGTTTATCGATGCCCCCGGACACTGAGATTTCCTTGAGAACCCAACATGTGTACCTCTCGGGCTGCTGCGCTGTGGTCGTTGCTGCCATGTGGACATGAATAACTATTTATAACATTATATAGGGATCCTGTATGGAGATATGAAAGAACAGAGTATTATTCCCAAATATGCTGTTAAATAGAAGTAGTGTAAATCCTTGTACGAATGGAACACTAGTCTAAAGGAGGAATTTTGTATAATAGTTTACTACATAATATTGAGTATAATGGGTTCTTATGATGATCTGATAAGGTAACAATAGAAAACTATAATAATATCAAACTTGCACACCCACACGTAGACGTACGAAAGATGTGTAAAAACTATTCCGAGGAATGTTCAGAGTGGTTCTTTTATGGATCATTTGAGAAAGACAAGGTTAAGGCATTGTACGGGACATGACTTACCCCTAACCAATAAAACGGTAAACACTTATGAGACGTCTTCCACCCTGGTAATAGATTTTGAAATAAACCCCATACCGTGCTAAATAGAACCAATGGTGTTCTGTAGTCAACCTACTCAACCGTTGAACTTGCTAGGTAGAAACTTTTCATGGACAGAGCATACCACCTACAGGGGACTGATAGACAGTGCCATCACAGTGAATACATAATCCCTACAAAGCATTACACATGAATCTTAATATACAGACATTTAATAAATATTGAAGCATAAAGTAAATATCCAACAGAGATTGGTGATAAAAAATATAGAGTACATTTTTGAAGGTATACTAAAATGAAAACAATGCATTCCAATATGGAGAAATGTATCGTGTTTAAAAAAAAAAGTTAAACCTTGCAATAGGGGGGATAAGTAAAATGTTGTTTGAGAGTGATGCTCATAATGCAATATTTTAGTAATTTGAAGATTGACTGATATTAAATTAGAGGCCGCTCACCCTTCAAGGCCTGGTCCACTACTCTTGTGTTTAAGTAATCTGTTAAGTCATCTGTTGTTTGTGATAGATAAGCTTCCTGTGGAACAATAGATAGCCTTCAGTACACACTGAGCAAAAAAGGCTGCAAGTGACACAGTGGGGAAATTTGTGATAGAGGTATGAATAATTGAGTAAGACACGTTTTTGACAATTTATAACAAAATTCTATAGTTTGGGTAACACCAGAGATTTAAATAAGAAGGTAAATGACAGGGGATGTATGGGTAACTGTATTTGAGACAGTAATCTGTTTCCATGATGTGGAACTGTGTCCAGAATTGAAGTAGATCACAGGTAAATGTTTTTAGTACAGAATATTGAGCTGATAACACATCACCAACATTTTGAAGGTCCTAGCAGAGTTGTTAGATAACAGGTTTTATATTTCAACTAAGTTCATGTCCCAGGGACAGGTTGCACAGAACTGTATGTCAATACAACAGGCCAAAATGACATTGATTACAAGAGAGGGGCTCTGAGATTGTTTACTTTAGAAAGAGCCTAAATTCAGCTTTACGGGACACTGTGTCATCTTAAAGGTACCCGGATCCAGCTGTTAAGGGAACTCCCAAATTTAGTAAGACCTGGCCATTTAGTTTGTTTTTACCCTGTGATTTTACTATATACATGCCAGCACCCACACACAACCCACCTTTTAATGAATTGTTGTTAGCGGTTAATCCTCTGTTTTATTGTGTGGGGTCTTTTTATTTTATTTTCCCCAATCTCACTCTTATCAAGGTTGGTGTGAAACTTTTATATCATGTGTTCTCGCTCTTCTCTGTGAAAGTCAATATGCATGTGCCCTAGATCAAATTCGGGAGATCTCTAGAGATGTGGAGAAAATTGGCAATGCTAAAATTATTGTGTAAATTGGCTCTGCAAAACAGAGAGGCTCTTGACTATCTTTTGGCAGGTCAAGGGTGTGATCATTGGCAATGACTGTTGTACTTTTGTCCCAGATCACTCTTCTAATATGACTGATCTCGCCGAATACATTAGCACCGTTGCTAAGAATAATTCCCCACAATCAGAGTGGACGCCTGCAACTTGGTTGGAATCTCTGTTTGGAAGATCCCAAGTTGCCAAATGGGCTGCAGCGTGTGTTATTTAATATGCTGTGTGTGTGTGTATTTTTGATAAATACGCACTCATTAATAGAAGTACAACCTTAATTAAGATGATAGCACACCATACCAATTGGATTGTACAACTCAAAATGAAGGGCTTGAAATGATGAAGTGTCTGGTTTGTGTTGGTTTCCCTTCAATAGACAGATATAGAAGTTAAACAATGCTTACCTTAAAATGTAATTATTATTATAAAAGGATGGAGTGGGAAGGACATTTTTACTTCATTGTAGTTACTTGACTTTGGTGTCATAAACAATCCTT